>NC_138772.1:267643598-267863598 GCF_965119305.1 Pelophylax lessonae | reverse complement strand
ATTTTTGATAAGTTTATATGTGTAATATGAAATATTTGTATCCTAATCATACAGTTCAGGACACAGGCAAAGTAGACATAGACCCTGGGTTATAGGCTTGTGCCTTCAAGTGATTGGACATAACCATGCTTTCAAGGACACACCCTCTGGGCACCTCCCCTATAATCCGACCCCAATCCAGTGAGTCCTCAGTTTATTATTCAAAGGTGATGAACCTCTTTTCCTTCATAGGAAAATCACTCTTAGCTTAACTAGTTTAATATTTTCCTTTTTACTATTAACATCTAATTATGTTGGAGGAGTGAACTGAGGATTCTACAACCTTGTTACAATCTCCACAAATTATAATAGACTAGACATTAAGCCTGTTAAATTAACGGGCGCTAGAACACATGTGGTAAAACATTTGTAAAAACAGACTTGTTCCAGTAAGGCGTACTTTGCTACTAAAGTCAGTTTGCTTATAAATGTCCCTTTAATAGCGTGTCTATGTTTTTGTGATTTTTTTTTTTTTTTACAGTAATGCACCTACAGTCACAGATTTCATTCAGGCGTGTTTTGCGTCTGCAGTCTTTCTATTTGCAAATGTCCCGTTCAAAACGTGTCTTTACTTTCCATTTTTCTGTAAGGTTTCGCAATCACACTCGCATATTTTCTGTAGGCGTACCTTGCTACTAAAGTCAGTTTGCGTATAAATGTCCCTTTAATAGCGTGTCTGTTCTGCGTTTTTTTTTTTTTTTTTTTTTTACAGTAATGCACTTACAGTGGTAGATTTCAATCAGGCCATGTCCCTTTTAACATCGTTTCTACAGTCGCAGATTTGCTTTGCTGAGTGTGACAGGTTTTTTCCTCTGTTTAAATGATCCTTTTCCTGACAGCAACAGCTTTTTTCCTTTAAAAATTAATCATGGCTCTATTCGCTTTTTTCACCACAATAATTAGTCAAAGGGTTTGCCAAGTATAAGTTTCCTCATGCAATTCCAAGTATAAGTTTCCTCATACAATGTCCTTTTAATATCTTTAAGTCTCTCCCTCATCAGCCTCCTTGTCCGACCTGTCACGCACTGTGTCCCTGTTGCTCTAGCAATCCAATCTAGTGTCCCCATTGGAGTGCCTCCTTACATCAGTGTCCCCATTGGAGTGCCTCCTTACATCAGTGTCCCCATTGGAGTGCCTCCTTACATCAGTGTCCCCATTGGAGTGCCTCCTTACATCAGTGTCCCCATTGGAGTGCCTCCTTACATTAGTGTCCCCATTGGAGTGCCTCCTTACATCAGTGTCCCTTTATGTGTCCGGGTCAGAGTTCCCCTGTATGAGTCCCCCTTTAATGATGCCGTCGGAGTCCCCCTTTAATGATGCCGTCGGAGTCCCCCTTTAATGATGCCGTCGGAGTCCCCCTTTAATGATGCCGTCGGAGTCCCCCTTTAATGATGCCGTCGGAGTCCCCCTTTAATGATGCCGTCGGATGCCGTCGGAGTCCCCCTTTAATGATGCCGGCAGAGTAGGAGGCGTCTCATTACTCTCTCTCTCTCTCTCTACTTATCTGCTATGTAACCCAGATGGTGTACACAGAGCCTATGTGTGCTGCTGAGCAAATAACTTCTACTGTCTGATTGGTAGGTGGGAGTGATTTATGCAAATTACCCACAGAACTGCAGAGCTGATCACATGCTGAAGTGCAACGCTGTGTTTATTTGTTTCTAATATATATATATATATATATATATATATATATATATATATAATATATTGTGCTGAATGAAATGTAAAGTCTTTAATATATATGTGCATTATGAAGTACATTGAATACAACATTTAAATGGCTTTTATTATTCATGACAGAATTCTTCACCGTAATGTGAAAAGGCAGTTATGTGCTGGCAGCAGTGACTGCCGGCTATTCCCTTAGATACGGCTGTGGGTTGCCACCCACGGTTTGGTAAGTCCTGCCCTCACTGACTGAAGTAGGGTGGGGCAAAGTCTCTGCGCTCTCAACGGCTGTCTGTGGGGCACATGCGCAGTAGTGCAATCCCATGGACACAGGGACAGGACAGGATGCAGAGACACTTGGATTTTATTATTATAGATTTGTCGCAATATGGTTGGAGTTTTTGAAGAAAGGATTTATAAATAACTTTTCTCTAGCGCTCATCGACAGACGTAGTCCTCGGTGATACACCACCTTCGGGTTATGTTACCTCCGCAGGAGCAGGACTAGACAGGAAATTAAAAAGCTCTGGCCACACCCTAGGGGCAGTCCCAGAGGGTATATCCTCTCTCTCTCTGCCTCAGCAAATCAGTTATTTTCTGTCTAGTTAGGAGTAAGGACCTAGACACCTTGCTGGGATCTTAGGTCCTGGCAAGAATTTTTTCTTAAAGGATTTTTTTAGACAGCTTTTTCTCCAGTGTTCCTGTGAGATCTTCAAGCAAGAAAGCTGAACTGGGCGACGGGCTGGATGTTGAGATCCGGTGGTCACCCCAGTTCAGCCTACGAGCGCGTGCAGGCCATAGCTCCGCGCTGGGTCGGCCGCGACAAAGTCCCATTAAAAGGACTGAACCCGCGAGTTAAACGTCTCGCTGAAACGCCAAAGACCATGAGTCACGGCGTTCGTATCGGTCGACAGCCCTCCCGCCCCGGTGGAGAGGGGTACTGTCAGGAGTTGGTGCCCACCTGGTTCCGGTATGGTGAGTAGTATGTTCCCCCTTTCCCTCTGACGGGTTTTTGTGGTGAACGCGGGCCCCTCTCGGTATGGTAAGAAAGAGTCCTTTCTATCCTATAACATGTCACAGATCCTCCTACTTTGAGTGTGATTTTTTGTGTACAAAAAGCCAGGAGGCTTGGTTTGGGAGCTAACAATCTATTGTATACATGTTTAAAAGATGTAATCTGTGGCATTCTGGGAATCTTATGGGTTAAGTATAAGCTACCTACCAGTCAGAAGCCACGGACATGTAGACTGCCTTCCAAATCAGATCTCCAGCTATTAGCAGGCCTCCCGAACGGCCATGCGGTCCGCCAGGGGCCGATACCGCCAACCACGCCATATCCCCAGGCAGAGACAGTGTTGTGTGCAGCACACCGACATTCAGCAGGCCGCCGCCATTTTTTCTTGCAGGATCGCACGAGCCGCCATTTTGGCGTAGCCTCGTGTCTCCAGCATGGGGGCGGCCATGTTTGAGGTGATCGTACACCTCGTGGAGCTTGGGGGAGGCGCCGGAAGGCGTGCAGAGGGGCGGAGCCGCCTCCTTTCTTCCTGGGCAGCCAGCCAAAAGACTTCCTGTTTGTCAAGACAGCGCTGTAAGCTGTTGCAGTTTAACTCTGAGCATCAAGTGGTGAGCCTGGGGGTCTATCTCTCTCTCTCTCGATCGATAGGGATCCCTAAGCAGGTAACACTAAGGGGCTTTTTTGTGGCGCTGGGGGTCAGAAAAGAAAAAAAAAAAAAAAAAAGTTTTTTTCTTTACTTTTGAATTATATTATCCAGGAAGTAACTGGAGTTATTATGGACCCTGCCACGCATATTCCCCCACCTGTTTCCCTCGAGGGGGCCTCGGGACCCGCCGGTGCACAGAGTATAGAGTCATTTACAGCAATTTTGGAGTCTATGGTGGCTCGGGTGGAGGCGGCCTGTCAGGGACGGGGGTCAAGGAAGCGACCCCCGCCTACCCCTATACCATCTGACACCTCTGACTCAGATTCAGAGATGGTCACGGCAGTTGCAGGTTCCTCTGCAAGGGCTGTTATCCCAGGTAAAGCCCCCTCAGACAGTGAGGAGGACGCTTCTTCTCTTGCTATAATTCAGGAAGAAGCATTGGTGGACGCACTAGTTGTGGCAGTGCAAGAAACCTTAAAACTTGAGGCTTTACCGGCAGAGGCAACTGAAACAGAGAGGCCTTTTGGGACTAATAAGCCCATCAAGACGGCGAAGGCTTTTCCTGTACCTAAATGTTTTGGTAATCAGATTAAAGGAGAATGGGAGCATTCTAAACGTACCTTTACTATTTCCAAGCGTATTGCTAGACGCTATCCGTTTGAGGAATCCATCATTAAGAAATGGACGGTACCACCAGTCGTGGATCCGCCTATTTCCAGGCTGAATAAAGCCACGGTTATTCCAGTGGAGGACACTTCGTCCTTTAAGGATCCGGTGGATCGAAAGATAGAAGCAGAGTCCCGCACTATCTTTTCTCTGATAGGGTCAGCATTTAGACCAGTAATCGTTATTGGTCTAGTTTCCCAGACACTTACGGAATGGGCGAAGATGGTACGCCAAGATCTTAGGGGAAAAGATATTCCCCAGGAGACATCTGATTTGATGGAACAGATCATACAAGGGCTACGGTTTATCTGTGACGCAGCCTTGGACACTACTCCCCTATTAGGGCATGCATCTAAGTTAGCAGTGATCCTCAGACGTGTGCTGTGGTTAAAATGCTGGTCAGCTGACCTAGGTTCCAAAAAGACCTTGACCAATCTCCCCTTTCAGGGGAATCGTCTATTTGGAGCCAACCTAGATGAAATCATTAAGGATGCCACTGGGAGCAAGAGCACTTTTTTGCCACAGGCTGCAAAAGCTAAGGGACCTCGCAACAAGCGAGGACCTTTCTTTACCGCCCATAAAGGGCGCCCGGCTGGTACTAGCGGGAAAGGCAAGACTCCTCCAGGAGGGTTCAAGAAGGGGACCAACCCAGCCAAACCCGAAGCAAAGGAGTACACAGCCTGAAGGTGCGCCCCCACCCGGTTTCAGGGTGGGGGGACGTTTTCACCGGTATTCAGGACATTAGATCGAGCATCAACCACTATTACCGGTGCGATTCTTCCCTTCCAACATTTTAGTACCACAGGAAGCGGTAGTTACCGTTCCCTGAAAAGATCTTTCCTTTACCTTTTCCTAAGATTAGTCCCGATACCTCACAGGAATCGGATCTGGTTGACCAGATAGGCCAAGTAGCCTCTAGTCGGGTGACTTCGGTCCCTGAGGTTCAACCAGAAAAGATCACTTTTCCTGATAACTATCAGGTATCTGATAAATGTGTGGGAACAGAAAACGACCAGACTTTCTCGGATGGTCGGGGCCAGATAGCTCTAGGGATGCCTGGTTCAGATCCAATCAGCGCCAGTGGTCCTAGAAATTCTAGGCTGGCCTCCTCAAGCCGGCCTGGCCGACTTGGACATGTTAGTCGCAGACGTTCCGTGGGAACTTCGTCTCAGGGAGTGTCTGTGGTCTCAAGGACCAATTTACCTTCGTGCTTTACAGTCGCTGGTTTTAATGGCCTGGCCATTGAGACCCAAGTACTGAAGGACAGAGGTTTGTCTACTTCAGTCATTCCTACCCTTATTAAAGCAAGGAAAGCGACTTCCAGCAAAGTCTATTATCACACATGGAAGACTTATATTGCGTGGTGCGAATCTTTAGGATTTCCTCCACGTACCTATTCGGTGTCTCGAATATTGGCTTTTTTGCAACAAGGGGTTGAGCAGAAGCTAGCCTTGAGCACCATCAAGGGTCAAGTTTCAGCATTAGCAATCTTCTTTCAGAAGCCTTTAGCTACCAAATCCTTGGTGCGGAATTTCATCCAGGGGGTGCGGCACCTGGCTCCTCCAGTCCGCGCGCCCTTACCGCCCTGGGATCTTAATTTGGTTTTGTCGGTTCTACAGAAACCTCCTTTTGAAAACATCAGGGAGATTCCCTTGCTTACTCTATCCCAGAAGGTGGCCTTCTTGGTGGCTATTACTTCTGCTCGCAGGGTGTCAGAACTGGCTGCATTATCATGCCAGTCACCATACCTAGTGATTCATAGGGATAAGGTAGTACTTCATCCTAAGCCATCTTTTCTTCCCAAGGTGGTTTCAGATTTTCATCTGAATAAAGATATTGTACTACCTTCCTTGTGTCCTCAGCCCAAGCATCATCGGGAACATGCGTTGCATTCCTTAGATGTGGTTCGGGCAATCAGGGTATACCTGAAAGCTACGGAATCATTCCGTAAGACGGATTCATTTTTTGTGATCACGGATGGCCCCAGAAAGGGTTTGCCTGCATCTGCCGCGACCATTGCCAAATGGATTAGACAAACGGTGGTACAGGCTTATTCTATTAAGGGTCAGAGTCCTCCGTTCCCTGTTAGGGCGCACTCCACTCGAGCGCTCAGTACTTCCTGGGCCTTTCGCCATCAGGCGTCAGTGGTCCAGGTATGTAAGGCGGCCACCTGGTCGTCGGTACATACCTTTACAAAATTCTATAAAATTGATGTGACGGCATCGGCGGATGCCTCATTTGGCCGCAAGGTTTTGC
The DNA here is from genome assembly GCF_965119305.1 of Pelophylax lessonae. Taxonomy (NCBI): domain Eukaryota; kingdom Metazoa; phylum Chordata; class Amphibia; order Anura; family Ranidae; genus Pelophylax; species Pelophylax lessonae. The sequence continues at coordinate 267,857,305 of NC_138772.1, read as the reverse complement.
AGGCCGCAATTTGAGGAGACCGGTGGTCTACCTCGAGGGTTTTTTTCTGTTTGAAAAAAAAAAAATAGTTTTCTCTTTTTTTTGGTTGAGTCTCATCATTAGGATGAGCATTGTAAACTTCTAGTTGGCACCGGTTGGGCCTTCTAGATTGGGATTTGATTTCCATTTTCCCACCCCTCAGTTGTGATACTGCTCTGGGACGTCCCGAAGGTGGTGTATCACCGAGGACTACGTCTGTCGATGAGCGCTAGAGAAAAATGGATTTTTGTAAAATCTTACCGTAAAATCCTTTTCTCTTAGCTCATCGACAGACGTAGTCCCCGCCCCTCTGTTTTGGAGTTGGGTTGGGTTAAATTCTCTAAGCACTGCTTTTTCACATAACTGATTTGCTGAGGCAGAGAGAGAGAGGATATACCCTCTGGGACTGCCCCTAGGGTGTGGCCAGAGCTTTTTAATTTCCTGTCTAGTCCTGCTCCTGCGGTGGTAACATAACCCGAAGGTGGTGTATCACCGAGGACTACGTCTGTCGATGAGCTAAGAGAAAAGGATTTTACGGTAAGATTTTACAAAAATCCATTTTTTGGTGGGTATTGGGTTCATAAACATTTTACTAGGATGATAACATGGTTGTTAGAAGTCGACCCCAATGGCAGATTTACTTTCCTCTAAAGGTCTTTTAAGTGGTGAAGTTGAAATGAGATTGTATCTCCGATTGTAATCATTGCCCCCTTGTGTTTAGAGTCTGCGTTGGCAAAGAAATAGTGAGAGAATTTGTGGTGGGAGCACTCAGGAGCTTTGTGTTTGGTAAAGTGGGTTTCCTGTACGCAAAGGACATTCCAATTTTGAGAAAGGGCTGCTTTTCAGAGCATGACTCTTTTGTATGGACAGTTTAGCCTTCTGGCATTTATAGAGATTTTTTTTAATGGCACCTTTTGAGAAGGGTAGAGAATGAGATGCAGTGATAGGCACCAGAAAACATATGCAACTAGAGGGATTAGCTGCCACATTAACATATCAATCCATAGTACATTGCAAGAGTGCGGTCTAAATACAAACCAATATGGAAAACCTATATATAGTACCAGCATTATATTAAAAAGAAGATTAGAGCAACAAACGGAAATAAGGTAATACAAAAAAACTTTGATGTGCCTAGCACACAACTTTCCTGGGGGAGGGGGGGAATGAATGTGAAGCAGTAGCCTCGCATAGGGATTTAAAAGAAATCACTGAGCAGATTGTATAGTGCCATATTTTAGCAAGTAGAATTAGATGTCATTAACTGTGTCCCAAGCACAAGGTATCCTGGGGATGGAATTGCGGTGATGCAAATCAATAGCCGGAGAGGTGGTTAAACCCCAGTTGTATATTTGCTTCAGGCCTCCTTTGGCATGAAGGATGGGGATAAGTTTGCCTGGAAATGTCACTATGATTTTTGTGGGGAACCCCTATTTGCAAGTTACATTGTGATTTCAAGGAATTTAATGAGGGTGGTAAAATATTTTCCTATTTTGTGCAGTTACAACTGAAATGTAGGTATATTGCTACTTGATTATATAGCTCTGGGAATGGAGAGGGATTTTTCGCCACCAGCATGATGCGCTCCTTGATATGAAAAAAAGTTTACGTGGGGAAGGACATTGCGTAGTGCTGATACCGGGATGTTTAGGTTTAGGAATTTTTTTGAGCGCAGTCAATTATCAAGTTTTCTGAAGATCAATCTGGGGCTAGAATCTTAAAATGTTGTTGCACATATGATGTTGGAGAGTTCGCTAATAAAGACTCTGGAAACCTCTGATTTTAATGTTCCTGTGGGAAGGATCCTTGAGACTGTCCAAACAGGGAGTCAGGGACTCTGCAGCCTCATAGGACAGTCAGCAGCCACTTGCTTCACAGCTCGAGTGAAACCTCAAACTCCACAGATGTGTCTGTGCTTTACTTGTATCTTCATTCCTAATGATATTTTAACCACTTGCTTACTGGGCACTCTTCCCCTTTCCTGCCATGGCCAGTTTTCAGAGCTGTCGCACTTTAAATAATTGCGTGGTCATACAACACTGTATCCAAATGTTTTTTTTTATAATTTTGTTCACACAAATAGAGCTTTCTTTTGGTCGTATTTAATCACCACTGGGTTTATTATTTTTTGATAAAGAAACAAAAAAAAGACCGAACATTGCTGATGAGGCTGCACTGATAGGTGTCACTGATGGGCATTGATGAGGCTGTACTGTTAGGTGGCACTAATGGGCTTTGATAGGTGGCACTGGTAGGCGGCACTGATGGGCAGCACTGATTTGTGGCACTGATTGGGACCAATGTCCCTGTACCAGAAGCCGATTAACAGCTTTCTTCTATTCTCACGCTGATTGTGCGTAGAAAGTCTATAACCGGCTTCGGTTTACTTCCGTGATTAGCTGTCATTGGCTGACAGCTGATCACATGGTAAAGGGCCGCTGTGATTGGCCCTTTACCCTGTTCTGTTGGAGCAGCGTGATTACAAAAGGAAATCTATTGATGCCATCCCGGGCACTGGAAGCCCGCGTTGTAGCCATCTTTCAGTTATAGCGTGGTCAGAAAGTGGTTACCAGTCTACATTTGGATGGAAGCGCTCTAAAGGATTCATCCATATCTGATGGGGCATCTATGTCCTAAGGAAGTGGATGGTGAATGGGTGCAGTCTCGCGTTAGGAGCGGGCACCATTTTAGGATTCCTCCGCTGGTACATGCGGAATAAAATCTGTAAGCCGACAGGGCCCCACCAGCTTGTTCTTCCTTCAGAACATGTCACCCTGGTGAGTAGTTGATTGGCACACTTATCAGAGAGGAGGAAAGGTGGCTGCTGCTGTGGGTTGTGGCTTGTATTCCCTCTGTCAGGTGTGAGCGGGGTAGAAGCGGCCATTCTGGATCACAGCCAAGCTCCGCCTCCCAAATGTTGCATCTTGAATTTCTTGTAAAAATTCAGAACCAAAGATAAAAACTTTTTTTATTTTAACCCCTTCACAGCCCTTTCACAATGACATGTCCCACACAAAGTGACTTTGAACTCACCACTAAGTTTGTTTTACAACTGTACAGCTGCTTCAGACCTTTGTGGCAGAAATAATCTGAGCTGCTGTAAAGCCACCCGATCACTTCTACCTCTGCGGGATTTTCAGGCTCTCCTGCTGCTGCTGGTAGCCTGGGACCATCAAAAATTGCTCCGTGATCCTACCTCGGTATTGTGAACCCAGATATGTGCTGCTCCCCAGCACTAAAGCTGCCAGATCCTGGCTGAATTGTTTCTTGGAAAGCATTTTATCTAGTACTATCTTTACTCAATTATATTTAGAAGTAATGCAGAAAAGACATCAGATCTAATGGAGCCCTAAAGTTTTTATTTAGAGTACTGGTCATGCTAAATGTACTCCTTGTAAAAGTTCAACAATAAGGTTACCTTTTAATTAAAAAAAAAAAAAAAATTTTCTGCCAGTAAAAAAATGTGCATTTATTTTTTTATCTAAGGAGCCCGCAGAGCAATTTACCTGAAATCAGCAGATCACAGGAGCAATACCCAGCTCCTGCAGACTCAAGATAGCTGTCTGCCTGTTCCTCGTATGCGCAGGCATATAAATGGACTACGGAAAAGCTCACCAGCACCCTCGCAGCGAATTGAAAACCGTCAGCCAAAATGACTGGCAGTATTTGTAGACATTCATTCACAGGAAACTAAATGATGCGACCGTTTGGGTGGTTTAGTTACACTTTAAGGCTTTGCATATTTAACCACTTCTGGACCGGAAGGTTTTACACCCCTTATGACCAGGCCATTTTTGCTATACGGCCCTGCGTTACTTTAACTGACAATTGCGCGGTCGTGTGATTCTGTACCTAAATAAAAGCGATGTACTTTTTTTCCCCCCAAAATTGAGCTTTCTTTTGGTGGTATTTGATCACCTCTGCGATTTTATTTTATTTTTTTTTATTTTTTGCGCTATAAACCAAAAAAGAGCGCCAATATTTTTTACTTTCTGCTATATAACCTTCCCAATAAAAAATAAATTAAAGATCAAATTTTTTTCATCATTTTAGGCCAATATGTATTCTGCTACATATTTTTGGTAAAAAAGAAAAATCCCAATAAGTGTATATTGGTTGGTTTGCGCAAAAGTTATCATGCCTACAAACTAGGGGAAAGATTTGTCATTTGTATTTTTTTGTTATTTACTAGTAATGGCGGCAATCAGCAATTTTTAGCGGGACTGCGGCAGACCGAACACCTGACATTTTTTACACTTTTGGGGGGACCAGTGACATTACTACAGTAAACAGTGCTAAAAATATGCACTGTTACTGTACTAATAACACTGGCAAGGAAGAGGTTAACACCAGGGGCGATCAAAGGGTAAATGTGTCCTTGGGGGGGCTTTATAACTGTGGGGGATGGGCTTGCTGAATGAACACATAGACCTGTGTTCCTAAATAGGAGGAACACAGGATCCGAAGATGACCATTTTTAAAAACGATATATATTTTTATCTATAATCAACTTTTTAATCTTAATTAAAAGGAATATTAATTTGTCGGCCATTATTGGCACCTTTTAGCGCCCGAAAAGCTCAAGAAAAAGGCATCCATTTAAATTCTATGTATGTCTTCACACTGGTCCGTTGCACTTCTGTGGTGGTGGTAAAAATCTTGCTGCTTTTTGGTTCTGTTTAAAAAAAAATAAAAAAATGCACCTCCTCGTAAAATGCATTGAAACCACATCAATATCGCCCTTGTGTTTACATTTTTTTTCTTCCAATTTCAATAGATTTTTATTAATTGTGTTAAATTTTGAATGCATTTTTTTTAGTCACATGACCCATGAAAAACACACCTTAAGCACAGTAAAATTTTGGCAAAATCGTGTTCCTTTTCGGTGCCATCATCAACACTTTTTTCTCTATCGGGGAAATGCCGAAAACACAATTTTTGGCTGATATGTTTCGACCGCCAACATTTCGGAGGAAACTCTACTATTTATTTTGTACAAATTCATCTCTTACGTTCTGCAGAGTGAACAAGCAGTGGCAGCATTTTGTATTTTATGCAGCACGTTCTTTTGTACTCCAGGCAGTTAAAGTATGACTGAATGTAGCTCTGTTCTAATACTTTTTTCATTAAATGCAACCAGTACAAGTAACTAAATTCAAGTTGGCTTTGGGTCCCTGTAAGTGAAAGTGAAACTGTAGTACAGAAAATGGAGGTCTCCTGGTAAAATGTTACTAAACTCGCAACCGTAAATCAGTCAATATGCAGTGAAGCATGCTTGTTTTACTCACTGTGGAACCTTCGGGGTTAATCCACAGCATTGTGTAAAAAAGGCATTTTGATCTGGTATTTTCTGATCCTACCCTTCTTCCACAGTCCTCAATCCATCTCCTGATAGAACAGAGCCTTGGGGGTGCATGTGATCAGCACAGGGCCAATCAGCACTGTCCAGACAAATGTTCAGGGTTCATGCAGCCTCAATAGACAGGAAAATGAAAACTCCTACAAGCTTTAACTACTTCCAGTCTGCGCTATAGCCGAAAGACGGCTGCAGCGCGGACTCGAATTTCCGGGAGGCCATCTTTAAACGGCCTCCCAGAGACAGGCTCCCCGCTCGCTCCCGCGAGCGCGCATTGGGGAAAATCTGTGTTGGCCGTGTCCCTTGGACACAGCCAATCACAGATCGTGGTAAATGGCCAATCACAGCGGCCATTTACCACGTGATCGGCCCATGCAATGAGAGATGATCTCATATGTAAACATATGAGATCATCTCTCATCGCCAGCGCTCCTTCCTCACACAGAGACTGCATTGTGAGGAAGGAGGAGAGCAGATCAGCCACCGGGGACACAGAAGAATGTAATCAGGGCACTGATCACCAGTGCCCTGATTACACAAGGTAAAAAACATACACAAAGTGCCCACAATCAGTGCCCATAGTGCTGCCAGTCAGTGCCCATCAGTGCCTGCTCATCTAAGCACTGATGAGCACTATGGGCACTGAGTGTGCTGCCCATCAGTGGTCATCAGTGCCGCCCATCAGTGCTCATCAGTGACACCCGTCAGTGTCCATCAGTGCCATCCGCCAGTGCCCATCTGTGCCGCCTATCAGTGCCCGTCAGTGCCGCCTCTGTGCCCAGCAGTGCCACCTCTGTGCCCATCAGTGCCGCCTATCAGTGCTCATCAGTGCGGCATATTAGTACCTCCTCATCAGTGCCCATCAGTGCCACCTCATCAGTGCCCATCAGTGCAGCCTATCAGTGCCCATCAGTGCCACCTCATCAGCGCACATCAGTGAAGGAGAACAATTTATTTATTTTCAAAATTTACTTGCAGAAAATAAGAAACTTTTTTTTTTTTTTTTTCAAAATGTTCTGTCTTTTTTCTTTTTTTTTTGTAAAAAATAAAAAACCCAGAGGGGATTAAATACCACCAAAAGAAGGCTCTATTTGTGTGAAAAAAATGATAAAAATGTCATATGGGTACAGTGTAGCATGACCGCGCAATTGTCATTCAAAGTGTGAGAGCGCTGAAAGCTAAAAATTGGTCTGGATGGGAAGGGGGTTTAAGTGCACAGTAGGCAAGTGGTTAACCAGTGCTCGACCGGACACTGATTGAAGTCACAAGACTGCTATATACTGCTGATGAGAAAAGGTATTTAGCAGTTTATATTTACTAAATTAATTGCATTTCCATGCTCTTAGTACTATGGGAGACCAGATATAGTGAATTCAGGATCCTGGGTTTAGTAACCCTTTAATGCTGTGTTTTTTGTAAATCTCAGAATGGAATAGACAGAAATATGGATCATTTCAAAGGTAAAACAGCAATTATGTGTGTATTTAGCTGTTTCTTTGGATGTCGGCTTTAAAGTGAGAGGAATAAAGAAAAGTTTAATAAAGATTTGAAAATATTTGAGAGAATTTTAATATGGAATAAATATGCTTGAATGTTTCCCGAGATGATCAAGTTGGGTCTAAGGAGTCCAGCAAAAGGTGCAGTTTGGTCTACACATGAGTAGAAGTGTATCTGTTATCAATTGTCCACAAATAAATATATTCTTAAAGTAGAACTATAGGCAAAACCTTTTTTGGATAGAGTAAGGGAGGATTAGAACTCCCGTCACATTTTGTTTTTGCAATCTGTGCTCCGTTGTGGAGATTTCCCTTCACTTCCTGTCCCATAGCCAAAACAGGAAGTGAGAGGAAATCCCTGCAAATTAAGGGAATCCCTTGAGGACCCCCAAGACACTAGACCTTGGGTCCCTATTGATTTCCCCTTTAACTTTTCAGGGAACAACCCAAATCTTGTCATTTTCTTTTAATTTAACTTTTAGTAATAATGGTAAACAGGACAAATAGGGAGGTTGTATCTCCTTAACAGGGGCACAGACGGCAATAAATACTACCAGGTGTCTTTAATCCCTCTCCATTTCACTCAAAACTAAAAAAAAAAAAGTTTTTTTCTTTTTGTTATACTTTTAAGGGCAGCATTAAAGAAGTAATTCACATTTTCACCAAAAATTATAAGTTGAGCAACATCCTCTCCCACCCTTCTGGTCCTCTATCTATATACCTTATGTAGTCCCCACCCTCTGACACCATCTCCAGCTGGTCTGGCACTATAAAATGCGATTAAACAGTGCTGTAAGCCGTTAAAGCGTAACTCCGCTTCTTTGCTTCCTCCCCCCATCCCTCCGCTGCCACACTTGGCACATTTCAGGGGGGAGGGGCTGGGGATACCTGTCAAAGCCAGGTACCCGCTCCCACTTCCAGGTAAAATCGCTACAAGCATTGTGTGGCTATCTGCGAAATTCCCGTCTTCAACAACCTGTCCCCTGTCATCCTCATCTCAGCTGGCACCCCACTGCAACCTTCCTCATACACTACCCTCTGTCTTCCTCATGTTCATCACTCCTGGCACCCCACTGCAACCTTGCTAACAACCTACCCCATGTCATCCTCCTATTCATTACACCTGGCATCCCACTGTCGTTTTGCTAACATCCTACATTCTGTCATCCTCACCCCCCCCCCATAACCCTCAGACAGCTTCCAAACACCTGCATTGACAAAGCAGCTTATTCCAATGTTAAGGGGACAAGGGTCTCTTCCCCACAAATGTGTCCTGCTGGATAACGTGGTCTGTGGACACAGGGGTATATTGAAATATGGAACACTATGTGAACAATAAAGGTGCCACCCCAGGTGAATGATTGTTACTAAACCCACAACCGTAAAATCAGTCTATATATGTAGAAAAGCATGCTTGTTATACCCCTTAGTGTTGAACCTAGGGAGTTAATCCTCTGGATTGTGTAAAAAGGCTGTTTGATCCTGTCTTCTCTGATCCTCTCCTTCCAAAGACTCCAAAAAAATAACCTAATATTTACAGTCTAAGGAGTCAGGCTGGACTGTTTAACCACTTAAAGACCAGCTGCTACAGATATACTGCGGTAGGCTGGCTCTCCAGTGCAAAACTACGTAAGTGTGCGGGAGCCGGTCTCGGGCGCAAGCACACTCTGCTGGCTCTCTAGCCCTGCAGCTAAGCAACGGGTCCGGCGATCGCTGCTGGGTCTGAGAGAAAGAGGTGTGCCGTTGTAAACACGGCACATCGCTCTTCTGTCGCAGATCGCAGCTATTACTAGTAAAAATAAATAAATAAAAATGACAACTCTTTCCCCTCGTTTTTAGACGCAATAACTTTTGCGCAAACCAATTTTTTTTTTAACAAAAATGTGGCAAAATACAAATTGACTTTACAAAAATAACATAGAATCTTAATTTTTTTTTCTCTAGCGCTCATTGACAGACGTAGTCCTCGGTGATACAGCACCTTCGGGTTATGTTGCCTCCACAGGAGCAGGACTAGACAGGAAATTAAAAAGCTCTGGCCACACCCTAGGGGCAGTCCCAGAGGGTATATCCTCTCTCTCTCTGCCTCAGCAAATCAGTTATTTTCTGTCTAGTTAGGAGTAAGGACCTAGATACCTTGCTGGGATCTTAGGTCCTGGCAAGAATTTTTTCTTAAAGGATTTTTTTAGACAGCTTTTTTCTCCAGTGTTCCTGTGAGATCTTCAAGCAAGAAAGCTGAACTGGGCGACGGGCTGGATGTTGAGATCCGGTGGTCACCCCAGTTCAGCCTACGAGCGCGTGCAGGCCATAGCTCCGCGCTGGGTCGGCCGCGACAAAGTCCCATTAAAGGACTGTCCACGCGAGTTAAACGTCTCGCTGAAACGCCAAAGACCATGAGTCACGGCGTCCGTATCGGTCGACAGCCCTCCCGCCCCGGTGGAGAGGGGTACTGTCAGGAGTTGGTGCCCGCCTGGTTCCGGTATGGTGAGTAGTATGTTCCCCCTTTTCCCCTGACGGGTCTTGTGGTGAACGCGGGCCCCTCTCTGTATGGTAAGATAGAGTCCCTCTCTATCCTATAAATGACACAGATCCTCCTACTTTGAGTGTGATTTTATGTGCAAAAAGCCAGGAGGCTTGGTTTGGGAGCTAACAATCTAATTGTATACATGTTTAAAAGATTGTAATCTGTGGCATTCTGGGAATCTTACGGTGATAAGAATAAGCTACCTACCAGTCAGAAGCCACGGACATGTAGACTGCCTTCCTAATCAGATCTCCAGCTATTAGCAGGCCTCCCGAATGGCCATGCGGTCCGCCAGGGCCGGTACCGCCAACCACGCCAAATCCCCATGCAGAGAGAGTGTTGTGTGCCCTGCAGCACACCGCTATTCAGTACAGGCCGCCGCCATTTTTTTTGCTGGATCGCACGAGCCGCCATTTTGGCGTAGCCTCGTGTCTCCAGCATGGGGGCGGCCATGTTTGAGGTGATCCTAACACCTCGTGGAGCTTGGGGGAGGCGCCGGAAGGCGTGCAGAGGGGCGGAGCCGCCTCCTTTCTTCCTGGGCAGCCAGCCAAAAGACTTCCTGTTTGTCAAGACAGCGCTGTAACCTGTTGCAGTTAAACTCTGAGCATCAAGTGGTGAGCCTGGGGGTCTATCTCTCTCTCTCTCTCGATCGATAGGGATCCCTAGCAGGTAACACTAAGGGGCTTTTGTGGCGCTGGGGGTCTGAAAAAAAAAAAAAAAAAAAAAAAGTTTTTTATTTTTGAATTATATTATCCAGGAAGTGACTGGAATTATCATGGACCCTGCCACACATATTCCCCCACCTGTTTCCCTCGAGGGGGCCACAGGACCCGCCGGTGCACAGAGTATAGAGTCATTTACAGCAATTTTGGAGTCTATGGTGGCTCGGGTGGAGGCGGCCTGTCAGGGACGAGGGTCAAGGAAGCGACCCCCGCCTACCCCTATACTATCTGACACCTCTGACTCTGATTCAGAGATGGTCACTGCAGTTGCAGGTTCCTCTGCAAGGGCTGTTATCCCAGGTAAAGCCCCCTCAGACAGTGAGGAGGACGCTTCTTCTCCTGCTATAATTCAGGAAGAAGCATTGGTGGACGCACTAGTTGTGGCAGTGCAGGAAACCTTAAAACTTGAGGCTTTACCGGCAGAGGCAACTGAAACAGAGATTCCCTTTGGTACTAATAAGCCCATCAAAACGGTGAAGGTTTTTCCTGTACCTAAATGTTTCGGTAATCAGATTAAAGGAGAATGGGAGCATTCTAAACGTACCTTTACTATTTCCAAGCGTATTGCTAGACGCTATCCGTTTGAGGAATCCATCATTAAGAAATGGACGGTACCACCAGTGGTGGATCCACCTATTTCCAGGCTGAATAAAGCCATGGTTATTCCAGTGGAGGACACTTCGTCCTTTAAGGATCCGGTGGATCGAAAGATGGAAGCAGAGTCCCGCACCATCTTCTCTCTGATAGGGTCAGCATTTAGACCAGTAATTGTTATTGGTCTAGTTTCCCAGACACTTACGGAATGGGCGAAAATGGTACGCCAAGATCTTAGGGGAAAAGATATTCCCCAGGAGACATCTGATTTGATGGAACAGATTATACAAGGGCTACAGTTTATCTGTGACGCAGCCTTGGACACTACTCCCCTATTATGGCATGCATCTAAGTCAGCGGTGATCCTCAGACGTGTGCTGTGGTTAAAATGCTGGTCAGCTGACCTAGGTTCCAAAAAGACCTTGACAAATCTCCCCTTTCAGGGGAATCGTCTATTTGGGGCCAACCTAGATGAAATCATTAAGGATGCCACTGGGGGCAAGAGCACTTTTTTGCCACAGGCTGCTAAAGCTAAGGGACCTCGCAACAAGCGAGGACCTTTCTTTACCGCCCATAAAGGGCGCCCGGCTGGTACTAGCGGGAAAGGCAAGACTCCTCCAGGAGGGTTCAAGAAGGGCTGGTCGGACAAGCAGAGGACCAACCCAGCCAAACCCGAAGCAAAGGAGTACACAGCCTGAAGGTGCGCCCCCACCCGGTTTCAGGGTGGGGGGACGTTTTCACCGGTATTCAGGACATTAGATCGAGCATCAACCACTACTACCGGTGCGATTCTTCCCTTCCAACATTTAAGTACTACAGGAAGCGGTAGTTACCGTTCCCTGAATAGATCTTTTCCTTTACCTTTTCCTAAGATTAGTCCCGATACCTCACAGGAATCGGATCTGGTTGACCAGATAGGCCAAGTAGCCTCTAGTCGGGTGACTTCGGTCCCTGAGGTTCAACCAGAAAAGATCACCTTTCCTGATAACTATCAGGTATCTGATAAATGTGTGGGAACAGAAAACGACCAGACTTTCTCGGATGGTCGGGGCCAGATACCTCTAGGGACGCCTGGTTCAGATTCTATCAGCGCCAGTGGTCCTAGAAATTCTAGGCTGGCCTCCTCAAGCCGGCCTGGCCGACTTGGACATGTTAGTCGTAGACGTTCCGTGGGAACTTCGTCTCAGGGAGTGTCTGTGGTCTCAAGGACCAATTTACCATCATGCTTTACAGTCGCTGGGTTTAATGGCCTGGCCATTGAGACCCAAGTACTGAAGGACAGAGGTTTGTCTACTTCAGTCATTCCTACCCTTATTAAAGCAAGTAAAGCGACTTCCAGCAAAGTCTATTATCACACATGGAAGACTTATATTGCGTGGTGCGAATCTTTAGGATTTCCTCCACGTACCTATTCGGTGACTCGAATATTGGCCTTTTTGCAACAAGGGGTTGAGCAGAAGCTAGCCTTGAGCACCATCAAGGGTCAAGTTTCAGCATTAGCAATCTTCTTTCAGAAGCCTTTAGCTACCAAATCCTTGGTGCGGAATTTCATCCAGGGGGTGCGGCACCTGGCTCCTCCAGTCCGCGCGCCCTTACCGCCCTGGGATCTTAATTTGGTTTTTGTCGGTTCTACAGAAACCTCCCTTTGAAAACATCAGGAAGATTCCCTTGCTTACTTTATCCCAGAAGGTGGCCTTCTTGGTGGCTATTACTTCTGCTTGCAGGGTGTCAGAACTGGCTGCATTATCATGCCAGTCCCCATACCTAGTGATTCATAGGGATAAGGTAGTACTTCATCCTAAGCCATCTTTTCTTCCTAAGGTGGTTTCAGATTTTCATCTGAATAAAGATATTGTACTACCTTCCTTGTGTCCTCAGCCCAAGCATCATCGGGAACATGCGTTGCATTCCTTAGATGTGGTTCGGGCAATCAGAGTATACCTGAAAGCTACGGAATCTTTCCGTAAGACGGATTCACTTTTTGTGATCACGGATGGCCCCAGAAAGGGTTTGCCTGCATCTGCCGCGACCATTGCCAAATGGATTAGACAAACGGTGGTACAGGCTTATTCTATTAAGGGTCAGAGTCCTCCGTTCCCTGTTAGGGCGCACTCCACTCGAGCGCTCAGTACTTCTTGGGCCTTTCGCCATCAGGCGTCAGTGGTCCAGGTATGTAAGGCGGCCACCTGGTCGTCGGTACATACCTTTACAAAATTCTATAAAATTGATGTGACGGCATCGGCGGATGCCTCATTTGGCCGCAAGGTTTTGCAGGCCGCAATTTGAGGAGACCGGTGGTCTACCTCGAGGGTTTTTTTCTGTTTGAAAAAAAAAAAAAAAAAAAATTTTCTCTTTTTTTGTTGAGTCTCATCATTAAGGATGAGCATTGTAAACTTCTAGTTGGCACCGGTTGGGCCTTCTAGATTGGGATTTGATTTCATTTTCCCACCCCTCATTTGTGATACTGCTCTGGGACGTCCCGAAGGTGCTGTATCACCGAGGACTACGTCTGTCAATGAGCGCTAGAGAAAAATGGATTTTTGTAAAATCTTACCGTAAAATCCTTTTCTCTTAGCTCATTGACAGACGTAGTCCCCGCCCCTCTGTTTTTTGAGTTGGGTTAAAATCTCTAAAGACTGCTTTTTCACATAACTGATTTGCTGAGGCAGAGAGAGAGAGGATATACCCTCTGGGACTGCCCCTAGGGTGTGGCCAGAGCTTTTTAATTTCCTGTCTAGTCCTGCTCCTGTGGAGGCAACATAACCCGAAGGTGCTGTATCACCGAGGACTACGTCTGTCAATGAGCTAAGAGAAAAGGATTTTACGGTAAGATTTTACAAAAATCCATTTTTATTGGGAATGTTGTATAGCAGACAGTGGAAAAATACAGTTTTTCATTTTTAAAAATTGTCGCTCTTTTTTTGTTTATAGCGCATAATCAAAAAACAGCAGAGGTGATCAAATACCACCAAAAGAGAGCCTTATTTGTGGGGAAAAAGGATGTCAATTTTATTTGGGTACAGCGTCGCACGACCGCGTAGTTATCAGTTAAGGTAACGCAGTGCCGAATCGCAAAAAATGGCCTGGTCATTAAGGGGGCAAGTCCTTCCGGTCCAGAAGTGGTTAATGTGTATTGCTAGAGTTTTTTTTCCCCTTGGGAGGGTGCATGTGATCAGGACAGGGCCAATCAGCACTGTCCAGACAGAGGATCAGGGATCTTGAAGCCTGATAGGACAATAGTGGGAGAAATTAAAACTCCTCCTACAAGCTTTCAGCACTCACGGATGCAAGTCACAAGACTGTTCTATCTGCTATATACAGTTGATAAAAAAAAAAAAAAGGTATTTATCAGTTTATATTTACTAAAACTATTGCATTTCCATGTTCAGTGTACTGTGGGAGATCAGATCTAGTGGGTATTGTAACACTTGGTTGGTGCATTTATTTTGCCAACACTTACCAGAATGCTTGCACTATAAAGTTGTACAGTCTCCCTTGTCCGTGAGGACAGGAGGGGTGCAGAGTTGTGAATTCACCTTTTTATTTTTTGTGAAAAGGTGAACCTACCCTTTTAAAGATGCATACCCTAGGAATGGTCTGTAGGGTAACTGACATTAACCGTTATTCATGCACCTTATTTAACATCCCAGTATTGTTGGTTTGGTCAGAGGTTTGTTTATTTAAAAAGTGGGCAATGCGTTTCTTTTTTTTCTATTTAGATCAGATACAGGTCTCTGCTTCTTAAGCAGGCCATAGATTATGCAATTTTCATGGGTAGAAGGAAAGAAAATTGCTTGAATCCCTCCTGCAGTGCTATTGTATTCTGACAGTGAGGAGCCTTCCCTGCCTGTAGAACACTGACAGATCAACTTGTGTACAACCAGGGTGCCCATACATGAATCGAAATTCAGCCGATCCCTTCCTGACCTAGCTGAATTTTGATCCATGTATGGTTGGCTTTAGTTTTGAAACACATCTCTGCAAGAAACTTGTCAGTCTTGATAGATCTATTTGAAATTAGCTGTTTATTTTGTACTAAAATCTGTAATATCCTATAGCCACACCAGCCAGATTGTCATTGCCCCGATGCTTGCCATGCCTACTCGAAGGTTGTTGCCTTTCATTTATTTTTCTCACGCTGTCATAAAATATATGCTAAGGTGAAACCATCAGCACTTGCGTAATCTACAACTTTCATTGACTGTTGTGTTTTGCATACACAATGAAATCTTCATGCTTTTTGTTAATGAGAAGTCTGATCTTGAGATCAATACAGATTGGATTGTAATATTCACCTTGTATTAACTACTTGATGTGCTAGATCTTTGCTTGGCTTTTTCTCTTCTATGGGTGACTTCTATTAAATAAAACATTGATAATGATGTCCTTGAAAGGTTTCAGGCCTGAGCTATATACATAAATGAAGGAATTGCTATTCAAGCAAGGAAAACAGCTTCTCATTTGTATGGCCTTCCCTTAGTTGCTTCATCTTCCCTCTGTTTTCTTTTGTTACATCACCCTTGTAATCTGTAAATGTGTGACTTACAAACCCATTGTAAACGTAGTACTAATGAAATCAAATGTAGTTCAATGCCCTGGTGGAAAAGACCTTATTCTTAAATGCTTGTAGCCTTGCGGATCACTTATCCAGAACAAGTATGCAGGTCCAGCATATTTGTTGTTTGAAAGACTGAACCAGATGATGACCATGATATCAAGGCAATACCAAAAGATAGCGGTGGCCGCCACATTTATGGTTTTCTTAAAGTGGTAAAACATTTGTTGCAGCTTACTAATTTTTAGATGGGATGGCTGCATTTTGTTTGTTTTTTGTTTTTTTAGGCTTCCTTAATTTTATTTACCCTGGTGGTCTAGCTAGCCAGTAAGTATGTTTTTGTTTTTTTTGTTTTTTTTTCAACAGCACAAACTGTCCTGCTGATGGGTGCTTACAATGGTCAGCTTTTATTAATTTATGTAAAACTAAGCTAAAAAGTGTGAGCTGGAGTTCAGGTCCAATTTACTATTGTATCTTAACCATTTCTGGACCGGAAGGATTTATCTCCTTATTGACCAGGCCATTTTTTTGCGATACGGCACTGCATTACTTTAATTGACAATTGCGTGGTCGTGCAGCGCTGTACCCTAAAAGAATTTCTGTCTCTCCCCCCCCCCCCCCCACAAATGGAGCTTTGTTTTGGTGGTATTTAATCAACTGTGCGTTTTTTTTTTTTTTTTTTTTGCGCTAAAAAAAATTGCGACAATTCTGAAAAAAAAAAAAACACAGCTCCAGAATCTTCTTGACCATTGGGTTATGCTACCCCCTACAGGAGTAGGACATTGGGCAGGAAAAAACTTTACCACACCTATGGGCCTAGTCAGTAGTAAGGACCTAGTTCCTTGCTGGGATCTCTGGTCCTAGCATTTTTCTCTTTTTAAACCTTTTTTTATCTTCTTTTATTATTTTCTGTTCCTGTGAGAACAACAATCAACTGCTGGACTGAGCAACAGACCAGCAGCGAGCGCGTGCAGGCCTCAGCTCCACCCTAGGTCGGCCGCAACATAGCCCCACTGGACGGAGGCTTCCGTGGAGGGATGCCCACCTGGTTCCATGGTGTGGAAAGTATTGCCCCCCCCCCTTTCCCTGATGGCCTTTTGGGGTGGACGTGGGCCCCTCCCTGGGACAGTCAGACCCCGGGTTCTTCTCCTTCCCACACAGCGTTCCCCCCCCCATATGTTGGGGTCCTCTGTGGACCACCCCAATCTACCCACACCTAGCTCCCCCCCCCCCAAGGGGGTCACTTATCAGTGTTTTTCACTTTTTCCTGTGTGGTTCCCCTTGTTAACCATGGAGTCCCTGGAGCACATTTCACCACCTGATCCCCTCTCAGAGGGCAGGCCTTTCTGAGTCCCAGTCCACCCTGTCTGCAATGGCGGCGGCCCTTGAGTCCTTCGTGTCCAAGGTTGATATGGTCCTGCATAAACAGACGAGCAAAAAGCGTCCACCGTCTTCACCTGCCTCCTCTGTCTCTTTAGATCCTGAGTCTGAACTGGCTGCCGCAGGCACGAGTTGTCCTACTGGTTCTGCATCCAAGCACCCTGAGTGCTCTGATAGTGAAGATGATTACACTTCTACTATAGCCACGCATGAAAAAGCACTGGTGGATGCATTGATTGTGTCGGTCCGGGAAAATTTAAAAATGATGCAGGATGCAGCTGCATCTGAGGTGCTGGTCACCTTCGGTACCCGAAAATCCTCAAAAGCGGCAAAGGTTTTTTCTTTTTCTGCCTATTTTGACAAAATTGTTGTGAGTCAGTGGGGTTGCCTTAAATGCAATGTAGCGGTGCCTAAGCGTTTCACTAGAAGGTACCCCTTTGAAGAGTCCCTGTTAAAGTGGACAGTCCCACCTGTGGTGGATTCTCAGGTTTACAGGCTGAATAAATCCACTCTAATTCTGGCGGAGGAGTCTCCGGCTTTTAAAGACCCTTTTGATCGGAGAGAAGGAGACCTTGGTCCGACACATGTTCACTATGGCCGGTTCAGTTCTTAAGCCAGTGTTCACCGTTAACCTTGGTGTCCCAGACCTTGAAGGAATGGGCAAAGCTTTTGCGTCAGGCTCTGGAGGGGGTAAAAGCCTCCCCCCTGCCTTTGCAGAGCTGGTGGACCAGGGGTTGCAGTTTGTCTGTGATGCCTCTCTGGGTGCGGCTCCCTTAGTTTCTAGGCTGTCCGTGGCCCCAGTGGTCCTTCGGCGCATGATATGGCTAAAATGCTGGTCAAGCTTCCAAGAAGGCGTTATCAGATCTCCCCTTTGTGGGAATCGCCTGTTTGTCTTCCCTGGAGGAAATCATTAAGAGACTTGCATGAGGGAACAATACTCTCCTCCCACAGGCTTCCAAGGGCAAGGAGTCTCGTCACAGACATGGTCCTTTTTTCTGGGCTCATAAGCGGCCTTTTCGTTCCTCAGGACAAAGGATCCAAATCCATTCGGTCCGCCTATGGAGGTTCCAAGAAACCCTAGCTAGGTAACCTGAGAGCAGGTCCTCCCAGGCCTGCAGACAAGCCCTCTTCTGCCTGAAGGAGCGCCCTCATCTGTATTTGGGGTGGGGGACGTCTTGGCTTAGCTCCCTGATTCAAGACAGGTGGGTCCACTAGCTTATTCGGTCCAGCTACAAGATCGAATTTCGGTCTTATCCTCTAGTTTTTTTTTCCCTTCCAACCTGCATTTGTCCCCAAACCGTTTGCGTGGTCTCTTCAGGGCAATACAAGATTTGCTACTTCAAGGGGATCTTCTGGCCTCTATCGACATCAAGGACGCTTACCTCCATATCCCGATTTATGTCGGGCATCAGCGCTTCCTCCGCTTTGCCGTGGGCGAGGAGCAATATCAATTTGTTATCCTTTGCCTCAGCTCCTCGGGTATTCATGAAAGTGTTGGCCCCTGTGTTAGCATTGTTGCGACAGCGGGGGATTGCGGTACTGGGGTACCTGGATGAGTTTTTTCTGTGAGCAGAGTCTCCGACTGCTCTAAAGGACAACCTGGACATAACTGTGCGGACTCTGCAGGAGTTCGGTTGGACATTGAATTTCCAGAAGTCTGCTCTGGTTCCGTCCACCAAGTTGGACTATCTGGATCTGACCCTGGACTCAACCAGTTTGTTTCTTCCTCTGGACAAGCTCCAGAAGCTGCAGGATGCAATTCGACTTCTGTTGTCCAGCAGTCGATCGTCTCTCAGGACTTGCATGCGGATGCTGGCCCTTATGGTGTCTCTACCTTCGAGGGGTTTCCGTTTGCACAATTCCTGCACGAGACATCTGCAGAGAGAGATTCTTGGGACAAGAGTCCACAGTCTCTAGACAATCTGATTCTGTTGAGCCGTGGTAAGAGAGGGTCCCTGATTTGGTGGCTTCGCTCTCCAGTTCTTTGACAGGGTAAATCCTTCCTTCCCCCGTACTGGACGGTACCACGGATGCCAGCCTGTCCGGGTGGGGAGATGTCTTGGGCACGGATTGTGCTCAGGGGGTTTGGATTCTGGAGGAGTTCAGACTACCAATCTATATACTTGAACTTCGGGAGATCAGACTTTGTCTGGCCCATTGGACAGTTCATCTCCAGGGGTGCCCGGTACTGATTCAATCGGACAATGCCACGGCCGTGACATATGTCCATCACCAAGAGGGCACAAAAGTGTCCTAGTGGCTTGTGAAGTAGGTGGAAATTTAAGGTGGGCAGAAAGTTTAGTTCCAGCCCTCTCTGCTCTTCATAGTCCAGGGCTGGGAAATTGGCAGGCGGATTACCTCGACGGGCATTGGACCAGGGGGAATGGTCGGTTGTACGTGGATCTAGTACGACTGGTCGATGTTTTCCCTTGGTGACCCCCTCTCAGAGAAGACCTATTGGCTCAAGGGCCGATCTTCCATCCTGCTTTAGAGTTGCTGGCTTTAACGGCTTGGCTGTTGAAAGCCAGGTGCTGAAGAATAGGGGGTTGTCTGACTAGGTGATCCCCACATTGGTAAAAGCTAGAAAGTCTACCTCTAGGAAGATTTAGCATCACGTCTGGCAGTTGTACTTTGGGTGGTGTGAGTCTACGGGGATTTCCCCCCCCCATTCCTTTTTGGTGGCTTGAATTTGAACAGCGTATTGGGTACCATCAAGGGCCAGGTTTTAGCCTTTGCTATTTTTTTTTTTTCAATGTCCTTTGGCTACATATTCTTTGGTTCTCACCTTTGTTTAGGGGGTTCACCACTTGGCTTCCCCAGTGCGGTCTCCGTTGCCTCTGTGGGATCTTAACTTGGTACTGTCGGTTCTTCAGAAACCGCCTTTCGAAAATATTTGTGAGATTCCTCTGCTTACATTGTCCCAGAAGGTAGCCTTCTTGGTGGCAATTACTTCTGAACGCAAAGTGTCAGAGCTGGCTGCTTTGTCTTGTCATTCACCTTATTTGGTGGTTCACAGAGATAAAGTGGTGCTTCGCCCTTGTCAATCGTTCCTTCCTAAGGTTGTCTCTAGATTCCATCTGAATGAAGACCTTGTGTTGCCTTCCCTGTGTCTTAAGCCTAAGCTTCCAAGGGAGATTGCCTTGCATTCTCTGGATGTGAATCAGCTGATCAGGGTGTACCTGGCGGCAACCAAGCCGTTTAACAAATCAGACTCGCTCTTTGTCCTTGCGGACTCTTTGTCCTTGCGGATGGACCTCGCAAGGGGTCTGCCACGACCATTTCCAGATTGATCATCCAGATGGTGGTGCAGGCCTATTCAATTAAGGGTCAGGTTCCTCCTTTCCCTGTTAAGATGTATTCTACTTGGGTGCTTAGTTCCTCCGGGGCCATCTGGTCGTCTGTGCACACTTTCCCAAAATTTTACAAAGTAGATGTGCTGGCATCTGTGGATGCTGCTTTTGGCCGCAAATCCATATTAACTGTCACAATTACCACATGTGTCACGGATTCACCTAGAATCCCCCCTTCTATCTTTATCACATTGGGCCTATACCCAACACTAATGCTCACACCTTGAGATACAATACTATTTATACCATTTATCCTTGTCTTTACAAGATTGTTAATAAATTTGAATTTTTATCTTATATTTATTATTTTTATTTATTCTTTCTGGATTGAATATTACTTGCCCATAAAGTCCCAATACCTTGGCGTGAGACACCAAAAAACCCCCTTGCTTTTTCAGATATAGGGACGGAGGCAAAAAACTTACTTTATACCACCACAAAGATCAAAAACCCCCACCCCCTCGTTTGGCCGCAAGGTTTAGCAGGCTGTTGTTTGAGAGGTCTAGTCCTCTTTGAGGGTGTATGTGTTTTTTTTTTTTTTTTTTTCTTCAGGTGAGCTCCAGTTGTTCCTGGTTGGGCTCCATGTTACCTGGCTGGCTAGGTTTAGCCTTTAGGATTTTTTCTGCTGTATTTTTTTCCCACCCCTCATGTTTGACACTGCTTTGGGACATCCCATTGGTCCGCAAGATTCTGGAGCTGTGTCAGTCAATGAACGAAAGAAAATTGGATATTTTGTCTTACCATGAGATCATTTTCTCTGATGTTTATTGACGGACACAGCACCCACCCCTATGAGTTGGGTTATATTTCTTCTGACACTGCTTGCAACAAAACTGAGTGCCTATAGGAGTACATCACTTGGGACTGCCCCATAGGCGTGGTAAACTTTTTTTTTCTGTCTAGTGTCCTACTCCTGTAGGGGGTAGCAAAATCCAATCCAATGATCAAGAAGATTCTGGAGCTGTGTCTGTTAATGAACATCAGAGAAAAGGATTTTAGGGTAACACAAAAATCCAATTTCCCTTTCGTTCACTGTCGGACACAGCTCCATGTCTTAATCTAGACCATTGGGCTTTATGCTGCTCTCTTCAACAGTAGGACTAGGTGGACAGCTTTTTGGTTACACCCCTGAGGCAGTCCCAGAGGGTATACCATCACTTCCTGCTATAGGACTTCAGTTTTTTTCTGCCTAGTCAGGAGTAAGGACCTTGCTCTCTGCTGGGATCTGCAGTCCTGGCATTTTTTCCTTTTTAAATGGAATTTTTTACTTTTTCTTTATTTTATTTTTTTTGTGTTCCTGTGTGAACTACAATAAACAGCCGGACTACAATCAACAGCTGGACTGGATGACGCACTGGATATCCTAGATTCTTATGGTCTTCCCAGTCTGGCCTGCGAGCGCGACCCAACTATTAGCTCTGCGCTTGGTTTGCCGCCACATAACCCCACTGGATGGGGGCTGGCCGGTGAGTGAAACACCTCGCAAGGTTGTATAACCCTGGTCACGACAGCAGTAATGATCAGAGTCGCAGCGTACCTCAAGCCGCAGCACCCCAATTCCAAGATGGTGTGGTGGACTGCTGGGTGTGACGCCCGCCTAGTGCCGTGGTGTAGGAGTAGTGTCCCCCCTCCTTTCTTACGGAATTGCTGGGGTGGTCATGGGCCCTCCCTGGGGATGGTAGGCCCTCTCCTGTGTCCTTCCTCCCCCTCATGTTTATTCCCCCATCTACACAGCAGGGTTCCCCCTGCGTAGGTTTCCCTCACCTGCCCCATCTTCCCCCATGTGCATTTGGGTAGGGTTGGGCTTGTCTGGTGTTGGGCCGGAGAGTGGTGGGTGGATGCCGCTGTCAGCCCCCCTTTTTGGGGGTGCCATACCTGGATCTCCTGGGGGGGTTCCCGGGACGTCCCCTCCTGGTGCATGACCTTTTCCGTGGGGTCCTGGGTCCCGTGCAGCACCGACATTTTGCTGTGGATTCTGCATTCCTGGCTTTGGTGGCCATGTTTGTGTAGTCCAGCGGCCATGTTTTGGGTTTCCCATATAGAATAACGGTGGCCATTTTCTTGTAGTCGGAGTGTGCTTATGTGCTGCGGGGGGCCTCTAGTGTCAGTGTCTGCTCTTCCTTTTCCATCGCAGTTTGGAAGGCTGTTTGGCGCTCTCAAGCTCTGGGGTTGGATGCCGTGGATGAGAGTCAGCCCACTGAGTCTGCGTCCATGCACGCTGAGTGCTCTAATAGTGAGGATGAGTCCTCCTTCTCTGCAGCCGTGCATGAAAAAGCACTGGTGGAGGCCCTAATCCTGTGAGTGCGGGATATTTTAAAGTTGGAAGACTCAGCGGATGCTGAGTCTGCGACGCCATTGCAGTTTGGTACCCGCAAATCTTGCAAGGTGACTAAGGTGTTCCCCTTTTCCTGGCTATTTTGACGAGATTGTCACTAGTCAGTGGGGTTCCCCCAAACGCACGTTTGAAATACCTAAGCGTTTTTCTAGGAGATATCCCTTTGAGAAATCTCTTCTGAAGAAACTGACATTTCCACCGTTGGTGAACTGAACTGTCAGGTTTCCAGGCTAAATTAGGCCACATATTTGTCGGTGGAGGATTCTCTATCCTTTAAGGATCCCGTGGACGAGAGCTGAGGCTCTGGTCTGGTACCTTTTTTCACTATGGCTGGTTCAATGTTGAGACCATTGTTTGCTATTACTTTAGTATCTCAGACCTTAACTGAATGGACAAATATTTTACGGCAGGATCTGGAGTCAATACCTTCCCGAGCTGGCGGATCAGTTGATCCAGGGGATACAGTACATTTATCATGCATCTTGGATACAGCCCCTTGGCCGACAGGGCAACTCTGACGGCGGGGATTCTTCGCTGCATGATATGGTTGATGTCCACTTCAGCCAACCAGGCTTCTAAAAAGGTGCTGACTGATCTACCCTTTGTCGGTGACCATTTGTTTCGGGCCTCTATGGAAAAGATCATTAAGGGTCTTACGGGAGGTAAGAGTACATTACTTCCGCAGGTTGCTAGGGGCAAGAAACCTCGTCGTAAACATGGTCCTTTCTTCTTGCCTCACAAGCGGCTCTTTAGTCCATCTGGATCACAGGAAAAAGGGTTCGAGATCCACCTGGAACTTTGCAGGAGGCTCCAAGAGACCCTGGAATGGTAAGTCCAAAGCGGCACTTCTGGTTACGCAGATAAGCCTTCACCAGCCTGAAGAAGTGCCCTAGCCCGAATCTGGGGCGGGGGGGAGGGGGACGTCTTCGCCTTTTTCCGGATCAGTTGACCTTGCTCATTTTGGACAGATGGGTCCACGAGTTGATTTGGTTTGGCTACAAAATTGAGTTTTGGTCCTTGCCTCAAGGTTCTTTCCTTCTTTCTGACTTAACGCCTGTCTCACGAGCGGCTACAGGGCCTCTACGGGGCAGTGCAGGACCTGTTAGCACAAGGAGTTATTGTGCTGGTTCCAGAGTCGGAACGTTTTCAAGGATTTTATTCCAATCCGTTTACAGTTCCCAGGAAGGAAGGCAAGGTTCGTCCGATCTTGGATCTCAAGGCTCTGAACCACTTTGTGTGGGTTCAGAAATTGCGGATAGAGTCTATCTGCATAGTTGTAGCTTTCCTTCATCAAGGAGATCTGCTGGCTTCTATCGATCTCAAGGACGCTTACATTCATATTCCAATATATATCGGGCATCATCATTTTCTTTGTTTTGCCGTGGACGAGGAGCACTATCAATTCATGGCATTACCGTTTGGTCTCGCCTCCTCTCCTCGGGTGTTCACAAAAGTTTTGGCCCCAGTTCTGGCCTTGCTACGACAGATCGCGGTACTGGATTACCTGGACGATCTGTTTCTGTGTGCAGAGTCTTTCTCAGCTCTAGAAGCCGACTTGGACATTAATCTGCGACTTCTACAGGAGTTCAGATGGACGCTAAATTTTCAGAAATCTGCACGGACTCTGTCCACCAAGCTGGACTACTTGGCGATTCACTGGAAGAACTCCAGACATTGCAGGAGACAATTCAGTTTCTTTTGTTCAGGAAAGGGTCATCCCTCTGGGCTTGCATGCACGTGCTGGGCCTGTTGGTGTCCACCTTTGAGGTGGTCTGTTTGCACAGTTCCACATAAGATCTCTGCAAAAGAGATTCTGGGGAAATGGGACAAGGATCCACTGTCACTGGAGGTGGCTTCGTTTTCGGGCGCTTGGACATGAAAAATCCTCCTCCCCCTGTACTGGACAGTTGTTGCCACGGAGGCCAGTCTGGGTGTGGAGGCGGCCTCAGCACAGATGTGCTCAGGGGGTCTGGACTCTGGCAGAATCCAGACTGCCGATTTAATGTACTGGAACTCTAAGAGATCAGACTTGTCTGGCTCATTGGACAATTCATCTTCAGGGGTACATTGGCTCATTGGACAATTTATCTTCTGGTACTAATTCAGACAAGACAATGGCCGTGGTCTTTCAATCACTAAGGGGGCACAAGAAGTGTCCTGGCGGCTCAGCAAGTAGCCAGAAATCTAAGGTGGGCTGCCAATTTGTTCCAGTCCTCTCAAACTCCTTCCATGACTCCTGTGCAGGATCGAGGCAGAAAGGATTCCGGACATTCTAGTGGCTCCAGACTGGCCTAGCTGGTCTTGGTACGCCAATCTTGTACAGCTGGTCGCCGATGCTCCTTGGGGACTTACTCTCTGGGAGGATCTACTGTCCCAAGACCAATCTAACATCCTGCTTTACAGTCGCTGGGTTTGACGCCTTGGCTGTTGAACGCCAGCTGCTGAAGGATAGAGGTTTGTCTGAGTCGGTGATTCCTATGCTGTTGAAAGCTAGAAAATCTACTTCTAGGAAGATCTACCGTAGTACGTGGAAGACGTACATTGCGTCTTGTGAGTCTCTTGGGGTTCATCCTAGCTCCTTCTCGGTGGATCCAATCTTAACCTTCCTTCAACGGAGGGTTTAACAGCAATTGGCTTTGAGTACCATCAAGGGCCAGGTATCGGTTTGGCTTTTTTTTTTTTTTTCCCCCAGCGACCTTTGGCCACACGCTCCCTGGTGCATACCTTTCTTCAGGGTGTCCGACATTTGGCTCCTTCAGTGCGGGCTTCGTTGGCGCCCTGGGATCTTAATTTGGTGCTTTTAACTCTACAGAAGCCTATCTTTAAAAATATTCGGGAGCTTTTTCTGCTTTCACTGTCTCAGAACGTGGCATTTTTTGGTGGCTTTCACTTCTGCCTGCAGGGTGTCGGAACTGGCGGCGTTATCTGTCGTTTACCTTATGGTGATTCACAAGGATAAGGTGATGCTTCGCCGCTGTCTGTCATTCCTTCCTAAGGTGGTCTCTGACTTTTTCAATGATTTTTATTGAATGGTTTTGTAATAAAACATAAAACTTGGAAAATAATTTGAAACGGGTAGATACATAAAACCATGATAACAAGAAAAGACATAACTGATGCATCAACAGAGTGCTCAGAGTTTCAATGTAAAGCATTGTAGAATTCTCAGCATATCATGTAGGCAAATAACAGTCAAACCAGTGCGGGTAATTCCCCAGTAGTGATAGCTGAAATACGAATTAATTAGAGAGGGTAAAAATTCCCCAAATAGACCCCATGCGGCAGCGACAGGGCCCAGGCACCATGCCCCCTTAGCGGGTGGCGAAACATATGGGCACAGGCTGCCACTCCCCCGAGAGGGCCCACTCGGGAGAAAAACTGAACAGAATACAAGGAAGAAAAAGAAAGGTAGAGGAGAAGGGGAAGGGGGGAAAGAGAATTGAGATTCGGACTCGAGTAAGCGGTAGAGAGAATTGGAGATTGCGGTAAGTACAGGGTGGACTGAATAGGATGCATAGGAGGATCAGATATTTACATGCATGTGTTTGGCCCAGGGTTCCCAGATTAGTTAAAATTTAGCCATTCTGTCATTAAGTATACTGGCCATTTTTTCTTGGGCCATAATCCAGGAGATATTAAGCTTAGCTGCCCTGATAGAGACTTTTTTTTTCAGGCTCTAGCTATTGTGATCTTAGCTCCTAAGAGCATGAAATAAACAAGGGTCTGTGAAGATCTCGGAGTGCCCTCTTCCTTGCCATTGAGCAGTGCAATGTATGGAGTTTGGGTAATTGGACAATTGGTGACCTTGTGGATGTTCTAAAAGATTTTGTTCCAAATGTTAGATTTTGTGGCAAAGCCACCAAGCATGTACACAGTCACCCAGATCATCACAGCCTCAGAAACATATAGAACAAGAACCCAGGAACCATATACCATCTTGTAAAAATGTTTACATTTGCTTCCATGGGAGAGACATTTATGATCCCTTTAAATGAACTTTGGAAACGTGCATGCCAGTTGTCCAGGTTCTGTTCCTTACCCAGGTCCTTTTCCCAAGCCAGTGCGTAGGCAGGTTTGTCATAGCGGTCAGCCAAAGATGAGTAGATGATGGATATACCCCCTCTTTGTTCCTTGACTTCCAAGCACCAGCGTTCATAATTCGTATTCCTAAGAGGATCCGGAGTAGCTTGTTGTTCTAAATTTATCCAATCAGGTTTAAGGCCTCGTCTGTAGATAGCGGAGAATTGAGTGGCTTGGTAATACCGCCATAGATTTGGAAGAGCCAACCCTCCCTTCTTTCTGGACCTAAACAGTATGGTCTTGGAGCAACAGTGACCCTCGGAGCCCCAGATAAAGTGAATAATTTTACTCTGAAGGTTGTTCAGGTGAGCCTTTTTAAAGGGGTATTGGAACAGATCGAAAGAGATATAAAATTTGGGGCAAGAGTGTCATGTTAATTTTGTTAATCCTGCCTATCCAGAAAAGGGGATGATTTGCCCAGGAGTTCAAATCCTCCTTAAGTTTCTTAAAGCTGGGAGGGTAGTTAGCCTCATATAAGGAACAAATGTTTGGGGTTAGAATAATGCCAAGGTAGGGAATAGACTTGGAGTGCCAGCTAAAGGAAAAATTTGATTGTAAATTGGACAAGAGGATAGAATCCACCGATGTATTCATAGCGCAGGATTTGGTCATATTAACATGTAAGCCAGAAGCCAAAAGATATTGGGGATAGTTACCAGGGGATTTGTGGTAAACAATAGCAGGTCGTCTGCAAATAGAGCGCATTTATGCTCTAAATCCCCACAATGTACACCCTGTATGTCCGGGTTATTTCTGATTGCTATCGCCAAGGATTTGATCGCTATGGCAAAAATTAGAGGATAGGGGACAACCCTGGCGTGCCTTCCCTTCGAGATACTGAGAGTAGCAACCTTGCATTCTCACCCGAGCAGATGGGAAAGAATACAGGGCTTTTTAGAGTAGCTTGAAATTGAGGACCAAACCCCCACTTCCCCAGAACCTCCAAGAGATAGGGCCAGGATACCATGTTGAAGGCCTTCTGTAGGTCTGTGGAGAGAAGAATCCCGCTTTGGGGTTTGCCCTCATCCCAACCAGAGCCCAAGAGGGTGATGTTGTCTATTGCCCTTCTTATCTGGTCCGTCCCGTCTCCCAGGAATGAAATCTGCTTGGTCCCTATGGACATATAGAGCTATAAAGGATGATAGTCTGTTGGTTAGGATTTTTGACCATTTTGACCAAACAATTTGACCAAATATGGAGCTAGGGTGGTTGAGAAGGCCTTGTAATATATGGCCAAAAAGCCATCTGGTCCTGGGGCTGATCTAGTTTTAAGGTTTTTAATCACTACTTGGACCTCTTCTTCCGAGATCTGAGCTTCCATATCAGCTCAATGTTGGGCAGATAAAGTGGGTAGAGGAAGGCCTTGAAGGAAGTCCAAAGCCCTTGAGGAAGAGGCTGTGTCATTTGCTTTGTAAAGTTTGGTGAAGTACTCTTGAAAGGCGTGCATAATAGTTGTCAGGTTTTGTGTTAAAGCCCCAGAGGGCGATCCTATTTTGGCAAAAGTGTATATGCGTGGTTTGGGAGTCAATTTGTTTGCTAACTTGGGGCCTATTTTGTCTTGTTGGGAATAAAATCTAGCACTTGCATTTCTAATATTTTTTTCCGCCTCCGTGGTCAGTGCCAAGTTTAGAGCCAGTCTGGCTTAATCCAACTGGCATAGAGAAATCTGAGAAGAATTACGCTTGTGAAGTTTGCGTAAGAATAAGAAGGATTTTTCAAATTTGTCCAATCTCCGCCCTCCATTCCCTTTTGCGTTTAGTCGAGATTTGAATCCATTTACCTCTGACTATCGTTTTATGGGCCGTCCAGAGAGATTCTGGAGATATATCATCAATGTCATTGTTATGGAAATATTCCTTTAGGTCTTTTTCAATGAGAATATTCCTTTAGGTCTTTTTCAATGAACTGGGTCAGACAGGAGAGCCTCATTGAGATGCCAATGGAATGGACCTGACTGGCTTATGGGGGCAGACAAGGTTAGGAGCACTAGAGCATCATCTGACAGGGGCGTGTTTTTAATGCTTGATTTAGAGGCCTGAGGGATGATCATGTTGGGTATAAAGATATGATCAATATGAGCATAAGTTTTTGGTGAGGGGCAGAAAAATGGGTATAGTCTTTTTTGTTCTAGTGTTGAGTTCACTCCAGATAGCTACCAAACCCAGGGCGGATATAATTTTAGCGATTTGCAGGCTCTGTTTTGGAAGGCGTTTGAAAGAGGAAGTGTTCTTGCCAGATTTATCAAGACTGAGGTCAAAGGCGATATTAGAATCCTCGCCCATGATCAAAGTACCCTCTAAGTTATCAAAGATCAACTGGGCAAGTTTAGTGAAAAACTGTGCCTGTCCTTTATTTGGGGCATAGTATGAGAGAAGAGTATATTTTTGCCCTTCAATTTCGCCTACCAAGAACATATACCTACCCTTTGGATCTTTCTCGCTTAACGAGAGAGAATTTTATTCTCTTAGAGAGAAGGATGGCCACTCCTTTCGTTTTGTCTCCTGCGTTTGCTAAGTAAAACAATAGGTATTTTTGGTGGATAAACGAGGGATTATAATTACTCTTAAAGTGTGTTTCCTGCAGCAGCAAAATATCTAAGTGTTGGGAGTGATAGGATTGAAGCAATTTACGTCTTTTGATTTGCGAGTTGACCCCTTGAACATTGTGGGGAAGCTTTACGAAATGGTGAAGATGGTGAGTCAGGGATCACCATCTTGTTGTGTGAGAGGAGGATCTATTTGAGAATGTCGATGAAACTGCCGGGAAAGAGAACCTGGGATCGGAGCGAGGCTGGGAACAACCGGACCTGGATGGCTTGGTGCACACCTCCCTCTGAGAGTCCAAAGGGTTCAGGAGGGAGAAGGAAAGGGAGAGAAATTCTTAGAACAAAAACAAAAAAAATAAAAGTGGCTCAAGGCCACATCTCGCCAGGCCGTGGGGGAAACTACCCCCCACAGCTGGCAAGGAATTGTTAACCATATCCTCCAAAGATAGGACAGGGATTTGCTCCAATAGGCCGCAAATTTGGAGATTCATGGTACCCACAACAGCAAACGGAGGAGCATGGTAACCGCTCTGGCAACTGCCCTGTGATATCTAATGCTGATACCATAAGGGGGAAAATCCCCCACCTATGTTGGAATTTTTATCGGTAAACCAACTGATAAATAAGGAGCCGGTCCTCCCTCTCCCGGTAAGGGGACAGGGGTAACCAAACCAATATGGGCTTGTATACTCACCAAGAGATCCCCAGAATAACCAGAGAGATCTGGGGGTGGCTTGGCCAAAATTAGAAAAAAAGAAATATCCATGAAATGAAGACAACAAAAACTGAGCAAGAGCTGGTGAAGGACAATACTAGAATGCATTATGCATAGTCTAATCAGACCCTTGCAACTGGAAAAGAGTGATACCTGCAACGGGGTAGTAACTAAACGAGAGTCAGACAAAGGTGTTTTTCAGGGAACTTCAAATGACCTGATCGGTCCTGAAGAGGAAAATTAGTGCTGCCATTCGGGAACATTGAGCAGAGCTTCAGGAAGGCCGGGAGTCCTTCAATCTCTTTAATCGCTGTTTCTCTTACGTCCTCCGACAGTCGCCGCCTCTTCATATTCGTCACAATGGGGTATTAGACTTTGCTCCGAAGGAGTAGCTAGGCAACAGAATATGTTAACATTAAAGCTTTTAACATATCCCACCCACAGGGGGTGGTCCCCTCAGTCAATACCCTCCTACTTCCTGCAACCATATCTCAGTTTCAATGTCTAGCTTGTCAGGAGTAGCTGGATCTCTCTATGCTGGGGCTTTTTGCCTCAGCCTTTCTCTTCTTTTTTGATTTTTTGTTTGAGTTTTTTCTCTCTCTTTACTTGGCTGTTTTTTGTCAGCGTTAGTTCTTCTGATGAAGAGGATTCGTGCGGGCTGGGTCTCGGGCTGATCCCCCTGGTCGCAGGTCGTGGGTCAGTGGCTTCCCAGCCTGCCATCGAGTGTTCAGCCAGGTAACGCTCCTGGCGCAGTGAACGACCCATCCCTGTTCGGTGCAGGGATGATTGGTGAGGTGGCTACCTCACTGGACGCTGTGTGGTTTCTTAACCCCGATTTTGTGCGTCCTGGATGCGACTCTCCCTGCCTCATGTGCAGCGGCTTGTTTGCCTGTGCGGGTTCCC
Source organism: Pelophylax lessonae (assembly GCF_965119305.1). Classification (NCBI taxonomy): domain Eukaryota; kingdom Metazoa; phylum Chordata; class Amphibia; order Anura; family Ranidae; genus Pelophylax; species Pelophylax lessonae. The sequence continues at coordinate 267,826,732 of NC_138772.1, read as the reverse complement.
CACGCCATTAAGAGGTAAGTGTATCTATGTGGGGACCTGTCTGTCGAGGGGGGGGGGGTGTCAGTCTGGGACTGTGTAACCTGCCTCTGTTCACACTGTTTGTCTCCCTATCGCTCTGGCTGCATGCTGTGGGCTGCAGGGGGGGGGGGGCTGTGTGACACTGTCTGTGTCAGCCTGTGTACAGTGTGAAGAGCTGTGTGCTGTGGGGCATGTTTTTGTCATGTTTGGGGCACGATACAGCGATCGCTGCGGCGATCCGCCATGTTTTTTTTACATGGGTGGTGTTATATGCATCACAGTAGTGGGGGAGCGGCGGTTTCGGCGCCAAACGGCGCCATTTTGCCTGTGCTCGCTCCAGACGCGTGTTTTCACTGCGGGCGGCCATTTTCTTGTAGCCTTCCATAGGCTTTAATAGAGCGCCCTGATTGCATCACTTCCTCTTTCCTGGGTGCACCGATCGAGGCGGCAGCAGCAGCAGGGGTCTCCTCAGGTTTTATCCTTCTGTTCCTTCCTATATCCATTGCCTGTGTTCAGTTTTATCCCTGTGGGGGTCTCATTGTGCTTGTGTGTGTGTGCGGTGGGCTGCGCTCGCCGCGCTTGTTAAAGGGGCAGTTAACCCTTTATTCTCCGGCATATTTTTTTGGGGCAAATGGATTCTCAGGAGGGCAAATTTCCTGCCACCTTGGTGGGAAGCCAGGGGACTTCTGTTTTCCCCCCCAGGGGGGGATTTAGCCGAAGTGGTGGCTAACCTTGCTGCTCAGGTGCAGATGCTGGTGGCTGCTCAATCCACTAAAAGACCCAGAGTTTCTATTTCCTCTGATTCTGAGGGTGAAGGTGATGGGGCTGCTATGGCTGGGGTCTCCTTATCAGGGTCCCGTTCCTCCCTGGATCTCGTGGGGTCCGAGGTGGAGGCTGAGGTTGAAGGGGTTGATAATTCTCCCCCTGGCTCGCCTGAAGAGCTTGCAATCATGGATGAATTGGTTGCTTCTATAAAACAAACGCTGCGTTTGCAGGATGAGCTGTGTCCTCCCGCTGCCTTGGCGGCTTATGGGACGCAGAAAAGACGCAAGACATCGCAGGTCTTTCCCTGCACTGATGATTTTCAGCGCGCTGTTAAGGAACAATGGCGCAATTTACGCAAACCTTTTGCTGTGCCAAGTAGGTTCAGGCTGCGTTATCCTTTCACGCCTGCCACTGATGAACGGTGGTGTGTGCCACCCCCGGTGGATCACGCCATTGCGGTTTTGAACAAATCCACTGCGATTCCTGCAGAGGATACCCCGGTGTTCCGAGATGCCACGGATAGGATATTGGAGTCTCTTGCCCGTCATACTTATTCTGTTACGGGTTCGATGCTTAAAGCTCTGTTTGCCTCTCTTATGGCAGCCCAGGCTGTCGCAAGTTGGACGCAGGTGCTTAGGCGCGTCCTAGTGGCTGATTCGGCCTCGCCGGCGACATTGGATATGGTGGATCAAATCCATCAGGGTGTCGTACCTGTGTGATGCGGACTTGAACTTAGTGCCGTTGGCTGCACGTGTACAAAGCGTGGCGGTGTTGTCTCGCCGCCTGGTTTGGTTGAAGTGTTGGTCGGTGGACCAATCTTCGCGCAAGACCTTAGCCAATCTGCCTTATGATGGATCTCTCCTTTTTGGGGAGTCCTTGGATACGTTGATTAAGGGGATCACGGGCGGTAAGAGCACGCTCTTGCCCCATTTCCCCAAGGCTAAGGGGGCTCCTGGTAAGAAGCATACTAATTTTCGGCCTCCTCAGGGATCCTTTCGTGCCTTTCGGTCGCACTACAAGGGCAAACCGTTCAAGGGTCAAGGCTCCCAAAAGAAGCCGTGGTCTGGAAAACAGAAGTCCGGTCAGTCCGGACCCTCTACCCATAACAGTGCGGCCTGAAGGGGCGCCCTCACCCAGTTCTGGGGTGGGGGGAAGCTTGCTCCTTTTTCTTCAACCCTGGCTGGCCCGCGTGCGGGACCGGTGGGTTCAGGAAATCGTTTGATCTGGCTACAAGATCGAATTTCTATCTCGGCCGGAGAGCAGATTCTTTCCCTCAAATCTTCAGCTGTCTCCGGAGCGTTTACGGGACCTGCACCTAGCGGTGCGGGACCTGAGGGCTCAGGGAGTGGTGGTTCCGGTGCCTCATCGGGACAGATTTCGGGGGTTTTATTCCAATCTGTTCACTGTGCCCAGAAAGGAGGGCAAGGTTCGTCCAATTCTGGACTTAAAGGCTTTGAACCGCTTTGTGCGGGTTCGCAAGTTCCGCATGGAATCCCTGCGGTCGGTGGTGGCTGCCCTGGTTCCGGGGGAATTCATGGCCTCCATCGATCTGAAGGATGCGTACCTTCACATCCCGATTTTCGAGGGTCACCAGAGGTTCCTTCGATTCGCCATTGCGGAGGATCATTACCAATTCGTGGCGTTGCCTTTTGGTCTCGCCTCGGCTCCTCGGGTTTTCACCAAGGTGCTTGCTCCCGTTCTGGCTTTGTTGAGAGCTCAGGGCATCTCTGTCCTGGGGTATCTGGACGACATTCTGGTTCGGTCTGCGTCCAGCCAGGGTCTGGAAAAGGACCTGTCCGTCACGATGCAAACTGTACAGGAGTTTGGTTGGACGATAAATTTTCCAAAGTCGACGCTGAGTCCATCGGTTCGTCTTCCCTACCTGGGAATGATCCTGGACTCGATCCAGGCGAAGGTCTTCCTGCCGGAAGACAAGCTCAGGACTCTTCAGAAGGAAGTCAGGTCCCTCAGGGACAGTCCGTGCTCGTCCCTCCGGACGTGCATGAGATGTCTGGGATTGATGGTCTCGGCTTTGGAGGCGATTCCCTTCGCCCAGTTTCACACGCGGGGTCTCCAGGCGGAGATCCTGTCCAAGTGGGACGGGCGACCCTAATCTCTGGATCTTCTAATTTCGTTGAGCTTTCGCACCAGAAGGGATCTTCTGTGGTGGCTCCAGTCCCCGATGATGTCGGGGGGCAAGTCCTTTCGTCCTATCTCATGGACAGTGATCACCACGGATGCCAGCCTGTCGGGCTGGGGTGGTGTTCTGGGCGTTCTGTCCGCCCAGGGAACTTGGTCGGAGGGGGGAGTCCTCCCTTCCGATCAACATTCTGGAATTGCGTGCGATAAATCTCTGCCTTCGTCGCTGGACGGACCGACTGCAGGGCTGTCCGGTTCGGGTGCAGACGGACAATGCCACGGCGGTGGCCTACATCAACCACCAAGGGGGCACCAGGAGTGCCCGAGCGGTTCGGGAAGTGGCCGACATTCTGTCTTGGGCCGAGACTCATGTCCCGGCGATAACGGCAGTTCACATTCCGGGGGTGGAGAACTGGCAGGCGAACTACCTGAGTCGCCAGACCCTGGATCAGGGGGAATGGTCTCTCCACCCGGCTGTCTTCCAGATGTTGTGCGCGAAGTGGGGTCTTCCAGATGTGGACCTGTTCGCGTCTCGTCTGAACAACAAGGTGAGAAGGTTCGTGGCAAGGACGCGCGACCCTCGGGCAGACGCATCAGACGCGTTGGTAGCCCCGTGGCATCAGTACAGACTGATGTATGCGTTTCCACCGATTCAATTGCTGTCCAGGTTCCTCCGCAGGTTGCACTCGGAACGCGGCACGGTGATTCTTGTGGCACCGGACTGGCCTCGCCGGTCCTGGTACGCAGACCTCGTGAATCTGGCGGTCGACGCCCCATGGCGTCTACCTCTTCGAGACTATCTCCTGTCTCAGGGCCCGATATTCCATCCTGCTTTACAGTCGCTGGCTTTGACGGCCTGGCTGTTGAGACCGAGGTCCTGAAGGATAGGGGTCTCTCCCCTGAGGTCATTCACACTTTGATCAATGCGAGGAAACCTTCCTAAGGGAAGGTCTATTACCGTACTTGGAAGGCCTATTTTGCCTGGTGTGAGTCCAGGGGGTTTTCACCTCGCACGTACTCGGTTTCTCGAGTGTTGTCCTTCCTTCAAACGGGTGTCGACCAGCGTTTGGCGCTGGCTACGGTCAAGGGTCAGGTGTCTGCACTGGCCGTTCTTTTTCAACGTCCTGTGGCTTCTAACTCCTTAGTTGCCACTTTTGTTCAAGGAGTGCGGCATCTGGTCCCTCCTAGGAGGGAACCTCTGCCTCCTTGGGACTTGAATCTCGTTCTATCTGTGTTACAACGTGCTCCTTTTGAACAGATCAGGGAGATCTCGTTGTCTATGTTGTCCAAAAAGGTCGCCTTTTTGGTAGCGATCACTTCGGCTCGCAGAGTGTCGGAGCTGGCGGCTTTGTCCTGCAAGTCTCCGTATCTGGTCATTCACTTGGATAAGGTGGTCTTGCGACCTAATCCTTCTTTTCTTCCGAAGCGAGTTTCGGAATTCCATCTCAATGAGGATATTGTCTTACCTTCGCTGTGCGCGAAGCCTAAACATCCGACGGAGGTGAGGTTGCACTCTTTGGATGTTGTTCGGGCGATAAGGGTTTACCTTAAATCGACTGAGTATTTTCTCAAGACAGATTCTTTGTTTGTCCTTCCGGAGGGTCCTCGGAAGGGTATGGCGGCGTCTGCTTCTACCATCGCCAAATGGATCAGACAGACCATTGAACAGGCATATGCTTTGCAGGGAAAAGTTCCTCCTGTGCCTGTGAAGGCGCACTATACTTGATGTCTGAGTACGTCTCGGGCCTGTCGTCATGGGGCTTCTGTGGCCCAGGTGTGTAAGGCGGCGACCTGGTCGACCGTACACATTTTCACAAAATTCTATAGAGTAGATGTTCAGGCATCGGCAGATGCTTCCTTTGGCCGCAAGGTTCTTAGTGCGGCAGTTCCTTAGGGTCTTTTGTTTTGGACCCCTGGCTGTTTGGGATACGTTTTTATCCCTGGGTTCTTTGTTTTTCCTGGGTTGTTGCTCCTGTTGAGCAAGTTTTTTTCATGTTGCCCAGCTGGTGTCCTTCTTTTGGTAAGGTTCCTTTCTTTGATGTGGAGACTGCGTTGCCTTACGGCGCGGCTGCGTTTCCCACCCCTCATGTTTGCACTGCTTTGGGACGTCCCCATTGTGACGAATATGAAGAGGCGGCGACTGTCGGAGGACGTAAGAGAAAACTGAATTTTTGTAAAATCTTACCTGTAAAATTCCTTTCTCTGAGTCCTCCGACAGTCGCCGCCCCCGCCCCTCTTTTGGGGTTTGGTTGTATACTCTACTGCTATTCCACTGAAACTGAGATATGGTTGCAGGAAGTAGGAGGGTATTGACTGAGGGGACCACCCCCTGTGGGTGGGATATGTTAAATCTTTAATGTTAACATATTCTGTTGCCTAGCTACTCCTTCGGAGCAAAGTCTAATACCCCATTGTGACGAATATGAAGAGGCGGCGACTGTCGGAGGACTCAGAGAAAGGAATTTTACAGGTAAGATTTTACAAAAATTCCGTTTTCTGCCACAATGGAACCAAGGGGCTTGTTGGGAGTAGGCCTTTTGGAGTTTGGTTGACATTGTGATGGGGTAGCTGGGGGATGCTGAGAGATGAGACCCAATTGAAACAAAAGCCTTTCACAGTCAGCAAAAGAGGAGAACCCAAGGGTCTGTTGTTGATAGATAAAGCTCAGGCGGAAAGAAAAAGACCACCAATATTTGATGTTTTTTTGGGACAGCATGTTGAGAAGTGGTTTAAGGGGTGTGTCTTTTCTGGATGGTGGTGGGGGAGATGTCAGAGAAGATATGAACCTTGTGACCCATTATCATTAGTTGCTCAGAGTTCCTGTAAAGTTTCATAATTTCCTCCTTGACTACGTATTAGTGTGGTTTGACCACAATATCCCTGGGTAGACAATCTTTTCTGGGCGGTTGTAGTGATCTATGGGCTCTCTCCAGTTCCAGTCGGTGGCTCGGAATGTCTGGAATGAGGCCTGTGATAAAGGATGGCACTGCTTCCCTAACATCGGTGATAGATTTCTCTGATTCTAAAATTATAGTGCCTGGACCAGTTTTCTATTTTTGAGAGCTGTTTCTAGCTGGTCCTGGAGATCTTGTATTCTTGCAGTGTTTTGGTTTGTCCTGGCAATCGTGCGATCAGTCTTCTGCTCTATTGTCTCTATACGAGATCCCGGGTTTTGAAGATCACCTTGTATAGTGAATGTAATTTGGGATGCAGTATGAGAGAGGCCCAGAGCAGCATTTTTGAAAAAGTGGAGAGCAGGCTATTGATACCTGTGGAAGGAAGATTGGCCAAGAATGGTATAGTGTATGCAAATTGACATTGGTCCAAGTTGGACCAATATACTGTAACTATGTATAAACAATCCATACTTGGACTTCCTCTTTAAGCCCTGGTTCACACTGCCCTGACTTTAATGTGACATGTAGTGTTTAAAATCGCATCTCATTACCTGCAATAGAACTGTTCTAATCGATGTGACTCTGTTAAGGAAGTCATATGCAAGCCACAGTGAAGTCACGCTGGGATGTCGGATTCAAAGTCCCGATAATGTGAACCAGGGCTACAATAAATCTAAGAAACAGCACTTCTTTTTGAATCTGGAAATCATGGAGCTTCCTTCCTCCAATATAGTTAACCAGCGATACAGGTTAGATGGCAAAAGCCTAATAATTTTGAATTTTAATGCATCGACTAGGCCTTGGCAACGTGCTCAGAAAGTGTTGGCGTTTCCATATTTTTATATTTGCATAGTAGGATCACTTTTGGAACTGTGCATATTTATTTTTACACTTTAGGTCCACTTTAATGATTATATACTGTAAATGTACAGAATTATCCTGATTGACATTTGTTCTTTTTGCAATTTCTATTTCCTACAGTGTTTAATCAATCAGTCAAAATCTAAATTTTTTTTTGCAAGAGCTTTACCTTTTTTGGTTTTTAAATATAGGAATATCTGGGAACATAATTTCTTTCGGTACAATCAGCCTAATTGTTGAGAGCTGTATTTATTTTTCTTTTAGCTGCCATTATAGGACGAAAAAGGAATATATTGTACAGTATGGTTATACAAACTTAGTTTTGCAATTGAGGCGGTAAAGGCCAGATATTAAGCTTTCATCCAAACCTTGAGCAGAACAATTAGATTAGTAGGGAGGAAGTGTTGAGGAAGTATTAGCGTGTGTCGAAGTTCACTGATATTTTTTCAGACTTCCATGCCACTGACAAAACAAATAGGCGTCCTGTATTTAAATCTGTTTTTCTATCATAATACTTGGCATTGTTAATTTCTAGGACATCTTTGTTGCCAAGTCTGTAAACTTAATATTTTTTATGTACTTTTCACCTTTTTTTGGTATATTGGACTGTTTTGATGTTACATTTAAATGCATTTAAAATATTTTGAATAACAAATAAGAAATCAGAGTTGCAGAGGTACAGTTATCATAATGTACAGTGCATCTGGAAAGTATTCACAGCACATTACTTTTTCGTTTGTTTTATGTTACAGCCTTGTTCAAAATGGATTAAATTCATTATGTTCTTTAAAATTCTACAAACCATACCCCATAATGAAAATATTAAGGTTTGTTTGAAATCTTTGCTAATTTATTAAAAATAAACAATGATAAAATTTACACGTACATACGTGTTCACAGCCTTTGCCATGACACTCAAAATTGAGCTCAGGTGCATCTTGTTTCCACTGAATCATCCTTGAGAGGTTTCTACAACTTGATTCCACCTGTGGTAAATTCAGTTGATTGAACTTGATTTGGAAAGGCACACACCTGTCTATATAAGGTCCCACAGTTAACGGTGCATGTCCGAGCACAAACCAAGCCATGAAGTCCAAGGAATTGTCTGTAGACCTCAGACAGGATTGCATTGAAGCACAGATCTTGAGGTCCCTAATTAAGCACAGTGGCCTCCATCATCCATAAATGGAAGAAGTTTGGGACCACCAGGACTCTTCCTGGAGTAGGCAATCCGTCCAAACTGAGTGACTGGGGAAGAAGGGCCTTAGTCAGGGAGGTGTCCAAGAACCCAATGGTCATTTTGACAGAGCTCCAGCATTTCTCTGTGGAGAGAGGAGAACCTTCCAGGAGAGCAACCATCTCTGCAGCACTCCACCAATCAAGCCTGTATGGTAGAATGGCCAGATGGAAACCACTCCTCAGTAAAAGGCACATGACAGCCTGCCTGGAGCTTGCCAAAAGGCACCTTAAGGGGACTTAGACCATGAGAAATAAAATTATCTGGTCCGATGAAACAAAGTTTGAACTCTTTGGCCTGAATGGCAAGTGTCATGTCTGGAGGAAATCAATAGCTCATAACCTGGCCAATATCATCCCTACAGACTTGAACCCATGACAAATATAAAGATACCCCTGCGCTAGAAGGTCATATGAAAACCAATAATAGGTATGCTGCTTGTCGTCATGATGTGAAAAAATATATAAATTGTAAACCCTACAGCACAACACTTTAGAGGTGCTAAGGTGCAAAAAATTGTTATAAATAAATATATAAAAAAGAATAAATTGTATAACTAAAAAAAATGTTAAAACATATAATGTGAAGTAATAATAACACACAAGTGGCCAATAAACCTCCTCCAATGTGTAATTCTTATGCATGAAAAAGTTCATAAAGCATGTGGCCAGTTAAAACACAGAAGTGCTGCAATAAAAATGTAAAGTGCTATTCGTGCAAATGCAATCCATATGTAAAAAAAAACATGTGACCAGTGAAATTCCTTGGTGATCCTCCAAAGAAAATTGTAAAACTTCATGCCATAAACAGTCTGTGAGGACTCATACCTGCAGAGTGTGAAACCTCAAACTTCATGGCATGCAGAACGGTTCCAAATTTGAAAAGGAAAACTACTCACTTTGAATCGCAAGTCAAAGGAACTAGATTTGAGATTGATAAATTAATTTCTTCTGAAAGTACACGTCGCATACCTCATAGAATGTCCAGCAAACTTCAATATGTAGGACGGACCACCCGAAAGCTGGGGGTCAGACTACATGAACATGTCAATAACATCAGGAAGGGCTTTAAACAACATAGCCTATCAAATAATTTGACTGGCAAATTATCGTGATTTCAATTTAAATTTCTGTGGAATAGTTCTACCCCAGCTGGAGGGGGTGGTGATCTTAAGAAGGGTATATCTCAGAATAAAACAAAATGGATATACCTATTAAATATGATGAGTCCCAATGGGCTGAACATCAAACTAGATCTCAATTACGTTTTATCTAATTGGTAGGCCCAGAGGGCAGGATTTTTCTGTATAGAGGCACACCAATACATATACCCATTTTATATTTTACATTTAATATTCAAATATTTATACTGATGTCCACAAACCAATTTCTTATGAGGCATTTAGGTAATTCATGAGATTTGTAATATAGTTACACTAATATTTAACATCAGCAAAAAAATATATTTTTTTTCAGATAAACTTTTTGGTGTTTTTATATATTTTATATTTTCCACTATTAATCAAGCTGGCAAGATAATATGGTTTCTGACATGAGTTACAGGGTTCGACAAATCCCGGTCGCCATGGCGACCAGAAACCGTATCCTGGCTCCTGATTTGCCGCCAGCCCACTCTCTGCAACTCCTGACTGACAGCTCAGTGTCAGGCAGCTGATGCTTCGCTCTCCCCCTCCCTGGTCTCCATATTTTCCCTGGAGCCGTGCAGTAATCTGAAGTCCGGCTGAGTAACATGAGAGGGGAGGGGAGGGGGCTGACCTCCTCTCCTCTGCCAGAGCACGGTCCGGAATGGCTGCTCTCTGAGTTCTATTATGCTGCCCGTAGCGTCCTTATCAGCCTGGCCTTCCTCCCCCCCCCCCCGCAGCCCACAGCGGGAGTTCAGACCTTGGAGAAGGGTGATGAGGAGGGGGACCCGGCAGCCTGTGTGGCCTTTACCTGACCTAGCAGGCAGATTGTCACAGTCACTACTGTGAGGGAGGGGGGAGAGATCTGGTGGAGGATAGAGCACGGGGGCTGCCTGTGTGTGTGTTGCTGTGTACATGCTGTGACACACTGAGCCGCTGTTCTAATAGTGCAAAGTTGTTTAAGGTGTGCTGTGAGGTGGAGGAGGGGAAATGAGGCTGGCATGCTTTAAAATGATCTTTTTATGTCCTCTGATAAAGCCCCGTGTATTATCAACAATCACCACAGGGGGACACACACAGGCAGGAAGTAGTTGCAAAGAGGCAACAGAAGATCAGCAGCGCTGGGATACTTCTTTCATCCTTTTCTGTGTTTTATTTAAAATGTCACAAAGGCTTTATTTAGATGTGCAGTTGGGTGGTAAAAATGTGCTGTAAAGACATGTTTTTGCCACCCACCAACAGCCACCCCTAAGCTACAGTAGGCAGCAGATAAGGGTATTTTATATGCCGCAGTCATGATGCATTAGCATAAAAAGGAGTTTCCCCCCTATAACCGTATTTTTAATGTCATTCTTTCTGGCCAGCCCATAACCTTAACGTAATGCGTTACATTGGAGTTATTGACTGACCGCTCTGCTGTGAGTTAGGGGGCGCAAATTACTTGCCCTGACAACCCACGCTACAAAAAAAAAAAACTGGCTCCTAACTTTTTTAGCTGGCTCCTAGATCCATAGCAGATTTGTCGAGCCCTGGTTTAACATATGATATATGTAATATAGTGTTAATTACCGTATTTTAAATGTAGTGGCATACAGGTCTTATATTGTCTAGTTTTTTTTATGTATCCCGGGGTGGTTGTTTTAATATGCCTATGTAGCAAGTCAGCCTGCTGGGTGTAGATGAATTTGAGTACACCCAATGGGAGGTAAACAGGAAGCCAAGATAGTGGATGTCCACCTACGACTATAAATAAGTACTGAGAGACCCGATGCTTTGTTTGTGAGAATGCTCAGTGGGAGGGGCGAAACGAGTCAACGTGGTATCCGGTCACTCAGCTTTTAGGTCGTCCTTTCCGGCGGCGGTGGGATGCATGTTTGGAACGCATGCCAGAGATTATGCATGATGTAGGTGTTTGCTTCCTTTCCAATTGCGATAAACCAGCCTTCCCTACCATTTTAAAGGCAATATGATGTCCATATACATGTAAGTGTATTTTCATTTGTGATTAGTAATAAAGGAACGTATTACACTATTTTGGATCCTTCTCTTCTATGAGTCCCAGCCCTTGGTGATTACCCTCAGGAACTGCACCTGGCCTCACTTACTAGACCAGCCCAATAGACTCCCATGCTATATGGCTAAGGGGTCCATATTATCTGGTAAGTGTGTTTTGCCTTAGGGGAGGGGGATCACTGGATTCAATCTATGGATTGAAGTTTCGCTGTTAGCACTTTATACTCTGCAGCTATGTTAAGTCTTCAGACTTTGTGGCATGAACTTTTAGTATTTTCTTTGGAGGATCACTAAGGAATTTCACTGGTCACATGTTTATATACGGATTGAATTTGCACGAGTAGCACTTTACATTTTTATTGCAGCGCTTGTTTTTTTACTGGCCACATGCATTATGAACTTTTTCATGCATGAGCATTACACATTGGAGGAGGTTTATTGGCCACTTGTGTGTTATTACTTCACTTTAGGGATGCACAAGCCGAATAATAATGAAATGCTTGGCCGAAGGCCAAATACCGAACGCGGTGTTTCGCATTTTTTCCATTTATTTTGCCAATTTTTTGTCCTCTCTCTTGTCCTCTCGTGTCTCTCTCTCTCGTCCTCTCGTGTCTCTCTCTCTCGTCCTCTCGTGTCTCTCTCTCGTCCTCTCGTGTCTCTCTCTCTCTCTCTCGTCCTCTCGTGTCTGTCTCTCTCTTGTCCTCTCGTGTCTCTCTCTCTTGTCCTCTCGTGTCTCTCTCTCTTGTCCTCTCGTGTCTCTCTCTCTTGTCCTCTCGTGTCTCTCTCTCTTGTCCTCTCGTGTCTCTCTCTCTTGTCCTCTCGTGTCTCTCTCTCTTGTCCTCTCGTGTCTCTCTCTCTTGTCCTCTCGTGTCTCTCTCTCTTGTCCTCTCGTGTCTCTCTCTCTTGTCCTCTCTCTCTCTCTTGTCCTCTCTCTCTCTCTTGTCCTCTCTCTCTCTCTTGTCCTCTCTCTCTCTCTTGTCCTCTCTCTCTCTCTTGTCCTCTCTCTCTTGTCCTCTCTCTCTCTCTCTCTCTCTCTCTCTTGTCCTCTCGTGTCTCTCTCTCTCTCTCTTGTCCTCTCGTCTCTCTCTCTCTCTCTCTCTCTTGTCCTCTCTCTCTCTCTCTCTCTCTCTCTCTCTCTCTCTCGTCCTCTCTCTCTCTTGTCCTCTCTCTCTCTCTCTCTCTTGTCCTCTCTCTCTCTCTCTCTCTCTCTCTCTCTTGTTCTCTCTCTCTCTCTCTCTCTCTTGTCCTCTCTCTCTCTCTCTCTCTCTCTCTTGTCCCCCCTCTCTCTCTCTCTCTCTCTCTCTCTTGTCCCCCCTCTCTCTCTTGTCCCCCCTCTCTCTCTCTCTCTCTCTCTCTCTCTCTCTCTCTCTCTCTCTTGTCCTCTCGTGTGTCTCTCTCTCTCTCTCTTGTTCTCTCTCTCTCTCTCTCTCTCTCTCTTGTCCTCTCTCTCTCTCTCTCTCTCTCTCTCTTGTCCTCTCATGTCTCTCCTTACCTCCCTCCCATCTGCAGAGTCGATGTTTGCTGTATGGCTCCTGTGCCCTGTCACAGGCGGAGGCGGAGTACATTTGGTATCACTCCGCCTGTGACTCGGGGATGGCGGGTCGCCAGTCGGGGACCCGCAATCTGGGCTTACCGACCCACCATCCGCGTCATTAAAAACGTCATTGTTCGGCACAAATTTATTCGGCCTTTTTACTTATTTCGGCCGAACACCGAAAGTGCTTTTTTTGCTATTTTCGGCCGAATAATTTCGGTTGCCGAACATTCGGTGCATCCCTACTTCACTTTGCATGTTTTAACATTTTTTTTAGTTATACAATTTATTCATTTTTATATATTCATCTATTTATAACAATTTTTTGCACCTTAGTGTCATCGGTTTTTGGTGTTGCCCTGTAGGGTTTACTGTTTACAGACTTGAACCAGATTGAACATCTCTGGAGATATCCGGAATTGGCTGTGCGCTGGCGCTCCTCATCCAACCTGATGGTGAAAGGTTTTGCAAAGAAGAATATTAGAAACTTCCCAAAAATAGGTGTGCCAAGCTTGTAGCACCATATTAAAAAATACTTGAGGCTGTAATTGATGCCAAAGGTGCTTCAACAAAGTATTGAGCAAAGGCTGTGAAAACGTATTTGCATGTGAATTTTTTTTTCGTTATTTTTTTATTTATAATAAATTTGAAAAGATTTCCAACAAACTTCTTTCATTTGTCATTATGGGAAATTGTTTGTAGAATTTTGAGGAAAATAATGAATTTAATCAATTTTGAAATAAGGCTGTAACATAACAAAATGTGGAAAAAGTGAAGCACTGTGAATACTTTCTGGATGCACTGTATTTTGAACCAGGTGTACTAGGTCATTGCCTAAATCAAATTTTCTCTTTCGTTCATTAACAGACACAACTCCATATCTTTTTGACCGATGGGTTTATGCTGCTCCCCATAGGAGTAGGACACTAGGCCGAGAAATATTTGACCATGCAGTCCCAGGGGGTATAATCCCACTTCCTGCTAATGGACTTCAGTTTTTTTTCTGCCTAGTCAGGTCCTAGTTCCTTGCTGGGATCTCTGGTCCTAGTATTCTTTCCTTTTTTAAACAATTTTTTTTCTTTTTATTTTTTGTTCCTGTGAGAACTACAATCAACTGCCGGACTGGGAAACAGACTGGATATCCTAGATCCTTACAGTCTTCCCAGTCTGGCCAGCAAGCGCGACCCGACTTTAGCTCCGTGCTGGGTTGGCCACGACATAACCCTACTGGACAGGGGCTGGCTGGCAAGTTAAACGTCTTGCGAGGATGCATAGTCCTGGTCACGATCCTAGTCATGACATGAGTCGCAGCGTACCTCTGGCCTGCAGCACCCCCATGCCAAGATGGTGGGTGGTCTGTCTGGAGTGGTCCCGCTTGGTCCCATGGTGTGGTAGGTAGTGTGCCCCCTGCCCCTCTGGTGGTCCCTTGGGGTTGGACGTTGGCCCCTCCCTGGGTTGGTCGGACCCCCCGAGTGCCCTTCCTTCCCACTTGTGCTGCTCTTCAATATCGGGGTCCCTCTGCGGACCACTCCCCATGCCTGATTTTTATGGTGGGGGTGTCAAGTGGGTGCTGAGCGCCAGGCCCGGGAAGGGGGGCACAGATGCGTTTTTGGGGGGGTGGTCTTCCTGGTGGGGGTTCCTAGCGGGGGGCCCCTCTTGCTGTCCATCTGTACCTGGTGATCCTTGGAGGGTTTCCGGGAGCCGCGTTCAGCCGCCATTTTGTTGTGGATGACTGCTGTATCTATCGGCGGCCATGTTTGTGTAATCCGGCGGCCTTTTTTTGTAGTTTCCCATTACTATCGATCGGTGGCCATGTTTTTGGAGACTTTAGGGAGGTGATTTGGCGGTAGGCCTCTAGTGGCAGTTCTATGAACTTCCTCTTCCTCTGATCACCGCACGGCGTGCAGCCTTACACTCTTCATCCACATGTTTGAAGGGAGTGGTGAGTCCCTACGGGGGTTATTTGGCTCTATATTGCTGCTATAGCGATTTTGGTGCACTTGGACTTGTAGTACTGCTGGTGCAGCAATGGGTTGGTATTTTTTTCACAGCAATTTTACACATTTTGCTGGTGGTTTTAACACATGGGGTCCCTGGAGCACGTGTCACCACCTGATCCCTTCTCTGAGGCTGCAGGACCTGCAGGGTCCCAGCCCATCTTGTCTGTTATGACGGCGGCCCTGCAGTAACTGGTGTCTAAAGTAGATTTGGCCCTCCAAAATAGGATGAGTAAAAAGCATCCTCCGCCTTCACCTGCATCCTCTGCCTCCTCAGATTCTGAGGTGGATTTAACAGCCGCGGACACGAGTCATCCTACCTAATCTGCATCCACACCCCGAGTGCTCTTGATAGTGAGGATAATTCTTCTTCCACTACAGTCACGCATGAAAAGGCGCTGGTGGATGCATTGATTATCAGTGCTGGAAATTTTAAAATTTGAGGATGCAGCTACTACTGCATCGGCTGCGGCGGTGCAGATTGGTACCCACAGAACCTCCAAGGCTGCAAAGGTCCCCCACCCCTTTCCCGCCTATTTCATTAACATTGACGCAAGTCAGTGGGGTTCCCTCAAACACACTGTCGGGGTCCCTAAGCGCTTTGCTAGAAGACATCCGTTTTGAGGGGTCCCTGCTAAAGAAACTGACCGTACCACCCGTGGTGGACTCTCAGGTTTCCAGGTTGAATAAAGCCACCCTCCTTCCGGTGGGAACTTTGCAGGAGTTCGAATGGAAACTGAATTTCCAAAAATCTGTCCTGGTTCCATCCACAAAATTGGACTATCTGGGCCTGACCCTGTATATGACCTTAGCCTGGGTGTTTCTTCCGTGGGGAAACTCAAGAAGTGCAGGATGCGACACGGCTGCTGTTATCCAACCGGCAATCATCCCTCCGGACTTGCATGCAAGTGCTGGACCTGATGGTCTCCCACTTCGAAGCTGTTCTACAGTTCTATTCAAAATTATTCAACCCCCACTTAAATTGATTGTTTTGGCCAGTTTGACATTGATTTTGATCATTCAGTCATCCTGCTTACAATTAAATCAAAGAGGCACGTGTAGGTCAGACAAATATAATATAACATAACATTTATAATGAAATAACCACAAATGTCTTTTCTGTGCTCACATCATTATCAGTTTTATTCAACCCCCAAGTGACATTCAATCTTAGTACTTAGTAGAACATTCTTTTACAGTTATAACAGCTTTTAAACGTGAAGCATAGCTTGACACAAGTGTCTTGCAGCGATCTACGGGTATCTTCGCCCATTCGTCATGGGCAAAAGCCTCCAGTTCAGTCACATTCTTAGGCTTGTGCACTGCAACTTCTTTAAGTCCCACCAGAGGTTCTCAATCGGATTTAAGTCTGGTGACTGTGATGGCCACTACAAAATGTTCCAGCCTTTAATCTGCAACCATGCTCTAGTGGACTTGGAGGTATGCTTGGGATCATTGTCCTGTTGAAAGGTCCAACGTCTCCCAAGCCTCAGGTTTGTGACGGACTGCATCACATTGTCATCCAATATCTCCTGGTACTGAAGAGAATTCACGGTACCTTGCACATGCTGAAGCTTCCCTGTACCTGCAGAAGCAAAACAGCCCCAAAGCATGATTGACCCCCCGCCATGCTTCACAGTAGGCAAGGTGTTCTTTTCTTCATAGGCCTTGTTCTTCCTCCTCCAAACATAGCGTTGATCCATGGGCCCAAACAGTTCTAATTTTGTTTCATCAGTCCACAGAACACTATCCCAAAACTTCTGTGCTTTGTCCACATGACTTTTGGCATACTGCAGTCGACTCTTCTTATTCTTTGGAGACAGCAAGGGGGTGCGCCTGGGAGTTCTGGCATGGAGGCCTTCATTATGTAGTGTGCGCCGTATTGTCTGAGCAGAAACTTCAGTACCCACATCTGACAAATCTTTTCTCAGTTCCTCAGCAGTCACACGGGGACTTTTCTCCACTCTACGCTTCAGGTAGCGCACAGCAGTCGAAGTCAGCATCTTCTTTCTGCCACGACAAGGTAGCGTTTCAACAGTGCCCTTTGCCTTGAATTTGCGAATGATGCTTCCTATGGTGTCTCTTGGTATGTTTAACATCTTTGCAATCTTCTTATAGCCATTGCCCTTCCTGTGAAGAGTAATCACCTCTTCTCTTATCTTCCTGGACCATTCTCTTAACTTCACCATGTTTGTAACCACACCAGTAAATGTCTAGAAGGAGCTGAGCATCAGTCATTTTAAAGCTGCCTAGTTGGTGCTTATTAGACTTTATTGCTGCTCCCTGACATCCACAGGTGTTTTCAATACCTGATTGAAAACACTTCAATGAACCTCTGTTCTTCAGAGTGGTAGTCTTTAAGGGGTTGAATAATTGTGTCAATGAAGAATTCACAAAAGAAACATGTACTACTGTATTACAAAACCAATTGATGTCATTTTAGTTGCATATGGTTCTTTAAGAAGTCTTTGTAGGATTTAATTTTGAATACAATTAAAAATGTACACTAAATTCCCTAAAACCCTTTACAGCATTGGGGGGGTTGAATAGTTTTAAATACAACTGTATTTGCTCAGTTCCATACCAGATCTCTACAGAAGGAGGTCCTTGTCAAATGGAACAAGAATCCAAAGGCTCTAGACAATCTTATCCTGTTGAGCCGGAGTACGAGGGGATCCCTGATCTGGTGGCTCCGCTATCCAGCGATTCGACAGGGAAAATCCTTTCTCCCCCTGTACTGGACGGTGGTCACAACGGACGCCAGCCTCTCCGGATGGGAGGTGTCTTGGGTACGGATCTGGCTCAGGGGGTTTGGACTCGGGAGGAGTCCAGTCTGCCTCCTGGAAATTCGGGCGATCAGGCTTTGCCTAAATCATTGAATGGATCATCTGCAGGGGCGCCCGGTGAGGATTCAATCAGACACTGCCACGGCCGTGGCATATGTCCATTATCAAGGGAGCACCAAAAGTGCCTTAGCAGCCTGGGAAGTAGCCAACATTCTAAGATGGGCAGAACACTTTTTTCCAGCCATCTCTGCTGTGCAAATTCCAAGGTTAGAAAATTGGCAGGCGGACTACATTAGTCGGCAGAAGTGTATCAGGGAGAATGGTCTCTCCACCAGGAGGTGTTTCTTTCTGTGCCTCAGGTGGGGGACTCCCGATGTGGACCAGTTGGCCTCTCGTCTTAACAGGAAGGTGCAGAGGTTTATAGCAAGGACTCGGGATCCTCTGTTTGATGCCACAGACGCTCTTGTAGCTCCTTGGAGCCAGTATTGTCTAATGTACGCGTTTTCTCCACTGACTTTTCTGCCGAGACTTCTGCGGAGGATCGAGGCAGAAGTGATTCTGGTCACCCTAGTGGCACTGGATTAGCCTTGCAGGTCCTGATACGCAGACCTAGTACAACTGGTCCCCGATTTTCCTTTGGAGACTCCCTCTCAGAGAAGATCTGTTAACTCAAGGACCGATCTTCCATCCTGCTTTACAGTCACTGGCTTTGACGGCCTGGCTATTGAAAGGCAGGTGTTGAAGGATAGAGAGGTGCCTGAATCAAGGATTCCTACATTGGTAAAAGCTAGAAAATCTACTTCTGGGAAGATTTATAATCAAGTTTGGAGGACGTACGTTACTTGGTGTGAGTCCTGGGGGGGGGGGGGTTTCCCCCCCGTTCCTTCTTGGTGTCTCGTGTCTTGGAGTTTCTCCAAAGAGGCGTAGATCAGCGTTTGGCCTTGGGTACCATCAAAGGCCAGATATCGGCCCTGGCGATTTTCTTTCAATAACAAAAGGGACCTCGCGCTTATGGATAATTTCATAAAAAGTAAAGTGCTTGTGTGACAAAATGTAAATAAATATGAGCTGCTGCTAACAAAAAAGTGCCTGTGCCTTTAAATAATAAATACCAAAAAAACTACAAATAAAGTGCCAATATTGCTGAATCTTGAAGTGCAACCAAGAGTGTAATCCTCTATAAAATAAATATGCTCATATCTGTGCTAAAATATAAAAATATAAATAATGAATAACGGACAATCGATCAATATTCAAGTACAGCAAATAAATACAATATATAAAATAAATAAAAGTCCATGTAAAGTGCTCTCAGTGCTTTAAGTGCTAGGTAAACGTTGATTGAGTGCTGCAAACGTGCTCCAGTAGGTGCTCCCCTAAGGGGAGTACTCAAGTACTTCCTCCCACCCTCTCGCCACAACCAATTTTCACAGCCCTACTACATGAGTACCCTACAGGGGATTGCCCTCACCCTTAGCAATTGGGAAAACAGGTGAAAGGGAGCCTCCCCAAAAGCTCAGGAAAACTTTTGCTCTTTCTAAGGCTCGCACAACACACAACCTCAGAGTGATAATTCCTTTCATCGGAGCAAGGGCCTGATGTTAACGCAGGACCCTGCATCTGATTCTAGCTCCATTTAAGGTATGCAACATGTAGCCTACTTGACCAAGGAGGAATTTTCGTGCAACTATCTAACAGTTCCATGACCTTTTAATACAGCCATTTCTGTCCGGAGTTTAGTAATGCCAGTCTTTCTCTGTCTGTGCCTCCTTTTGTCCGATTCTGATATGCCTGAGAGAGGCAGACAGAAGGGGGAAAAAAGAGGACCTGGTGGCAATATTGAAGGAGGTAGCAGAATGTCTCTCTCCCCCAGCCCTCCTATGCATCTGATGTTATTGCTTAACACAAGATGCTTGCTGAAATTGATATGTTCTTTTCCACTGTGTGCAAAAGCCTTGGCATTGTCACACGAGTCTCCTCCATCTCACCATGCCCCCTTTGTTGCGAAAAGACCTTTCCTTTCTTGGGTATGAATAGAATGGGTAATCTTGACAATCTTGTGGCTTAAATCCTGGTCGGTTGAAGCTGCCTGTAAAAGATTCCTCATAATATTCCCTTTTTAAAGGAGGATATCTTTTTGGCAAGGCACAAATTAAAGATGAAGTGCACAATACATGCATAGATTTATTATGCATTTTGAGTATGGACCAATCTTGAAACAGGGTATTTACTCCTAAGCATTTTGCAGATATTTATCCTCTGGAAAAAAAAAAAATTGAAAATGAATTGGACTGTTCCGTTAGTGGGTCCTGCCATTTCAGTTTCTAATAAACTCCTAGTCCTTGGACCATCCAGACTTGGATATGCAGGGAATAGTCAAACTCTCTTATGCTTTGTTGATCACCCCTTAATACATACAAAGAACAGTACAGTGTGGTGCTCACGCAATCACAGCACCCTAATAGACCAGAAGTAGCTAACAATCTGAATTTAATTTATACAAAAAGTAGATAAAAACTGCGTTACCATACTCGTACAGTTATAAGAAAAACTTGGCATATGTATGTAAAAAAGTTGGCATATGTATGTAACCTATTATGGCTTAGGGTATGGCCAAGACCAACCTCATTCCTAAGTCCATACTGCTAACACACACAGATCCGTAAAGGAGATTTTCAGATATGCAATACTAATGTCCCGCCTGTCAACACATTTCCAGGGTGACCCATGCTTCTTCAAGATAAAGAAACTATAGTCGCTCATTGTTTGTTTGTTTTTGTTTTTTGCAAATCAATGTGGTATAATGCGGGAAATAGCATACAAGAATTAAACAAAAATACAAAATGGTATATGCACACAGACGTGATGTCAACTAATCCATCCCGGCAAAGTGCAAGGAGTCAAGGGAAAGGATCTCCACATACATAAAGCCACACATGCCTTTTTTTGACCAGACAGGAAAGGGCAGAAAAGAACGGACTGTTCTGCTAGTGGAACCTGCAATTTTTGCCTGTAGCAGTAATCATTGTATTCTGATGGCGGGAAAACCTCCTGCTGTCAGAATACACTAGTATAGTGGGAGGGATTCCCCCATCAACACTGAATGTGAAAATTGCTTAACATATGACCAGTCTAAGCCTTCTACTCCTACAGCTACTACTTCTTAGTGAGCGTTCTTTTTACTCTGGACTTGAGGGGACTCTGGATACACTTGGGGGCTAAGAATATTCATGTATCATACATATTAGGGGGAAGTACAACTGGCGGAAATCAATGGTGAAGGATCTGGGGGTTTTGGTAGAGCCTAAGCTTAATATTAGTATGCAATGCCAAACTGCGGTTTCCAAAGCAAGCAAAGTCCTTTCCTGTATTAAGAGAGGTATGGATTTCCGAGAGAGAGCTATCATTTTGCCCCTGTACAAATCATTAGTAAGACCTTTTCTGGAATACTCAGTTCAGCTTTGGGCACCAGTCCTCAAAAAGGGAAACTGGAGAAAGTACAGACACGGGCACCCAAACTGATGAGAGGTATGGAGGAGCTCAGCTAGGATAGAGGGACTGCATTTATTCTCTCTTGAGAAGAGGAGATTAAGGGGGATATGATCCAGGTGTAAAAATACTTATGGGGTACATATAGTGAACTTGGTGTTTGAGTTATTCACTCTAACCACTTGCCGACCATCAGCAATATGTATACTGCGGCAAGTCGGCTCTATTGCACGAAACCACGTACCTGTACGCCGTTTAGCGCAATATCAGCGAGGGCGCACACACGCTGATTAGCTAGAGGGGGAACCAATCAGCGTATCCGGATGTTTGTATTACAGTTTAAGGCCCCCTTCACACATACGGTCCGTTTGTCCGTTTTTCATCCATCCATTGACGGATGAAAAACGGACATCAATGCATCTCCAAGTAAAAATGGATGATCATCCATTTAACATCCGTTTTCATCCGCTTGCGTCAATGTCTGTTTTTTGGAACTGATGAATGCCCTATTTTTCATCCGTTAAAAAAAAAAAAGCGGATCGGACGAAAAAACGAATGTAAACAGACAAACGGAAAAATGGATGGAAAGCGGATGGAAAACGGATACATTTTGACGTGACTGAACTGATGAACTGAACGGACCATATGTGTGAAAGGGGCCTCAGGGTATGGCTGCAGGAACCAACTAAATGTTACATGTTGAAGGAGAGGGAGTAGCGGCGGCCACTAGTCAACAGTGAAAAGTGCCTTTTCCTGCAACAGAGAAGACAAACTGATTCCATAGCGCCCAGGTCTTGAGTATTGGTCGTGTTTGTCTCTTGCTGACAGGATCAGATCTTCAAATTTGTTTATTTCCTCTACTTTCCTCATCCATAGGGTAATAGTTGGAGGGTTAGCATAGTTGCCAACATTTGAAAAAAAATTCCAGGGACACTTTGCAGCGCAGCTATCAATTACTTACCACACCCACTTCCCTGAAGCTCTGCCCACTCCGCATAATTAATCTCCGCCTACTTATCAGATTATAGGGTCTACTTCATAAAGAGAGAATTGCAGGAAATTGAAAACTTGAGGCCAAAGTAGCAGAGTTGGAATAATTCTCCCATTCAGCTTCACTACTTCTGCCTAAAGTTTAAAATTCTCATCACAATTCCCTGCAATTCTAAAATGTGAAATGTGCTCAGGTGTGACCATAGAAAAAAATGTAATATGGAAATATAAATAAAGTGCAAGGTGTAAATAAGTATGATTATACTATCTGGTATAATTAGGTTTTATCGTACTTATTTACACCTTGCACTTTATTTATATTTGCATATTACATTTTTTGTATGGTCACACCTGAGCACATTTCACACTTTATTCACCTGTCTATGAATTCAGCCCTCTGTAGGGTGATAATTTTAATTTACATAAAACAATGTGGCATCCTTTCCTTCCTAACACATTACCCAGTCCATACCAGTATAGATCCTAACACATTACCCAGTCCATACCAGTATAGATCCTAACTAGGGATGCACCGAAATTTCGGCCGATAATGGGTTAACATTGCCGAAAATAATGGCCGCCGTGGAGAAGGAGGAGGGCGCAGCGCAGGGCAGGCTTTAAAAGTCCCGCCTCTGGCCGGCCGTCCGCCTCTCAATGACGTCCCTACTACTCTGTGCATTAGTGAATGGACATACCAGGCGGGAGGGCGGGGCAAGCGGCCGCTATAGATATTACTATGTGATCCTTCCCTGTGCATCCCTGTCAGCCTGTCAGTGTCAACTATGTGTGAATGAGAACAGAACTGACCTAACACCGGGCGGGGGGGCGGGGCGAGCGGCCGCTATAGATATTACTATGTGATCCATCCCTGTGCATCCCTGTAAGCCTGTCAACTATGTGTGAATGAGAACAGAACAGAACTGACCTGACACCGGGCGGGGGGAGCGGCCGCTATTAGCTGTAACTATGTGAGCGCTTCACTTCCTTGTCAGCGGAGATACATGCCTGTCAGGGAAGTGAAGCGCTCACATAGTTACAGCTAATAGCGGCCGCTCCCCCCGCCCGGTGTCAGGTCAGTTCTGTTCTGTTCTCATTCACACATAGTTGACAGGCTTACAGGGATGCACAGGGATGGATCACATAGTAATATCTATAGCGGCCGCTCGCCCCGCCCCCCCCCCCGCCCGGTGTTAGGTCAGTTCTGTTCTCATTCACACATAGTTGACACTGACAGGCTGACAGGGATGCACAGGGAAGGATCACATAGTAATATCTATAGCGGCCGCTTGCCCCGCCCTCCCGCCTGGTATGTCCATTCACTAATGCACAGAGTAGTAGGGACGTCATTGAGAGGCGGTGTCCCCGGCCAGAGGCGGGACTTTTGAATGAAGGACACCCGAGGAGGGGTAGCTGAGGCAGTGGGGGGGGGGGGGGGAGAGCTGAGGCAGCTTACCAATGATATTTGTATTATGAAGCATGAGGGGTTAATGTATTGTCACTGCTGGTCACTCATCTATTAGTGACTGACCAGTGGCAGGTAATTAACCCCTTCGTGCTGCATTAGTGCAACCAGTATCAGTGCAACCAGTGTTAATTAACACTGATACTGGTTGCACTAATGCAGCACAAAGGGGTTAATTACCTGCCACTGGTCAGTCACTAATAGATGAGTGACCAGCAGTGGCAATACATTAACCCCTCATGCTTCATAATACAAATACCATTGGTAATTAAATTAACCTCTTGCCAACCCGTCACAGTACATATACTGTGACAGGGTGGCAGCGACAGGTGTACGCCTGCCTGTTTTTGGTGTATGCCCCTGTTCTATCTATTTGAAATTTTTTTGGGGGAAAAAGTCATTTTCGGTTTCGGTTTTCGGCCAAGGGCATCCTGCATTTTCGGTTTCGGCCCAAAATTTTCATTTCGGTGCATCCCTAATCCTAACACATTACCCAGTCCATACCAGTATAGATCCTAACACATTACCCAGTCCATACCAGTATAGATCCTAACACATTACCCAGTCCATACCAGTATAGATCATAACACATTACCCAGTCCATACCAGTATGGATCCTAACACATTATCCAGTCCATACCATCCTCACATATTACCCAGTCCATATTATCCTAACACAAATAAAGTCCATACCAGTATAGATATCCAGCATGAGATTTTTCCCATTGAGGATTGAGGTCTGTTTTCATTTTTTTTGAGCAATATATATATATATATTATATATGCATACACATACACGGATATGTACACACATTTATCTAGAGCTAGAAAACTATATTTCTCTTACGTCCTCCGACAGTCACCGCCATCTTCATATTCGTCACAATGGGGTATTAGACTTTGCTCCGTAGGAGTAGCTAGGCAACAGAATATGTCAATATTAAAGCTTTTAACATATCCCCACCCCAGGGGGTGGTCCCCTCAGTCTATACCCTCCTGTTTCCTGTTTCCTACTTCAGTTTCAATGTCTAGCTTGTCAGGAGTAGCTGGATGTCTCTATGCTGGGGCATTTTGTCTCAGCCTTTCTCTATTCTTTTTTGATTTTTGTTTGAGTTTTTTCTCTCTCTTTACTTAGCTGTTATTTTTGTCAGCATTAGTTAGTTCTTCTGATGAAGAGGATTCGTGCGGGCTGGGTCTCGGGCTGATCCCCCTGGTCGCAGGTTGTGGGTCAGTGGCTTCCCAGCCTGCCTTCGAGCGTTCAGCCAGGTAACGCTCCTGGCACAATGAACGACCCATCCCTGTTCGGTGCAGGGATGCTATGATGAGGTGGCTACCTCACTGGACGCTGTGCGGTTTCTTAACCCCAGTTTTTTCTGCGTCCTGGATGCGACTCTCCCTGTCACATGTGCAGTGGCTTGTTCGCCTGTGTGGGTTCCCCACGCCATCTAGGAGGTAAGTGTATTTGTGTGGGGACCTGTCTGTTTGGGGGGTGTCAGTCTGGGACTGTGTAACCCTGCCTGTGTTCACACTGTTAAGCTCCCTATCTCTCTGGCTGCATGCTGTGGGCTGCAAGGAGGGGGGGCTGTGCTGCACTATCTGTGTCAGACTGTGAATGTGTGAAAGGCTGTGTGCTGTGGGGCATGATTATATCGTGTTTGGGGCACATTACAGCGACCGCTGCGGCGGTCCGCCATGTTTTACTATAATGTGGTGTGTTTTTTTCACTTCACTGAGGTGGAGGAGCGGTGTTTTCGGCGCCAAACGGCGCCATTTTGGCTGCGCTCGCTCCGGCCGCATGTTAACACTGCAGGCGGACATTTTCTTGTAGCCTTCCATAGGCTTTGATGGAGCGCCCTGAGTTGCATCATTCCTTTTCCCTGGGCACACCGATCGAGGCAGCAGCAGTGGTCTATCCAGGTTTTTTATCCTTTCTATCCCTATATCCTTGCCTGAGTTGAGCTTTTATCCCTGTTGGGGGTCTTCTTGTGCTAGTGTGTGAGTGTGGTGGGCTGCGCTCGCCACGCTTGTTAAAGGGGCCTTTATTCTCCAGCATATTGTTTGGGGGCAATGGATTCTCAGGGAAGCAAATCTCCTACCACTTGGTGGGAGGCCAAGGGACTGCTGTTTTCCCCCCCAGGGGGAGATTTGGCTGAGGTTGGGGCTAACCTTGCTGCTCAGGTGAAAATGCTTATGGCTGCTCAATCCACAAAACGGCCCAGAGTTTTCAATTTCCTCTGGTTCAGAGGGTGATGGTGCTGGGGCTACTATGGCTGGGGTCTCCTTATCGGGGTCTCGTTCCTCCCTGGATCTTGTGGGGTCCGAGGTGGAGGCTGAGGTTAAAGGGGTTGATAATTCTCCCCCTGGCTCTTCTGAAGAGCTTGCACTCATGGATGACTTGGTTGCTTCTTTTAAACATACTCTGCGTTTGCAGGATGAACGATGTCCTCCTGCTGCCCTGGCAGCTTGGGGGACACAGAAAAGACGCCAGACATCGCAGGTCTTTCCCTGCACTGATGATTTTCAGCGCGCTGTTAGGGAACAATGGCGCATTATACGCAAGCCTTTTGCTGTGCCAAGTAGGTTCAGCTGCGTTATCCTTTCACACCCGCTTCTGATGAGCGGTGGTGTGTACCGCCTCCGGTGGATCACGCGGTAGCGGTTTTGAATAAGTCCACTGCGATTCCTGCAGAAGATACCCTGGTGTTCCGGGATGCCACGGACGGGAGGCTGGAGTCTCTTGCCCGTCATACTTTCTATGCGAAAAGCTCTATTTGCTTCTCTTCTGGCAGCCCAGGCTGTCGCGAGTTGGACGCAGGTGCTTAGACGCGTCCTGGTGGCTGATTCGGCCTCACCAGCGACATTGGATATGGTGGATCAAATCCATCAGGGTGTCATGTATTTGTGTGATGCGGTCTTGGAAGTGTGGCGGTATTGTCTCGCCGCCTGGTTTGGTTGCAGTGTTGGTCTGTGGACCAATCTTCGCGCAAGACCTTAGCCAATCTGCCCTATGATGGATCTCGCCTTTTTGGAGAATCCTTGGATACACTGATAAAGGGGATCACGGGTGGTAAGAGCACACTCTTACCCCAATCCCACAAGGCTAAGGTTGCTCATGGTAAGAAGCATGCTTCTTTTAGGCCCTCTCAGGGGTCCTTTCGTGCCTTTCGGGCGCACTATAAGGGCAAGCCGTTCAAAGGTCAAGGCTCCCAAAAGAAGCCGTGGTCAGGTAAACAGAAGTCCAGCCAGTCCGGACCCGCTGCCCATAACAATGCGGCCTGCAGGGGCGCCCTCACCTAGTTCTGGGGTGGGGGGACGCTTGCTCGGTTTTTCTTCAACCCTGGTTGGCCCGTGTTCGGGACAGGTGGGTTCAGGAAATCGTTCGTTCTGGCTACAAGATCGAGTTTTCTCTCTCGGCCGGAGAGCAGATTTTTTCCCTCAGGCGGTTCCGGTGCCTCATCGGGACAGATTTCGGGGGTTCTCTTCGAATCTGTTCACTGTGCCCAGGAAGGAGGGCAGGGTACGTCCAATTCTGGACTTACAGGCTCTGAACCGCTTTGTGCAGGTTCGCAAGTTCCGCATGGAATCCCTGCGGTCGGTGGTGGCTGCCCTGGTTCCGGGGGAATTCATGGCTTCCATCGACTTGAAGGATGCGTGCCTTCACATCCCGTTTTTCGAGGGTCACCAGAGGTACCTTCCATTCGCCATTGCGGAGGATCTCTACCTATTCGTGGCGTTACCTTTTGGTCTCGCTTCGGCTCCACGGTTTTTCGCCAAGGTGCTTGCACCGGTTTCTGATTTTGTTGAGAGCCCAGGGCATCTCTGTCCTGGGGTATCTGGAAGATGTTCTGGTTCGGTCTGCGACCAGCCAGGGTCTGGAGGAGGACCTGTCCATCACGCTGCTGACTCTACAGGAGTTTGGTTGGACGATAAATTTTCCAAAGTCGACGCTGTGTCCGTCGATTCGTCTTCCCTACCTGGGAATGATTCTGGACTCGGTCCAGGCGAAGATCTTCCTACCGGACGACAAACTCAGGACTCTTCAGGAAGAAGTCAGGTCCCTCAGGGACGTTCTGTGTTCGTCACTCCGGACGCGCATGAGATGTCTGGGATTGATGGTCTCGGCTTTCGAGGCGATTCCCTTCACCCAGTTTCACACGCGGGGTCTCCAAGCGGAGATCCTGTCCAGGTGGGACGGGCGACCGCAATCTCTGGAGCTCCAGATTTTGTTGGGCCATCGCACCAGAAGGGATCTTCTGTGGTGGCTCCAGTCCCCGGCGGTGTCGGGGGGGCAAGTCTTTAGGTCCTCTCTCATGGACGGTGGTCACCACGGATGCCAGCCTGTCGGGCTGGGGTGGTGTTCTGGGCGTTCTGTCCGCCCTGGGAACTTGGTAGGGGGAGGTCTCCTCCCTTCCGATCAACATTCTGGAATTGCGTGCGATGAATCTCTGCCTTCAACGTTGGCCGGACGGGCTGCAGGGCTGTCTGGTTCGGGTGCAGACGGACAATGCCACGGCGGTGGCTTACGTCAATCGCCAAGGGGGCACCAAGAGAGCCCGAGCGGCTCAGGAAGTGGCCGACATTCTGTCTTGGGCCGAGACACATGTCCCGGCGATATCGGCGGTTCACATTCCGGGGGTGGAGAACTGGCAGGCGGATTATCTGAAGCCGCCAGTCCCTGGACCAGGGGGAATGGTCCTTCCACCCGGATGTCTTCCAGATGTGGTGCGCGAAGTGGGGTCTTCCGGAGGTAGACCTGTTCGCGTCTCGTCTGAACAGCAAGGTGAAAAGATTCGTGGCAAGGCCGCGCGATCCTCGGGCAGACGCGTTGGTAGCTCCGTGGCATCAGTACCGACTGATGTATGCGTTTTTCACCGTTTCAATGGCTGTCCAGGTTCCTTCGCAGGTTGAACTCGGAACCAGAACACAGTGATTCTTGTGGCACCGGACTGGCCTCGCCGGTCCTGGTGCGCAGACCTCGTGCATTTGGCGGTCGACGACCCGTGGCTTCTGCCTCTTCGAGAAGATCTCCGGTCTCAAGGGCTGATATTCCATCCTGCTTTACAGTCGCTGGCTTTGACGGCCTGGCTGTTGAAACCGAGGTCCTGAGGGATAGGGGTCTCTCCCCTGAGGTCATTCACACTTTGATCGACGCGAGGAAATTTTCCTTGGGGAAGGTCTATTACCGTACTTGGAAGGCCTATTTTGCCTGATGTGAGTCCAGGGGGTTTTCACCTCGCCCGTACTCGGTGTCTAGGGTGTTGTCCTTCCTTCGAAAGGGTGTTGCCAGCGTTTGGCGCTGGCTACGATCAAGGGTCAGGTGTCTGCGATGGCCGTTCTCTTTCAACGTCCTATGGCATCTAACTCCTTGGTTGGCACTTTTGTTCAGGGGCATCTGGTCCCTCCTAGGAGGGTGCCTCTGCCTCCTTGGGACTGGAATCTTGTTCTGTCTGTGTTACAACATGGTCCTTTTGAATGGATCAGGTAGATCTCGTTGTCTATGTTGTCCAAGAAGGTCACCTTTTTTTGGTGGCGATCACTTCGGCTCGCAGAGTGTCGGAGCTGGCAGCTTGTCCTGCAAATGTCCGTATCTGGTCACTCACTTGGTTAAGGTGGTCTTGCGACCTAACCCTTCTTTTTTTCCGAAGAGGGTTTCGGAATTTCACCTCAATGAGGACATTGTCTTGCCTTCGCCTTGCGCGAAGTCTAAATATCCGATGGAGGTGGAGTTGCACTCCTTGGATGTTGTTCGGGCGATTAGGATTTACCTAAAATCGTCTGAATCTTTTCGCAAGTCGGATTCTTGTTTGTCCTTCTGGGGGTCCTCAGAAGGGCGTAGCGGCGTCGGCTTCTGCCATCGCCAATTGGTTCAGACAGGCCATTGAACAGGCCTATGCTTTGCAGGGAAAAGTTTCCCCTATGCCTGTGAAGGCGCACTCTACCAGATCTCTGAGTACGTCTTGGGCCGTCATGGGGCTTCTGTGGCCCAGGTGTGTAAGGCGGCGACTTGGTCGACCGTGCACACCTTCACTCTATTCTACGGAGTGGATGTTCAAGCATTGGCAGATGCTTCCTTTGGCCGCAGGGTTCTTAGTGCGGCGGTTCCTTAGGGTCCCTTGTTTTGGACCTTTGGGCTGTTTGGGATTTCTTTTTATCCCTGGGTTATTTGTTTTTTTCCTGGGTTATTGCTCCCGTTGAGCAAGTTTTTTCTCATGTTGCCCAGCTGGTTTCCTTCCTTTGGTAAGGTTACTTTCTTTGATGTGGAGACTGCGTCGCCTTTAGGCGCGGCTGCGTTTCCCACCCCTCATGTTTGCACTGCTTTGGGACGTCCCCATTGTGACGAATAGGAAGATGGCGGCGACTGTCGGAGGACGTAAGAGAAAACGGAATTTTTGTAAAATCTTACCTGTAAAATTCCTTTCTCTGAGTCCTCCCGACAGTCGCCGCCCCCGCCCCTCTTTTGGGGTTTAGGTACTCTACTGCTATTCCACTGAAACTGAAGTAGGAAACAGGAAGCAGGAGGGTATAGACTGAGGGGACCACCCCCTGGGGTGGGGATATGTTAAAAGCTTTAATATTGACATATTCTGTTGCCTAGCTACTCCTACGGAGCAAAGTCTAATACCCCATTGTGACGAATATGAAGATGGCGGCGACTGTCAGAGGACTCAGAGAAAGGAATTTTACAGGTAAGATTTTACAAAAATTCCGTTATGTATCAACAGGTGTAAAAAATCATATCTATAAAAAAACATTATTAATAGTAATTAATGGAGTGTGAGGCCTCCAGCTTGTCGGAAGGTGCTCTGCCTCCCCCTGCTGGCGGATTTTGGAAAGTGCACCATGCTGACACCCTGCCTCCGGTGACACGTTAAATTTGCGACAGACTGGAAGAGTGAGCGGGCACAGAGAGAGAGAGAGAGACAACCTGCTACCAGAACTACAACTCCTAGCTGGGGTGAGAGCGACACTGTGTGGCACAAAATACTTTTTTTTTTTAAATGATTTACATTGTCCCTGATTAACAGGGACAGTCTAAATTACCCGGGACAGGCTCCTATTTGCCGGGATTGTCCAGGGAAAAACGGGACAGTTGGCAGTTATGGGTTAGTGTTTCTCCGTTGAAGGGGAATGCAAGCTTTCGCAGCATACAAAAAGTGACAGATGATAGATTTTTAATACCTGCTGGCTGATATGTCCGGGGTATGAAGAAAAAAGAAAGTGGGGTCAGAGGGAATCTTGCGTTCCGTGAATTTTTCTGATCTATCCTTCACCTAGCTCCAGAACGTCTGACGCCTGGAGCAGTCCCAAAAAATAAGTAGAAGTGTCCCCCCATCCCTCCTGGCATCTCCAGCATCTATCCGAAACACCCGGTACAAATTTGTGTAGACCTGTTGGCGTACGGTACCACCTGGACAATAGTTTGTAATTTTTTTCCTGGACCCGTGTGCAGATGGATGATTGGAAT
Organism: Pelophylax lessonae; assembly: GCF_965119305.1. Classification (NCBI taxonomy): domain Eukaryota; kingdom Metazoa; phylum Chordata; class Amphibia; order Anura; family Ranidae; genus Pelophylax; species Pelophylax lessonae. The sequence goes on along the minus strand of NC_138772.1, from coordinate 267,795,938 downwards.
GTGAACCGGAGGATATGTTGCAGTTGGTTACGAGTGAATGAGCAATTCAAGTCCCTCTCCCAGCTAGCTATGTACGGTGGTCTGTAGTGATCTGTTGGTGTCACTAGCAGGGTATGGGCTGGAAAACTGCGTGGGGTAATGTGCCTGCTTCTGAGCAAAGATCCTCAATTGTGGTAAGTGGTCTATGGAATTCTCTGGCCGGGGGTAAAGACTGCAAAAAATTATGAAGTTGGAGCGCTCTCCAGAAGTCTAAGCAATAGGGACCACTCTGGTCAGTCAGAGTGGTAATGGAGACCCAGGATACCGATTTCTATTAAATAGAGGCCTGGAACAGTCCCGATTCCAGAAACCTGTGGAAGGGTCTATCTCTAAATCCCAGATCAAATCAAGGGTTCCCCAGAATAGACATCAGAGAGTGGCGCATCCGTAGAGCAGTGTTCCTGAAGAGTTTCGAGCAGATGCGTATCGTCGGGCCTATGGTCGGGTGTTGTGACATAGAAAGCGGTGGTGGATAGACACACCAAGGAGCTCTACCAAACGGTATGTCACTTTGCACCTTTTCTAACGTAGGCCAAAGCTTGATAGGCTCGTGACGACACCAGTCTATAAGCTTACATAAATGTGTAGCATGGAAATACTTGAGTAGGTCAGGCACCGCCAAGCCCCCATGCCGTTTGGGGAGGGAGATTAACCGTCTCTGGAGTCTAGGTCGCTTGCGAGCCCAAATAGTGTGTGTAAATAACGTCTGTGCTTGTCGCAAATAACTGGAGGGGATGGTAATAGGGAGAGCCTGGAACAAATAGAGGAACTTCGGAAGGATGCTCATTTTGAGCATGTTGCACTGGCTGTACCAGGAATGAAGACCCGACTGCCAGTTATCGAACGAGCCGGATTTTGCACAAGAGCGGCGGAAAATTAAGATCAAATACCGGAGACGGCTCTGGTGGAAGCAGAGTCCCCAGGTATTGTAAGGCAGACTCAGTCCATTTCAATTTAAAGTTTGCGTGCAGCTGTGCCATAAGCTGGTGAGGAACTCTTACCCCCATGGCCTCAGATTTATTAAAGTTAATCTTCAGGTTTGATAGAGCACCGAAGATGCGGAATTCCCGAAAGAGGTTAGGCAAGGAGATTAACGGTTTTGTGAGGGTAAAAAGCATATCGTCCGCATAGGCCGAGACCTTCTGTTGCGTATTCGAGACTTCTATGCCACTGATGTCAGGGTCATTGCGTATCGTACAGAGAAAGGGTTCTAAAGACAGGGCAAATAGTAGGGGGGATAGCGAGCAACCCTGACTTGTGCCGTGGGGACAGAGTAGAGCTGTGAGATCCAGCTGATCATGGAATCTCCAAGACCAACGTATCTTAGTATTGAGAACATAAAATTCCAATTGACGTGGTCGAAAGCTTTTTTGGTGTCTGTCCCCACAAAGGCACAAGCAACGCAGGCCTTTTGGCAATATGTAAAAAGATTAAGGACCTTAATAGTGTTGTCCCGTGCTTCGCGAGTGGGTACAAAGCCCACTTAATCTAAATTGTTCAATTGGGGGAGATGAATTTGGAACCTAGTTGCAAGGATTTTGGAAAATAACTTAAGATCGACATTAACGAGATAGGTCGATACCTGCCATAGGCAGCAGGGTCTTTACCCTCTTTAGGGATCACCTAGCTAGCAATCACGTCGGGATCAGGAGTCTGTGTCTGTAAGTTGTAAAGGGATTAGTAGAATGACTGAAACTCTTGTGTTGTCCCTAGGTAACTCTGCCTTCCGCCCAGTTGAGGAGATGATCCGAGGGACATAGGTAGACGACCTGAGGTCTCTAAGAGAGCGGGCCAAGACTTACCCACATTTATCCCCAGACTCATAGGACACCGTGCGGCACTTTTGCAAAGCCGCCTTCGCCTTATATTGCAGGAGATCTACAATTTGTTTACATGTGATGGAGATTTCCTCTTCCAATGCTCTCGTGGGGGCTTGTTTGTTTTGAGATTCTATAGCGTGCAAGTTTCGGATGCGCGTGGTCAGCTGTTGGGGATATTTTTTTTTAACAAAAATATGTAGCAGAATACATATTGGCCTAAAATGAAAAAATTTGATTTTTTTACACTTTTTTTTTTTATTGGCAGTGTTTTGTAGCAGAAAGTGAAAAATATTGTTTTTTTTTCCCCCTGAATTGTCTCACTTTTTTGTTTATAGTGCAAAAAATAAAAACCGCAGAGGTGATAAAATGCCACCAAAAGAAAGCTCTACTTGTGGGGGAAAAAAAGGACATCAATTTTATTTGAGTACAACGTTGCAGGACCACGTAATTGTCAGTTAAGATGTGGAATAGACTCCCTCCAAAGGTGGTTCTGGCCAGCTCAGTAGTTTGCTTTAAAAAAGGCATGGATTCTTTCCTAAATAAACATAATATAACTGGGTCCTCACATTTTATAGGTAAAGTTGACCCGGGGAATATCTCGGGATCAGGAAGGAATTTTTTTCCCCTACTTTAACAAATTGGATAATGCTTTGCTGGGGTTTTTGCCTTTCCCTGGATAAACTTTGGGTATAGGATTGTGTATATGGAATTTTTTTTTTTTTATTGGTTGAACTAGATGGACTTATCTTTTTTCAACCTGACTGTCTACCTCTCCCCAGGCTACTTCCAAACCAAGGCTCAGTGCCCCTTGTTGAAAGCTCTGGACTCCCACGTCTACCAAGCCTGCCCAGAAGCCCTCCCCGCGCATTTGTTTTAATTTGCGTAGGTCTGGGTTTAAGATATCCCAGAACTCTGGGGTCCAATCTATAGTTTTAATTAGACACAAAATCGTTTCTGTCTCTGTCCTCTACTTTCTTTGCTTCCAGTGTATAGATTTAGAAAGCAGATTTAATGCTCGCTTTGCAGCAACTTCATGAAGTAGTCGTACTAGTCATCCCAGAGAAATAGTTTGATGGTTTTTTATTCAAACCTAGTCACAGTCCCACGACCAAATGGGGGAATGTGCCTAATAATAGACTTAAATCTCTAAACGGATCATTCAGATGCATCAGTAGACGTACAAGATACCTATATACATATTCCTGTCTTCCCTGCACGCAAACACTTTTTGTGTTGCTGTGAGAGACCAACACTTCTAATTTGGATCATGCTTCTTGATGGAAAGTCTTTGAGACACCAATAGCCCTGGTGGAAATTTGGCCCTAATATGAAAGGAGGGATTCTTTCCTTAAGGGCATATGCCCTGAAAATGAGATGCCTGATCTGCCTAGCAAAGGGGAAGCAGGACTCATAGTTACATAGTTAGTGAGGTTGAAAAAAGACATCAGTCCATCCAGTTCAAACTATGATGTGTGTGTTTGCTTTTAACCGTACATTGTATACCCCTGTATGTTGTGGTCTTTAAGGTGTCCATCTAATAGTTTTTTTGAAACTATCAATGGTCCCTGCTGATAAGACTTCTTGTGGAAGAGAATTCCACATCCTTACCACTCTTACAGTGAAGAACCCCTTACGCACTTTAAGGTTAAACCACCTTTCCTCAAGTTTTAGTGAGTGGCCACGTGTCTTATTGTATCTCCTCTCTCTGAATAGTTTGTTCCTTATGCTCGGGTCGCCAGTACAGTATTTGTACATTGATATCATATCCCCCCTCAATCATTTCTTCTCCAGAGAGAATAGGTTCAGTGCTTGTAGTCTTTCCTCATAGCTGATGTCCTCCATTCCCCTAATCATTTTTGTTGCCCTTCTCTGGACTTTCTCCAGTTCCAGCACATCCTTCCTGAGGACCGGGGCCCAGAACTGGACAGCATACTCGAGATGTGGCCGGACCAGAGTCTTGTAGAGCGGGAGAATAATCTCTTTATTTCTGGAGTGAATCCCCTTTTTTATACAACCCAGTCTTCTGTTGGCTTTGCTTGCGGCGGCTTGGCATTGCATGCCACTGCCAAGCCTGTTGTCTACCAGTACCCCCAAGTCCTTTTCCATCCTAGACTCACCCAGAGGTTCCCCCCTAGTGAGTAGCTTGCTTTCTGGTTTCTGGCCCCCAAGTGCATTACTTTACATTTTTCAACATTAAATCTCATCTGCCATGTAGTTGCCCACCCCGTTATTTTGTTCAGGTCCGCTTGCAAGGTTTCCACATCCTGCATAGAAGATATTGGCAAGCCTAATTTAGTATCATCTGCAAATACTGACATTGTACTAGATATCCCCTCCTCTAGATCATTTATGAATAAATTAAACAGGATTGGTCCCAGGACAGAACCCTGGGGGACCCCACTTTCCACACCCGCCCAATCCGAGTACTCCCCATTAATCACCACCCTCTGTACTCTCCCCTGGAGCCAGTTCTCTATCCAGGTACTCACCTTATGGTCCATACCTACCTTCCTTAGTTTGTACAGTAAGCGTTTGTGGGGAACGGTGTCAAAGGCCTTTGCAAAGTCCAGATACACCACATCCACAGGCTTACCTTTATCTAGGTGGCAGCTCACTTCATCGTAGAAGGTTAATAGATTGGTTCGGCACGAACGATTTTTCATGAATCCATGCTGATTACTACTTATAATACCGTTTTCATTACTAAAGTCTTGTATGTGGTCCCTTATCATCCCCTCCAAAATTTTGCAGACTACTGATGTTAGGCTGACCGCCCTATAGTTACCCGGGATATATCTCGGCCCCTTTTTAAATATTGGTACCACGTTGGCTTTTTTCCAATCAGCTGGCACCATACCCGTCTGTAAACTATCCTTAAAGATCAAGAATAATGGTCTGGCAATCACCTGGCTGAGCTCATTAAGAACCCTCGGGTGCAAGCCATCCGGTCCCGGGGATTTATTTATGTTAAGTTTCTCTAGTTTAGCTCTGTCTATCCTCTGTTAGCCATGGCGGCACTTCCTGAGGTGTATTATTTAGTTCGGCCTTACAAGCAAGGTTCGTGTAGCCCCCCGATTCCTTTGTGAAGACTGAAGAAAAGAAATTATTTAACACGTCCGCCTTTTCTCTGTCCTCTGTGGCCATTTTTCCTTTATCATCTTTTATGGGGCCAATGTGCTCTGGCCTCGCTTTCCTACTGTTTATATACTTAAAGAACTTCTTGGGATTCTTTTTACTCTCCTCTGCTATATGTCTCTCGTGTTCTATTTTAGCCGCCCTGATTTCGTCTTTACATTTCTTATTACACTCTTTGTAGTGCTTAAATGCTGCCAATGACCCCTCAGTCTTATATTTTTTGAAGGCCTTTTCTTTAGCTCTAATATACATTTTTATGTTGGAGTTTAGCCACCCAGGGTTTAGTTTTGCTCTTTTAAATTTATTTCCCTGTGGAATGCACTGGCCCACCCCCTTGTTAAGTATGCTCTTGAAGCACTCCCATTTTTCCTCCGTGTTCTTTGTTCCCAGGGTTCTATCCCATTTGATATTTTCTAGCAGCGAGCGCAGTTTAGGGAAATTGGCTCTTTTGAAATTCAGTGTCCTTATATTACCCTTGTGTTTCCTATTACTGTAATTAATACTGAAACCAATTGACCTATGGTCACTGTTCCCTAAGTTGTCCCGTATTTCTATATCCGTGAGCAGGTCTGTATTGTTGGTAATCAGTAGGTCAAGTACCGCATTGTTTCTTGTCGGTGCATTCACCATCTGACCCATGAAATTGTCCTGCAAAACATTTAGGAACTGCTGAGCCTTTTGCTGAGTGTGCGGTTCCTTCTGCCCTGTCTATATCTGGATAATTAAAGTCCCCCATTATAATGACATTTCCCATCCTTGCTGCCAATCCTATCTGTAACATGAGGTCCGCCTCCCCCTTCTCCCTCTGGTTGGGGGGCCTATAGCATACGCCCAATATTACCTTCCCCACCGTGCCTTCCCTTTGAAGCTCTAGCCATAGGAATTCTGCCTCGTCCATAGCTCCATTATTATCATCCCTCATATTTACCTGTACACTGTTCTTAATATACAGACATACCCCTCCCCCTTTTTTACCCTCTCTATCCCTGCGATAAAGGGAATACCCCTGAATGGTCGCCATCCAGTCATGAGAGCTGTCAAACCAAGTCTCAGTTATCCCCACAAAATCTAAGTCCTCCTCAAACATCAGCAGCTCCAGCTCTCCCATCTTGTTGGCCAGGCTTCTGGCATTGGTATACAAGCCTCGTAATTTTGATCGGTTACATTTATCCTCATTTGATGTTTTTAGGCTGCTCTCTTGATTTTTCCCTGTACCCACCCTGGGTTTAGGAGCTCCGAACACCCTACCGCTAATGCCCCCATTTCTGCTCTCTGAAACTTGCTTTCCACTGGCTAATTCTACATCTGTACCCTCCCCCCCCCATTCCCTAGTTTAAAAGCCCCTCTAACTTTTTGGCCATCCTCTCACCCAGTACAACTGCACCCACCCCATTTAGGTGCAATCCGTCCCTACCAAAGAGCCGGTGACCGACTGAGAAGTCGGCCCGGTTCTCCAGGAACCCGAAACCCTCCTTACTACACCAGTTCCTCAGCCACACGTTAACTTCCCTAATCTCCCGCTGCCTCTCTGGTGTGGCTCGAGGTACAGGTAGTATTTCGGAAAATACTACCTTGGAGGTCCTATTCCTCAACTTAGCTCCTAAGTCCCTGAAATCGTTTAGGACTCTCCATCTTCCTCTGCCTATGTCATTGGTACCCACGTGTACCATGACAGCTGGGTCTTCCCCAGCCCCACCCAATAATCTGTTCACCCGATCCGCGATGTGCCGAACCCGAGCGCCCGGCAAACAACAGACTCAGTCTTGTGAATAGAGGATGTAGCTTTCAGGTAGCTTTTAACTCAAAGTTCTCATCTCTGTCTAAGTTTTGAACTTAGTTGCTTTCTAAAGGTCCTTACTTTTGCTAAGGGGTTGACAGCATACAGTAAATCACAGTGCAGCGCTAAAAACAATATAACATTAGCAATAGATATATAGGAATGCAAATGAGAGTCCCAAAGTGAAAGGTGCTCATGCAGTCAAACACCATTGGATGTGCTCCACTGGGTGTATCCTCCAACAGCCACACTAACTTCTCACCTACAGGATAGCCCCTGTTTTACCAAAAACAATAGAACATTAGCAATAGATTAGATATATAGGAATGCAAATGAGAATCCCAAAGTGAAAGAGGTGCTCATGCAGTCAAACACCATTGGATGTGCTCCACTGGGTGTATCCTCCAACAGCCACACTAACTTCTCACCTACAGGATAGCCCCTGTTTTACCAGACAGTCCAAACAAGCAGAGCCTTTGGGAGAGTATGTGGATAGTAAACACAGCTTTCGCACTCTGAGACCTGGGATCCTCACTCAAAAAACTGTCCAATCACCATGAAACAAAGTGCTGGACATAACGTGTAATGTACTTAAAAAGAATACTTTATTGTATCACATATAGGTAAAATTACCGGATATGGCACTGTACCCAGTGTGCGGTATTAAGCTGAACAGCAAAAAAGGTTCTCTGAGCTGGATGGCGGCTGACGTCATCGGCTCCTCCTCCCTCCATACGCGTTACGTCCACGTAGGCGGGACTTCATTAGTTGATGAGAGGGAGGAAGACGTGATCGTATAAGAAGGAAAAGAGGCCTCACTAGGCCCTGCCCCAAAGCGTGATGCTAGCGATACACGGCAACCCGGAAGGCACCGCCCGCTGTGGTCATGGTTACAGGGGACTCCACTAATAAACGTAAACCCGGTACATAACAATGCTCCAATCTACAATTCGAAGCATAATTACCTTTAGTACCATAGTGATTAATACTCCTAGCCAGGCAAACATATTAGATAACAAAAGTAAAAAAAAATATGAATAAAAATGGTGGCAGACAGACCAGCTGAATCTAACCAAGCTATTAAGATAGACGATTGCATTAAAAAACAGATTTATAATGGCTGCCTAGGACTAGAAGTCTCAATCAATTCAGCCAGAATCTTACAAGAGGAGGGGCCGAGACCATACACTAAACATCCATTTACAGAAATAAACATAAAAAAATAAGATAAAAAACAGAGCCGTAACACAACAATATACACCAAAATATATAAGGGTATATGAAAAATAACTAATTAACGGTCAGAGATAAAGCAGTTAAGATCAAACTCTACATTAAGTCCTCTAGGGACAGAAACCTTTGCCTCGTAAATCCAATAAGATTCACAATGACTAAGCTGGTGAATGAAATTACCACCTCGCCAATGCTGTTTGACCCTTTCAATACCCCAGAACCCAAGACTGCACGGATCGCGATTGTGAAAGATCTGAAAATGGCGTGACACATTGTGTTTTTTTTAAACCTTTTTTAATATTACCTACGTGCTCCCTCAGTCTTACTTGAAAGGCCCTGGAATTTCTCCCGATGTATTGTAAGCCACAATCACACTCTAACGTGTAGACCACCCCTACAGTGGAGCATGTAATTAGATCTTTGATAGTGTATGTTTTATTTGTGGCTGAAGCAGTGAATTCCTTACATTTTTTTTACATGTGGAGGTCTTTAAAAGCATGGTCTCTAATGATCTAGAGAATTTAAAGGTGAAAAAATGCTTAGATTCCCCAATATATTAGGAAAGGTATTCAAACTAAAAATGAGAAAAAAGGGATTGTCATCAGGCCTGCTGATAAGGGAGGTGGTCTGGTGGTTCTTAGTAAGAACTATTACAATAAGGAAATGGACAAACTGTTGTCAGACCATGAGACTTATACAACACTAGACATTAAGCCCGTTAAATTAACGGGGCGCTAGAACATATGGCTGAGCGGCTCTCGCTTATCTCTTTTTTTTTTTTTTTTTAACAACGCGAGAGCTGCATGACATAGCCATCTCTGCACATAGCGTCCCTGTTGCCCTAGCAACAGAGGCAAGCGCAGAGCTGACCGAGCGGCTCTCGCGTGCCCGTGCACACTCGTCGCTTGAAGAGTTTTGGCCGGCCGCCCGACTGGGGTGTATGTAGGATATCTATTCTATATTAATATGCAAGTGTCTCTGCGTCCGTCCCTGTGTTTGTTGGATTGCGCTACTGCGCATGTGCCCCACGGACAGCCGTTGGGACTGGGGGCGGGCACCATGTCAGGGGCCCCAGAAGTAAGTCACACTGACCTGTGTAGGATGGGGAGCTCCTCGGTGTCGGAGGCCGGGTGTTGGGGGTTACCCCGATAATGGTGCTCTTCAGGGAAGTTCCTCTGAGCAGGCGGCTCCGGATCAGATCCATATTCCCCGGAGAGTCTACAATCACCCGCATGCTGGAGCCGGGCAGGAGCACCCCGTCGGGTCAGGAGAAGAGGCAGGCGCCGGGGGATCTGGATAGAGCCGCTAGAGGCCATGACCGGCCACACACAATCCGCACACCGACCGACCAAACTCTGACAGCTCCGAGTCCGGGCAAAGAGCAGCAAGACTACAACTACGGAGAGCGGCCGGAGACAAATCATCTTTGATCAAGGAGCTCCCCCAGCTTACACAGGTAAGTACCTGCCCCCAGTCCCAACGGTTGTCCTGTGGCACATGTGCAGTAGCGCATTTCCACGGACACAAGGAATTTGGAATCTCTGGACGCAGGGACACATGGGTTTTATTAATATAGATACTGATATCATCATTTGACTGCACTTACCTCTTTGGTCAGTCGGATATTGTTCCCTTGTTTCACTTTATATATGGGGAACTTATCAGTAGTCCTAATCTCCTGCAGTTCTAAATGAGCGCCGATGTCTGGGCGCATCCCTATTGCATGTATTTATAGAACTCCGAAACAGTGGAATTGTTCATTAACACAAAGAGCAGAGATGTGTAAAGTAACCCATATCATCATCTCTGCCTTCAGTAAACTGTTGCATTGAAAGGGGGGCACGCTGGTGACTGTGCATTGAAAGGGGCACACGCTGGTGACTGTGCATTGAAAGGGGGGCACGCTGGTCACTGTGCATTGAAAGGGGGGCACGCAGCGCTGGTCACTGTGCATTGAAAGGGGGGCACGCTGGTCACTGTGCATTGAAAGGGGGGCACGCTGGTCACTGTGCATTGAAAGGGGGGCACGCTGGTCACTATGCATTGAAAGGGGGCACGCTGGTCACTGTGCATTGAAAGGGGGGCACACTGGTCACTGTGCATTGAAAGGGGGGCACGCTGGTCACTGTGCATTGACAGAGGGACATGCTGATGACTGTAAATTGAAAGGGGGCATGCTGGTCACTGTGCATTGAAAGGGGGGCACGCTGGTCACTGTGCATTGAAAGGGGGGCACGCTGGTCACTGTGCATTGAAAGGGGGGCACGCAGTGCTGGTCATTGTGCATTGAAAGGGGGCACGCTGGTCATTCTGCTGGGAAAGTCAGGACTGGTTACTAAAATTTTTGAATCCCACCACTGTATATATGTGTATATATATATATATATATATATATATATATATATATATATATATATATATATATATATATATGTATATGTATGTGTGTGTGTGTGTATATATATATATAGATAGATAGATATAGATATGTAGCACTACCCCCGTAGGAGCTGCTGATTAGACTATTGGGTCTACGTCCTGCCTACCAACCCTCAAACATGGCTCGAACCCTCCCTAGGCACAACTGACACAATATGAGTTAATAACACCAGAGGACTATTAAGGAGCAAAAATTGGCAGATATCACTTTAAATGAGAATAAATATCTGGTTACCTTTCTCCAGTAGCTCCCTGTGGCCCAGGTGCGACACCAAAGTTTACGTTTAGCTAAAACAACTTCACTGGGGTGCAATGAGAACAGCATACATTAGAATACAAATGGACTTTACAACATACTGCAGGAGACATCTAATGAACTGGAATTTAATAAAATTGGTAAGTCATGTAATTAATACAGCTACACAGGTCTACTTGTGTAGTTAAATGAGACACAGGAGCCCTTCCCTTAAAGTTACTCTCTGTACACGTCCTATCACTTTACCATATAGGCCAGACTTATACGGACCCCACACACACAGTTTCTTTTCCCGGATGGATGTCTTCGCTAGCAAATGTTGGTGCACATCAATTTATAATCCAAGAGAGGTAATAGGCAGTTCTAGGAGGGACACAGTAAAGTTAAAGGCTCCAAACATGCACCTAATGTCTTGTCACACAGGAATGGGCGGCTCACTAGCGTTGCAAGTGTTGTATCCTGGCGTTTTATGCACTGGTACTCAATGATTTCTGTGAAGGTACACTAGGCCTCAAGTATGTGACAGAACATCAGCTACTGATATAGTACCACCCGGAGATACTTTCTCCCAACAGGGAATCAATTTGTGGGCAGGTGCCCTTCTCGCCAACCAGCCTCTTTCTTCAGGAGCTCTCCACCTCTGATTTCGGTCACCAGCCGCGCTTGTGGTTAGATGTGGGCAACACCAGTCTCTGCAAAGCATCAATGGGTTCTCTGGGAAGGCTCCTTTACTGAAGATGAAATGCTTCCACTCAGTCACTTCAGGCCCAGGCTTCAGGCCTAGTCCGCAGCATCAGCCCACAGCACTTGCTTCCTTCTAGTTGTTGTGTGAGGAGACAAGAGACAGAGCCTGGCTCCTCCCTTCCTTTATAAAGCCTCCCCCAAAAGGCTGTGCGGTGAAGCAATGCACCCTGGTATTCCAACTGAATTGTGGGTATTGTAGTATAAAAGAACATCTGATTAATATCACCAAGCTGCAGTGTGGCAGTTTAGCCACTAGAAACTTCTGATGAAAATCACCAAGCTGCAGTGTGGCAGTTTAGCCACTAGATGGAGCCGAGTTCCTTAAAATGTCCAGCAGCAGTCTTTTACAACTTGTATAAGGGGAAACCTCGCTACAGATATATATATATATATATATATATATATATATATATATATATATATATATATATATATATATATATATGTGTATAGATAGATATATATATCTGTGTGTGTGTGTGTGTAGTGTGTATGTATATGTATATATATATATATATATATATATATATATATATATATATATATATATAATTTCTGTCATTAATTTCTTTCTTTTTTTTTTTTTTTATTTACTTGTTATGATTAGTATTTACGATATGTAGGAGCTGCTTTAAATGAATTCGGCCGCTGTCCTGTCTGATATTGCCTCCCCACCTCTTCCAGTCAGCTCTTCTTCCTGCCGAAAAATTCATCTGAGGGACTACGCACACGTAATACTGACGTCAACCCCAGCTGAGCGGAGCAGTCAGCTGGAGTGGACGTCATTTACTGCGCATGCCCAGTCCGTCAGATGGATTTTTCCACGGGAGGCATTATGGAGCCGCAGTCTTCTCAATCCAGCCTGTAAGAAGGATTGTTTCCAAGGAGGCATTATGAGACAGAAGCAGCGGTGTTCATGGAGAACACCGGAGCCGCGGTCTTCACCACATAGGTACGTGCTGGGCGGGGATCCGCTCATATACACGCCCACCCAGCGCCAGGCTCTGCATCCCATTGGCTGTCCGTGCGGCACATGCGCAGTAGCGCATTTTCAGGACACAGGGACGGTGGACGCAGAGACACATTGGATATTATTATTATTATAGATTAAGTAAAGATCCACTCATCCCTTATAAGGATGAGTTACATGTCCTTATAGAGGAGGGAAAAGATAGAGGCGTTGTGAATAAAAAAGAGTTGGCATACTTAGACCTGCTGTTCTATAGGACACCAATAATCTACTGTCTCCCGAAAATTCACAAGAATGTCGAAAAGCTACCGGGACGTCCCATTGTAAATGGGATTGACTCGTTTACAGCGAGATTAGGTCAATACATAGATGTATTCCTACAGCCTCTGGTAGTTAAAGCGAACGCTTATGTAAAGGACACAAAACATGTCATCCAAATCCTTGAATCTCTCACGTGTACCACTTCCACTATGATGGTAACTGCGGGTGTGAGTTCGCTAAATAACATCATAGGAGAAGAGGAGGCCCTTTTAGCTGTTAACTGGGCAATTATATCCTCAGATTTGCCTAAGAAGAATATTGTGTTTCTACATAGGTGTCTTAGCTTTTGTTTATCCAGGAATTATTTTTGGTACAATAAGCAATTCTACCTACAGAGCAGGGGGGTTGCCATGGGAGCCCGTTTTGCTGCCAGTGTGGCCAATCTGTTTATGGCCCACTGGGAGGCTGAGGTGGTCTGTGGACGCCCCCCTGAATTGTTGTGTTACTACAGGTATATAGATGACCTGATTTTGATATGGGAGGGAGATATTAGTGGTTAAGAAACCTTCATAGGGAAGTTAAAAATAACAATAAAAACATTGTTCGATCTTGGAATATTAGAAAAGAAAAAATGTGTTTCTGGATTTGGACATTTCAATAGAAGGTGATCACTTTAAGATGTGTAATCATTTTAAGGCGACAGACCGGTGTGCATATATCCCACTTGAGAGCCATCACCATCGATCTAGGCACCGTAACATTCCCAGAGGCCAATTTGTTGGATTATGACGCAATTGTACCTCAGAGAGCGATTTTGTTTCACAATCAGAGATACTGATTGACGGCTTTGTTCAAAAGGGCTATTGTAAGGATACGCTCATTAAGGAGGTTTCAAAAGTCATACAGCTGGATAGGAGTACCTTAGTAGCTCCAAAATCTAATGTTAATCAGCTGGCTAGTGGTAACAACTTTAGACTTATTTTTGATTATAACCTTCAGTATAAAAAGATCGAGAAGATCATAGAAAAGAACTGGTCTATTTTGAGACAGGATAGGGTATTGGGCTCAGTCCTTCCTCCTAGACCCAGGTTTGTGTATAAAAAGGCACAAACCCTTAGGGACTGGTTGGCCCCTGGTGTAGTTGACCCTCCTGTCTATTCAGAGAGTACATTGTTTTCCTTTCTATCAGGCTTTTATGCCTGTGGGTGCTGTAGCATGCAGACATTCTAAGGTCAACTGTAAAAAACTTAAGGAATTCACTGCTTCAGCCTCAAATAAAACATACACTATCAAAGATATAATTACATGCTCCACTGTAGGCGTGGTATACAAGTTAGAGTGTGATTGTGGCTTACAATACATTGGGCGAACTTCCAGGCCCTTTCAAGTAAGACTGAGGGAGCACGTAGGTAATATTAAAAAAAGGTTTAAAAACACACAATGTGTCATCTCCGAAACGCCCTTTTAGAGACGGCTTACGGTAGAGAAACGAACATTCAATTCGCGGGCAACAGTTTTGGTGGACATTCCTGCAGTCAGCAAACTTGCGACATCTGTGGCTTTGTGTTGTGTTTGATAAAACTGCCCATTTTAGAGTGGCCTTTTATTGTGGCCAGCCTTATGCACGCCTGTGCAATAATAATGCTGTCTAATCAGCATCTTGATATGCCACAGCTGTGAGGTGAATGAATTATCTCAGCAAAGGAGAAGTGCTCACTAACACATATTTAGACAGATTTGTGAACAATATTTGAGAGAAATACAGTATTTTACAAAAGTGAGTACGCCCCTCACATTTTTTAATATTTTATTATATCTTTTCATGTGACAACACTAAAGAAATCACACTTTGCTACAATGTAAAGTAGTGATCGTACAGCTTGTTTAACCGTGTAAATTAGCAGTCCCCTCAAAAGACAAAAGACAACAAAAGGGAGTACACCCTCAAGTGAAAATGTCCAAATTGGGCCTAAAGTGTCAATATTTTGTGTGGCCACCATTGTTTTCCAGCACTGCCTTAACCCACTTGGGCATGGAGTTCACCAGAGCTTCACAGGTTGCCACTGGAGTCCTCTTTCACTCCTCCATGATGACAGGAGACCTTGCGCTTCTCCACCTTCCATTTGAGGATGCCCCACAGATGCTCAATAGGGTTTAGGTCTGGAGACATGCTTGGTCAGTCCATCACCTTTACCTTCAGCTGCTTTAGCAAGGCAGTGGTCATCTTGAAGGTGTGTTTTGGGGTCATTATCATGTGGGAATACCTCCCTGCAGCCCAGTCTCCAAAGGGAGGGGATCATGCTCTGCTTCAGTATGTCACAGTACATGTTGGCATTCGTGGTTCCCTCAATGAATTGTAGCTCCCCAGTGCTGGCAGCACTCATGCAGCCCCAGATCATAACACTCCCACCGCCATGCTTGACTGTAGGCAAGATAAACTTGTCTTTGTACTCCTCACCTAGTTGCCACCACACATGCTTGACACCATCTAACAAATAAGTTTATCTTGGTCTCATCAGACCAGAGGACATGTTTCCAGTAATCCATGTCCTTAGTCTGCTTGTCTTCAGCAAACTGTTTGCGGCCTTTCTTGTGCATCATCTTTAGAAGAGGCTTCCCTCTGGGATGACAGCCATGCAGAGCAATTTGATGCAGTGTGCGGCGAATGTTCTGGACACTGACAGGCTGACCCCCATCCCACCCCTTCAACTTCTGCAGCAATGCTGGCAGCACCCATACGTCTATTTCCCAAAGACAACCTCTGCATATGACACTGAGCACGTGCACTTAAGTTCTTTGGTCGACCATGGCGAGGCTTGTTCTGAGTGGAACCTGTCCTGTAAACCGTTGAATGGTCTTGGCCACCATGCTGCAGCTCCATTTCAGGGTCCTAGAACTCTTCTTAAAGCCTAGGCCATCTTTATGTAGAGCAACAATTCTTTATTTTAGATCCTCAGAGTTCTTTGCAATGAGGTGCCATGTTGGACTTCCAGTGACCAGTATGAGAGAGTGAGAGCGAGGGAAATTGGCTCATTGGGTCCAATTTGAACATTTTTACTTGGGGGTGTACTCCCTTTTGTTGCCAGCGGTTTAGACAATAATGGCTGTGTGTTGTTATTTTGAGGGGACAGCAAATTTACACTGTTATACAAGCTGTACACTCACTACTTTACATTGTAGCAAAGTGTTATTTATTCTGTGTTGTCACATATAAAAGATATAATAAAATATTTACAAAAATGTGAGGGGTGTACTCACTTATGTGAGATAGTGTGTGTGTGTGTGTGTGTGTGTGTGTTTGTGTGTGTATATAGATAGATAGATATACATTGACATGGAAATAGATCTTTTCAAAGTGAAAATATTTACAAAAATGTGAAGGGTGTACTCACTTTTGTGAGATACTGTAGGCCTTTTGTGTACATAGAAAAAGTCTAAGATCTTTGAGTTCAGCTCAAGAAAAATGGGGGCAAAACAAAAGTGTTGCGTTTTTATAATTTTGGTCGGTGTATTTCATGCCTGAAGTTTACAACCACTTTTAAGGTGTGCGTTACCCAGCACTTAGCTCTTTTAACCCTCCTCTTGTGTTAGGGTCAAAACTGACCCGTTTTCAGGTTTTGAATGTCTATAAGTATCACATAAATTTGTTTATTGCATCAAGATTTTTTTACTTTGTCAGGAACCTCTATTTAAACAATGTAATAGAAAAATAATCCTTTTCACTAAATTATAAAATACTGTGGTGAAAATTAAGACGTTCATGGTGTTAGGGTCAATTCTGACCCAGTTATAATATAGGATTTTAGGACACTAATAAGTGCCAAAACAGAAATCGTAAACACTCTCTCTGCTTAGTAAAAGTGACAGCCAATCCCCTCTCAACCCTGTGAGCTGTAGTTAGGGAGGGGCCTATCTCTTTTCCTGCTTGTCTGCTTCTCTAAATAAAGTGAAGAAACATAGGACAAATTCATTTCAGAGTTGCTGACTTTATTTTACCATTTTTTAAATTTGACAATGAGAGGTATGCTATCAAAAGAAAGGTCTAGGGGTCACACCAAAAATATTAAAACCAATCTTTTCAAGGATAAAGAAGCCTAACAAGGTAACCAAGAGGTAAGAAACAAATTTGATGATAAATAATTATTCAGAGGGTATTTTATGGCTGATTTAAAACACGGGTCAAAACTGACCATAACATCATGGATAGTAACGGAATTCTAACATAAGAGGAGGGTTAAACCAATATTTTTTGTAAAACGAGTCTAAAGTAAACCTGTTGAGTAAAGAAAATTACATTTACTGTAAATAGCAGGCATTTCCAGGTTCTCCTGATTAATTTCTTTGGGTGCCCTGTGATTCCCTGAAAAGCATGCATTCTGGAATGTGAAGAATAATCTTTAATTTCCAGCTCTAGCCCACCCTCCTATGTCTTCCAAGCCTCAATGCTTGGAAGAAATTGGATGTTGCTTTTTAGGACTGTTCACCAATGTAGCTGGCCAGTAGTGAGGCCTGGAATGGAGAAGCCCCAAGCTGGCAGTCACAGGTGATAACTTCATAGTTTAAATATGGTTGCAAATCAGAGCCTCCCAAGTTTCAGGAATCCTGGGGCACTCTACTCTAAATCAAAGCCGGAGTGTAGTCAATTGGAAATGCTTGCTTAACTGTAAGTGGCAATTTGCTTTCTTTAAACTTGTTTATTTTTGCCCTTTTATGCACCTGTTTTGTTACCTTGTTCATTTTTATCTATTTTTTTTTTAATTTGTTTGCTTTCAGGTGTAAAACAAAAGTATATCCTGATAGTTTACCATCAACAAGTGTTGTAATAGTGTTTCACAATGAAGCGTGGACAACATTACTAAGGACAGTGCACAGTGTTATAAATAGATCGCCACGACACCTTCTTCAAGAGATCATTCTTGTGGATGATGCTAGTGAACGAGGTGAGTGCCATGTACCTGATTAATACTCAAGATTTTGTATAGTTGTATTTGGTATTGTTTACATGTACTATAACCAAGTTCCTACAATAGTAGAAAACTATTATTACTAGAAAGCCGTACTTTGAGTACTGAGTGGTGCAGGCCATTTCACACCTCCCAACTCTGAGCATAATTAAGTGTCTTTAAAGCAAATATGTTTGCCATTCACAACTTCTTTGTCCCGTTCTAAGCAGCCCACATGACTTTAGAGTCCTATTTGTGGGCATATACAAAGTGATAAGTGACCAGCACCACCCTCCCTGCCTCCTTCCTATTCATTCAGTTGTGTTCCTAGTCACTAGGGGGTGGATCTAACAGCAAAGATTGGTGGAGATGTCACCTCCCTGGTAGTTCCCCCTACATACACACACTATACACAGACAGGAGAAGTGTGTATAGAGCATACAAGCCGATGGTTAGAGACATCTCTCACAGATCTTTCCTTGTGGTTGGGTACGAGCAGGGAAGGATCATATGACCAGTGAATAAGACCTAAAAATCAAGGTCTTTGGAGGCTTCAAGGAGGACTGGAAGCATAATCTATTTACAACTTTATTATGATCCATGGAGATTAACTGTGATGCATTTAAATAAGACACAAGAATTTCACTGGAGTATCAAGGTATGCTTTAACCACTTTACGACCGGATGATTTTTCTGCTTAAAGCGGTAGTATCCCGCTTTTTGACACTTTTACCTACAGGTAAGCCTATAATGAGGCTTACCTGTAGGTACAAATAATATCTCCTAAACCGGCACAGTTTAGGAGATATTTGCAGTGCATGCAGCCGCTCGCGCGAGCGGCGCATGCGCTCTGAAGGTCCGGGGGGACCTTCAATTATGTTTGCCGGGAGCTTGCCGGAAAATCACTCCCGCGCGCATGCGCGGGAGTGACGTCATCGCGGCTCCGGCCAATCCTCGCGCCGGAGCCGTCTCTTCTGGGCAATCACCGCGCCGGAGCCGCCGAACCCGGAAGAGACGGCGAGGGATCATGACAGCGCCCGCAGCGATGTCCGGGGGTCCGTGTCGGGGCTTCGTTCTAAGGTAAGTTACACATAATGGGCTAGTATGTGATGCATACTAGCTCATTATGCCTTTGTCTTGCAGGTTTTTTTTTTTTTTTTTTTTTTTTTAGGGGTTTACAACCGCTTTAATGACCAGACCACTTTTTTCAACTCGGCACTGCGTTTAACTGACAATTGTGCGGTCTTGCAATGCTGTACCCAAACAAAATTTACGTCCTTTTTTTCCCACAAACAGAGCTTTCTTTTGGTGGTGTTTGGTCACCTCTGCGCTTTTTATTTTTTGCTATATTAATAAAAAATAAGAGCCACAAATGTTGCCAAAAATTGACATTTTCTACTTTGACAGTTAAAAAATATCCAATATATTCAGTTTTTGTCATATATTTAGGCCAAAATGTATTTAGCTACATGTCTTTGACAAAAAGAATTCTCAAAGAGCGTATTTTTATTGGTTTGCGCAAAAGTTATAGCGTCTACAAACTATGGTGTAAATACTGGAATTTACACAGCTTTAATTTCTGACTGCCTATCTCAATTCTTGAAGTGCTAAAATGGCAGGTCAGTACAAAACCCCCCCAAATTACCACTTTTTGGAAAGTAGGCATCCTAAAGAATGTAGTGAGATGCATGTTGTGCTCATTGAATATTTACTTTTTTTTGTCACAGGTGTTTGAAAAATATTGCTCACGCATGCCATGGGCATATGTGTAATTACACCCCAAAATATATTCTGCTGCTTCTCCTGAGTACAGGGATACCACATGTGTGAGACTTTTTGGGAGCCTAGCTGTGTACGGGACCCCGATAACCAATCGCCATCTTCAGAATATTTCTCATTGCACTTTCTCACTGCCTATCACGGTTTTGGAGGCCCTGAAATGTCAAGATAGCACAACTCCCCCCCCCCCCCCAAATGACACCATTTTGGAAAGTAGACACCCAAGCGATTTGCTAAGAGGCATGGTGAGTCCATGGAATATTTTATGTTTTGCCATAAGTTTTGGGAAAATTATATTTGTTTTTTTTTTTTTTTGTTTTTTTGTTTTTGTTTTTTTTTTAACACAAAGTTGTTACTAAAAGATAAATAGCTCATACATGACATGGGTATATGTGAAATGACACCCCAAAATACTGCTGCTTCTCCTGAGTAAAGGCATACCACATGTGTGAGACTTTTTGGGAGCCTAGCTGTGTACGGGACCCCGAAAACCAATCACCGCCTTCAGGTTTTCTAATGGCGTAAATTGTGCATTTCACCTCCGCACTACCGGTCAGTTTCAGAGGCCCTGAAATTTCAAGATCGCGCAAAACCCCCCCAAAAAAAATTAACCGCCCAAACATCCAAACCCACTTATTTAATGGCGGGTATACATGACAAGCAGGCTTTCTCCCCCGGACTCAGTGGGGCATGTACTAGCCGTTGGGGGAAGCCCTAGCGATTAGATCGCACGGTGCCACAAGCGCCAATTTGTAATTGAAAGAGGTGTCTAAAAAGTGTCACGCTCGAATAAAAATTGTCCATGTACAAGTGGTACCCCTTTCCGAATAAGGGTGACACCAAGTCCCAAACTAGTTTACTGCTGCTCCCTATATAGTCTGGGCAGTCGGGGGCTCCACAGTGCTATCTTTTCCCTCGTAGACACGGAAACTAACTGTATAGCCTGTGGCCCTGTCACAGAGCTTATACAGTTTGACCCCGTATCTGGCACGCTTGCTGGGGAGATACTGTTTGATATCAAGGCGGCCAGTAAACTTTATCAGGGACTCGTCAACACAGACATCTTGTTCGGGAGTAAACAAGGCTGCAAACCGCTGATTAAAGTGGTCTACGAGGGGCCGAATTTTGTGGAGCCGGTCATATTCAGGGTCTCCCTGAGGACGACAGAGTTCAATGTCGTTGAAATGAAAGAGCCAAAATATTTGTTCGTATCGAGCACTGGACATGGCAGCAGAGAACACGCGTATTTGGTGAATTGGGTCACTAGACCAATATAACCGCAATTCACTCTTTTTTGTAATGCCTATGTTGGATAGGCCCAGAAAGTTCTTAAATTCGGAAACCATTATAGGATTCCAGCCGAATTCTCTGGCAAGGGGCGAATTTGGAGGTAATAAATTGACTAGCATACAAATTACTTTGCTCCACAATAGATCTGTAAAGATCTTCAGTGAAAAACAGCTCAAAAAAAAATTAAGGGGATTAAAACCAGCTGTTTCCACTCAAATTCCGGGTTGGGCAGTGAATGGGGGAAGTACGGGCGCTGTAGAATCTGTGGGCTGTGATATGCCAGCGCTTCAGGGAGGGCACTATGGGCTCTACTGCCTGTCTTCGAATACGCGGTGGCTGCGGTCCACTACTCGTGCTAGCCACCACACCAGCTTCAACTGCACTTATGGGACTCGCCACGTCCCCAAGTGTTACTGCAGTGCTGGTTGTACTGGGTCCAGGGTGTACTAGGCCGCTCGTGCTTGCCAGATCACGAGAAGTGTGAGCGGCACTAGTACTGGCACTCTGCTGCATACGAGAAACATCCGGTTCTTGCATCTCAGCAACTCCAGAATGGGGTCGGGTACGCCTGACCTTAGCAAGGGACCCATCCGTCGTTGGAGCTGTCTGTCAGGGAGCCGCTGCTGTCTACAGGTTCATATACTGACCCTGATTCTGCCAGTGAGGCTTCCCCATCGCTCTCATCTGACATGGTCAGTATACTGTTGGCCTCTGCACTGCTGTACCACCGTTTGGACATTGTATCAACTAAATTTAAAGGTACAGTAGTGTGACTAACAGGTAAAAAAGCACCTGGTTGTTAAGGACTATTTGGTCTCTACAAAAAAAAAACTGCTAGTGCTAGCAGAGATCATGCCTGACTCTAATGCAGCGGTTTTGTGTGATTTGTGTTTTTTGGAAGTGACAGTAATCTATTGATTACTGCACTTGCCTGGGTAGCGTGGGCTGGGCAGAGGGGCTAAACGCAGGGGCTGGCAGGAATCGGTGCTGATCGTGCAAACACCGCGTTTTGGGAACCCTAAACTATGGGGACGCTAATATAGTTCTGATCAGATATTGATCTGTTCAAACACTATACTAGTAATGGAGGTGTATGTGTGTGTATTGGGGCTTTTCCACTGCATGGAACCGAACAGTTCGGCTCGCTTTTGTGCTTTTCAACTGCTGGTACCGCATGGTATGGTGTAGGAACGGTACGGTATGGTGGCGCTTTTCCACTACATGGAACCGAACGGTACGGCTCTCTAAAACAGTACCACCTCGATTGTGGTTCCAAAGGTACCATACCGGTACCATATCCCACAATCCTTTGCATGCAGTCACTACTAGCCACTGATTGGTCAGAGAATCGTTGTTATCCCACCCACTTACTTTAGTACTACTTTAGTGGTAAAGCAAACCATACCGAACCGTTCCAACACCATACCATGCGGTACCATGCAGTGGAAAACCAAACCGGGCCAAGCAGGGCCGAGTAGAGCCGAGCCGGTACTTGCAGTGGAAAAGTGCCATATGTGTGTTAGTGTACTTGACTCTAACTGACGCTAAATAACGGTGGTGTGGTGGGACCCTGACGCTAACTAGCATCACCTGTGACACTAATACAGTGATCGGTAATCACTGTATATAGTGAACACTGTGACAGGGCAGTGAAGGGGTTAACTGGGGGAGATCAAGGGGTTAAACCTTTATAGGGGATAGATGGCGGGTGGCCTAAACCAGGGCTCGACAATCCCTGGGCGCCAGGTCGCATTTGCGACTAGAATTAGCGACCTGGCGCCTGGGGTGCCCTGCAGGAGGTGTCCTGTCCCTTTTGCGCCCCCACCTCCTTCCCCGAGTGCACGGACTTCCGCGCCGTCCAAAAATTGAGGCCCCCCGGCTTTTCGGCCTTCTGTGAGATGAGAGAGGCTGGGGAACTGACGCCCTCTTGTGGGGGCTGGGAGTAATGCCTGTTCTCAATGCCTTTCCATCTCCTTCCAAACAGGAGAGGAGAGGGAAGTTTTTGCAGGCTTCATTTCTCTGTCCAGTTAACTTTGCTTAAAGGTAAGTGGACAGGGAGTAGGGTTATTATTAATTTATTTTTTAATTTTAAAAAAAAATAAATAATATTTTTTCTTTTTTTTAATTATTAAAAAAATAAAAAATGTTTTTTTTTTTTGTTTTTTTTTCTTCAATTCTTATTAAAAAAAAAATTATATATATATATATATATATATATATATATATATATATAATCTTTTTTTTTTTTTTTTTTTTTCCCTCATCACCGTGCCACAGCCCGAAGGCCCCTTTCACACGGGCTGTCTGAGCAGGTCCACCTGTCAGTTTTTCAGGCAGACCTGATCGGACCCTTCATTCTCCTCTATGGAGCAGTAATCTGCCGCCATCTGATCCTGTCCGCCAAAAACAGACGGATGGTGGTTCTATTTTCTATCCATCCCGTGGATCGGATCAGATGGCATCGGATGGAAAGAGACAGTCTGTTTCCATCCAATTGGACTATAGAGGAGAGTGGGGTTCTATCCGTTTTATTAAATAAAACTTGGTTGTTTAAAAAAAAAACTGGCTCCTGACTTTTTTAGCTGGCTCCTAGATTTAAGGCAAATTTGTCAAGCCCTGGCCTAAACCTATTTTCTCTGTCGCTCATTGACAGACGCAGTCCTCTTGATTAATATCGAATCGGGTTATACTGCCCTCTACAGGAGTAGGACACTAGGCAGAAGGAAAACGTTCTGGCCACACCTTAGGGGCAGTCCCAGAGGGTATATCCTCTCACTTCCTGCTACAGGATGTCAGTTTTTTTCTGTCTAGTTAGGAGTAAGGACCTAAGTTCCTTGCTGGGATCTTGGTCCTGGCAAGATTTTTTTTTAGAAAAAAATTTTTAGGCAGCTTTTTTCTCCAGTTGTTACTGTGAGATCTTCAAGCAAGTATGCTGAAACTGGGCGACGGGCTGGATGTTAGGATCCAGTGGTCACCCCAGTCAGCCTACGAGCGCGTGCAGGCCCTAGCTCCGCGCTGGGTCGGCCGTGACATAGTCCCACTGGACGGGGACTGACCCTGCGAGTTAAACGTCTCGCCTGGACGCCGACGACCAGTTGAAAACTGGAGTCACGGCGTCCGTATTGGTCGACAGCCCCCACACCTCGGTGGAGAGGGGTTCTGTCAGGAGTTGGCGCCCGCCTGTTCCGGTATGGTGAGTAAAATGTTCCCCCTCTCCCCCTGTCGGGTTTGTGGGTGGACGCGGGCCCCTCCCTGGGATGACCGGACCTTTATAATCCTGGATCCCCCCTCTATCCTATAACAGGTGTCACAGATCCCCCCTCTTGAGGGTGATTTAGTGAATAGGAACCAGAAGGCTTGGTTTGGGAGCTGACAATCGGAAGTCACTGTATGAGGGGCACTGCAAGGGACCATGACTAAAGTCAGTGGCTGGCATTACTATTAGGATGGCCATGTAAGAGGGTGATAGCATCTTACCTGATACATAAGGTGCAATACAGCCCGATGCCTGGGCCTGGACTACAGCCTTCCGCAGGCCGCCATCCTTCCGCAGGCCGCCATCCTTCCGCAGGCCGCCATCCTCCCACAGGCCGTACACCTCCCGCAGGCCGCACAGGCTGATGACTACCTCCCGCAGACCGCTGCTATCTTGCCACAAGCCGCTGCCATCCTCCACAGGCCGCCGCCATTTTCCCGCAGGTCGCGCGGGGCCGCCTTCTTGGCGTAGCCTCGTGTCTCCAGCATGGGGGCGGCCATGTTTGAGATGACCAAACACCTCGAGGAGTAATTGGGAGGCACCGGAAGGCGTGTAAAGGGGCGGAGCGAGCCGCCTCCTTTACCCGGGAAAGCAAGCCAAAGACTTCCTGTCTGTAACAGACAGTGCTGGGAGCAGGTTGATAGAAACTTCTGTGCATCAGGTGGTGAGCCTTGGGCTCTCTCTCTCTCTCTCTCTCTCTCTCTCTCTCTGTGGGGTCCAAGCAGGTAACACTGAGGGGCGCTATTGCGCTGGGGGGACTAAGAAGAAAAAAAAAAAGTTTTTTTTCTTTGCAATTATTTTTTTGTTTGCTGGCAAGTGTCTTGTATAATCATGGACCCTGCCGCACATGTATCCCCACCTGATCCCCTCGAGGTGGCCGCAGGACCCTCCAGTACCCCACTTGTGATTGATGCATTATCAGCAGTTTTGGAGTCTTTGGTATCCCGGGTGGAGGTGGCCTGTCAGGGACGGGGATCAAGAAAGCGACCCCCGCCTACCCCTATTTTATCTGATACTTCAGATACGGATTCTGAGCTGGTCACTGCAGCCGCAGGTCCCTTTTCTGGGGCTGTTGTCTCAGGTACGGTCTCCTCAGACAGTGAGGAGGACGCTTCTGCCTCCGCCATAGCACAAGAAGAAGCGTTGGTGGATGCACTAGTTGTGTCTGTCCGGGAAACCTTAAGTCTTGAGGTTACACCGGCAGAGGTAGCTGAGACTGATATTCCTAGCAAGCCTACCAAAATGGCGAAGGGTTTCCCTTGCCCAAATGGGGTTGTCCGAAAACGAACCCCTGCTATTTCCAAACGCATTGCTAGGCGCTATCCGTTTGAGGAATCCCTCATTAAAAAATGGACGGTACCACCAGTGTTGGACTCACCGATTTAAATAAAGCCACTGTTATCCCGTTGGAGGACGCTCCGTCTTTAAGGGATCCGGTGGATCGAAAAGTGGAAGCTGAATTCCACTCCATTTTTTCCCTGATAGGGTCAACCCTTAGGCCAGTGGTTGCCATTGGTTTAGTTTCACAAACATTGACAGAATGGGTTGGTTAATCTCCCTTTTCAAGGGGATCACCGGTTTGGGTGAGATTATAAGGATCTCACTGGGGGCAAGAGCACTTTCTTGCCACAGACTGCTAAGGGCAGCCAAGCCTGAAGATAAGTCCAATACAGCCTGGAGGTGCGCCCCCACCCATCTCTGGGGTGGGGGGACGTCTTCACCGGTTTCTGGATCCATGGCTTTCCAGAATCCCGGACAAAGGGGTTCGCGAGGTCATACGGTCGGGATACAAGATCGAGTTTCGATCACTTCCACCGGTGCGATTCTTCCCTTCCAATATTCGATTATCCCCGGATCGCTTAAAAGCTTTGCGGGGGGCGGTAATGGACTTCTATTCGAACCAGTTCACAATGCCCAGGAAAGAGGGCAAGGTGCGTCCAATTCTGGTCTTGGGGGAGATGGAGTCCATCCGAACAGTGGTGGCCTCCCTGCATCAGGGGGATTTCCTGGCGTCCATAGACATCTAGGATGCCTATCTTCATATCCCCATCTTTGCAGGACATCAGCGTTTTTCTTCGCTTTTCCCAAAGATCATCCCTGGTTCCCACCAGGAGACTGAACTATCTGGGCCTAAATTTGGATACATCCTTGGCAAGAGTGTTTCTCCTTGCGGAGAAACTCCAGAAGATTCAGTCAACGATTCGGATGTTGCTGTCCGTCAACTGGCTGGGACTGATGGTGGCCTCCTTAGAGGCAGTACCGTTCGCCCAGTCTCATACCCCAATTCTCCAAGAGGAGATTCTTCTCAAATGGAATCGGAATTCCGATTCCCTGGACAATCGGATCCGGTTAAGCGAGCGGACCAGGGAGTCTCTGGTCTGGTGGCTTCGGTCTCCGATGCTCAGCCAGAGGAAGTCATTTCTTTCTGATAAACTCCAGGTTACCGATAAATGTGTTGGAACTGAGAGCGATCAGACTTTGTCTGATTTACTGGACCGAGCAGCTCCAGGGCAGCCCGGTTCAGATCCAATCAGACAATGCCACGGTCGTGGCTTATGTCAATCACCAAGGGGCACCAAGAGTGCCCTGGCGGCCATAGAAGTGGCCAGCATTCTTCATTGGGCGGAACAGTTGTTCCAGCTCTCTCCGCGGTATTCATTCCGGGGGTGGAGAATTGGCAGGCAGATTATCTCAGCCGTCAGATTCTGGATCAAGAGGAATAGTCTCTTCATCCAGAGGTATTTCACCAGCTGTGCCTCCATTGGGGCACCCCGGATGTGGATCTGTTGGCATCTCGGCTCAACAGGAAAGTGCGGAGGTTTGTAGCTTGCGCCCGCGATCCTCTAGCGGACGCAGCAGACACGCTGATCGCCCCGTTGGGGCAGTTTCAGCTACGGTATGCCTTCCATCCTCTCAAGTTACTGCCGAAACTTCTTCGCAGGATAGAGATGGAGGGAATTCCAGTTATCCTGGTAACTCCGGACTGACCTCGTCGAGCCTGGTACGCCGACTTGGTCAGGCTGGTAGCGGACGCTCCTTGGAGACTTCATCTCAGGGAGGTTCTGCTGTCTCAGAGACCGATCTTCCATCTTGCTTTACAATCGCTGGCTTAACGGCCTGGCCATTGAGACCCAGGTGCTGAAGGACAAGGGATTGTCAACTTCAGTTATTCCTACTCTAATTAAAGCAAGGAAAGCGACTTCCAGAAAGGTCGATCATCGCACATGGAAGTCTTATATTGCGTGGTGAATCCCTTGGATTTCCTCCACGTTCTTATTCGGTGATCCGAATCTGGGCCTTTCTGCAACAGGGGGTTGAGCAGAAACTGTCCTTGAGCTCCATCAAGGGTCAGGTTTCAGCGTTGGCAATCTTCTTTCAGAAACCTTTGGCTACTCATTCCTTGGTGCTGAATTTCATCCAGGGGGTGCGGCACCTGGCTCCGCCAGTGCACGCGCCCTTACCGCCCTGGGATCTTAATTTAGTGTTGTCGGTTCTTCAGAAACCTCCCTTTGAAAATATCAGGGAGATTCCCTTGCTTACTTTATCCCAGAAGGTGGCCTTCTTGGTGGCCATTACTTCTGCACGCAGGGTGTCAGAACTGGCCGCATTATCTTGTCGTTCCCCACATCTGGTGGTTCATAGGGATAAGGTGGTTCTTCGTCCGAATCCATCCTTCCTTCCTAAGCTGGTTTCAGAGTTTCATCTGAATGAGGACATTGTATTGCCTTCCCTATGTCCTAAGCCCAGTCATCCTCGGGAGTGTGCGTTACATTCCTTGGATGTGGTTCGGGCAATCAGGGTATACCTGAAAACTACGGACTCGTTTCGTAAAACAAATTCAGTTTTTGTGATCATGGATGGCCCCAAAAAGGGGGTTGCCTGCATCTGCCGTGACTATCTCCAGATAGATCAGACAGACGGTGGTACAGGCTTATTCTATTAAGGGTCAGAATCCTCCGTTCCCTGTTAAGGCGCACTCCACTCGGGCGCTTAGTGCTTCCTGGGCCTTCCGCCATCAGGCGTCAGTGGTCCAGGTTTTCAAGGCGACTACTTAGTCGTCGGTTCATACCTTTACAAAATTGTATAAGGTTGATGTGCTGGCATCGTCGGATGCCTCTTTTGGCCGCAAGGTTCCTGCAGGCCGCTGTGTGAGGAGACTGTTGGTCTACTTCGAGGGTTTGTTGGGTTTTTCACTTAGGTCTCATCTTTTTGCTCGATGAGTCCTTGATGCTTCTAGTTGGCTCCGGTTGGGCCTCTGGATTTTGATTTCTGTTATCCCACCCCTCATTTGTGTGGCACTGCTTTGGGACGTCCCGATTTGATATTAATCAAATCAACACCTTGATCACATTAAAATAAACATTCTTTATTAAACTATTTGTTAAAATTCTTATCTCAGCACTTGCAGTTTAAGTTTTCAGTGCTGCTGGCTCCTGTGGTTTCCCTAAACTTCTGGTCTTCACAGGAAAGAGTTAATACTGGATAGTGCAGTCTCCAGCCAGTCAGCTTGAAGAAAAGACGAGGCAGGAGCAGTGAAGCCATTTGCCATACTGGCCTACAGGGCTATGTGTTATTATTGATACACACAGTGTAGGGAGACACAAATCTAGTCCATTCAAGTGATGTGTATGGCTCAGCAGGATGCTCCAAGAGAAAAGAGCCAGCCTGAGACCTGAGGCAGTGGTCATGGCACCAGGTTAGACAGGAACATAGGCAAGGATTAAAAGATAAAAAAGCTTCATACTCAGGCTCCATTCACACCTCTGCAGGTGTGACTGCGGGCACACAGTTTTGCATATTTTCATGTTTAGGACAGCCTGATCATTTCAATGGGCCACCCTATGTGCATGACCCTTTTTAAAAATACCAAACCAAAACGTTTGGCACTTTTTTTAGCAAGATGTGTTAGAGTGCCATTTAAGAATTAATAGCACTGTGGCACCATTTTTCACTCGTGTTAATGCTCACAGTTTTGCATGCTTTCCTGAAGCACCCAATTGGGAACCTAGCCTAAGAAATTAAATCAGCTGCTGAAAGTGCTTAAAAAGACTGCCGTTTTTATCTGACTTGTATCTTGTGTACACCCTTGATTTCAAGCAGATTTGAGGACCTATGCTTCACTGGCCAAGGTGCAATCTGTTGAAGTGTTATTTGTGCAGTTTACACAAAAGATTTGTGTTTCATTTGTTCCCACTCTTTAGCTGCTAATTGCTACTTGTACCGGCCTATAATATGGGGCTTTGATTCAGGAATTACTCCCAAATCTAAAAGGCAAATCTGCATGATCTGCTACAAAACTTAAAGTAGTTTTAAATTCAGAAGGTTTTTTATCTTAATGCATTAAGATTAATTAAGATTAAAATCCGTGCAGCAGCTCCTCTAATAGTTACCTGAGGTCCATCCAGATCCAGCGATGTTGCAGGAGTGTCTCGGCTGCCTAGGACTCCCCTGCTCATTGGCTGAGATAGCAGCGTGGCCCAATTGGCTCCTGCTGCTGTCAGTCAGTCAGACAATGAGAAGAGAAAGGGGGCGGGGCCGGGTTGCGGCTTCGTGTCTGAATGAACACACAGGGCTGTGGCTCAGCTCAGGTGCCCTCATAGGAAGCTGCTTGCTGTGGGGGACATAACAGGAGGGAGGGGCCAGGAGCACCAAATATGGCCCCGAGAAGAGGAGGCTCTGGGCTGCTTTGTGCAAAACCACGACACAGAGCAGGTAAATATAACATTTTTGTTATTTTTAACTAGAAAAAATGAGACTTTTGTATTACTTGAAGTCTTGTGGTTCAGTTTGCATAGTTGGCATGATATACTTATGTTTGAGACTAAGTTGTAGGGATTTACTGAAAATTTGTAAACTAGAATTTCCAGGATCATTCCATTAATATAACGGCTTATTAAATAGTAACTTATTAAATACAGTGACCTTGATTTGACAGGTTCGATTACAAATGACTTAATGTTTCACAAACATGAGCATTATTGCGTTGTATTTCCCCTTTTTAGGTTGATTCAATCAAAGTCATTACAGGAATTCACATATACAAAGATCAATAAAGCTTCTACAATTCCTTTGTCAAACACATTTACATGGTGTCAAATTTGGCTCTGGGGACATATCTTTTTTTTTTTTTTTTTTTTTTCTTTTTATGAATGCATTATTTCGTGAGCATCACCTGACACAAAGTGATTGATTAAATGTTAAATTACCAGCTTACCCCAGACCTTTCTTGGCAATACATACTTATTCTGCAAATGTGTACCAATCTCTGCTATATATAGGGATCATAATGCATTTTAGTGAGGATACTCCTATTCATGTTCCATCTTAAATGTGGACATTTTTTAATTATAGTGAAATTACCCAATTTAGGATCACCCCACATACATGCACTGCGGCAGGGCTGCTCTTAAGCGCAAAATCACACACCTGTACTTGATTTTTTTCTATTGGCTCTAGGGCGCGCCACCAGAGCTACGCTCCCTCTGTGATTGGACACAGCGGGAGCCAATCAGCGGGTCCGATGGCCGCCGACTACCCGCGAATGTTCGGAGGAATGGCAGAATGGTGGCTGGTGCCAAAGCAGACCGTTGTTTTGTGAGACAGGAAGAGAGCGATCTTGTGTGTTGCTACTAATCAGGAACACAGATCTCTCTTCCTGCAGTCAGTCCATCCCCCACATGTTAGAAAGCACTCCCTAGGAGCACACTTAACCCTTTGATCGCTCCTGATGTTAACCCTTACCCTGCCTGTGTCATTTATACAGTGACCGTGCATTTTTTTAAAGCATTGATAACTGTATTAGTGTCACTGATCCCCAAAAAGTGTCACTTAGTGTCAGATTTGTATGTCGCAGTCACGCTAAAAATTGCCGCTATTACTAATAAAAACAATAAAAAGTCCATAAATCTATCCCATAGTTTGTTGATGCTGTAATTTTTGCGCAAACCAATCAATATACACTTTTTGGGATTTTTTTTTTTTTTTACCAAAAATATGTAACAGAATACAGATTAGCCTAAATTGTTGAAGAAATTTGATTTATCTTTCATTCATTGACGGACACAGCTCCATATCTTCTTTGACCCTTGGGTTATGCTGCTCTCCATAGGAGTAGTACACTAGGCAGAAACAAGTTTGACTACGCCTATGGTCAGTCCCAGGGGGTATTCTCCCTCTCTATGCTATAGGTAAGGACCTAGTTCCTTGCTGGGATCTCTGGTCCTGGCATTTTTTCTTTTTTAAACTGAATTTTTTTCTTCTATTTTTTATTTTTTCTATTCCTGTGAGAACTACAAACCACTGCCGGACTGGGAGACGCACTGGATATCCTAGATACTTAGTCTTCCCAGTCTTGGTTAGCGTGTGCGACCCAACTTTAGCTCTGAGCTGGGTTGGCCGCAACATTGCCCCACTAGACAGTGAAACCCCTCACTAGGACGCATAGCCCTCTGTACCTCTGGTCGGCAGCACCCCCATTCCAAGATGATGCGGTGAACTGCCCAGCGTGGTGCCCGCTTGGTTCCCAGGTGTGGTGAGTAGTGCCCCCCCTCTCCTCTGGGGAATTGTTGGGATGGATGCGTGCCCTTCCTTTGGGTTGGTAGGCCCACTATGTGCCCTTCCTTCCCACATGGGTCCCCCTGCACAAGTCGCCCTTACCTACCCCCCTTTGGTTCACACTTTCGTCCAGGGGTTTCGCCACTTGGCTCTTCTGTTAAGGTCTCTGTTGGACCTCAGTCTGGTACGGTCTTTTCTTTAAAAGCCACCTTTTGAAAATATTTATGAGCTTCCTTTGCTTACTGTGTCACAGAAGGTAGCTTTTTTGGTGGCTATTACTTATGCACGCAGGGTTTTGGAACTGGCTGTGTTGCCTTGTCGGTCACGCTAACTGGTGGTTCACAGGGAGTAAGTGGTGCTACGTCCCTGTCAGTCGTTCCTTCCTAAAGTCATCTCGGGTTTCCACTTGAATGAAGACATTGTGTTGCCTTCCTTGTGCTTTCCTAAGCCGAAACATCCAAAAGAAATTGATTTGCATTCCCTGGATGTGGTTACGGCAATCAGGGTGTATCTGGCGGCGACTGAGTAGATTAAAAAAATGAATTCCTTGTTTGTCCTTACAGATGGATCTCATAAGGGGCAGGCTGCATCTGCTGCGACCATTTCCATATTGTTCAGGCTGACGGTGGTGCAGGCCTATTCTATTAGGGTTTGGGAGCATCCTTTCCCTGTTAAGGCGCATTCTACAAGGGAGCTTAGTGCCTCCTTGGCCTTCCATCATCAGGCGTCAGTGGTTTAGGTGTGCAAGGTGGCCACATGGTCGTCTGTGCATACATTCACCTAGTCTAGTTTTACAAGGTGGATGTACTCACATCTGCGGATGCTGCGTTCGGCCGCAAAGTTTTGCAGGCTGCTGTCCTGCCTCTTGATGGTGCATTCTTTCTGGTTGGTGAGCTCCAGTTGTTCCTGGTTTACCTGGTTGGCTATGTTTTAGTCTTTTTGGGAATTCTGTGCATTGCTGTGTTTTCCCACCCCTCATGTTGACACTGCTTTGGGACGTCCCAAGGGTCAAAGAAGATGTGGAGCTGTGTCCATCAATGAACGAAAGAGAACTTGATTTTTGTCTGACCGTAAAATCCTTTTCTCTGATGTTCATTGACGGACACTGCACCCACCCCTCTGTTGAGTTGGGTTATGTATTCTTCTGACACTGCTTATTACAAACTAAAGTCCTATAGCAGGAAGTGAGAAGTGTACCCCCCTCTGACTGCCCTAGGGGTAGTAGTCAAATTTGTTTCTGCATAGTCCTACTCCTATGGAGAGCAGCATAACCCAAGGGTCAAAGAAGATATGGAGCTGTGTCCATCAATGAACATCAGAAAAAAGGATTTTACAGTAAGACAAATATCCAGTTTTTAAATTTTTCTTATTGGGTATGTTTTATAGCAGAAAGTAAAAAAATATTGTTTTCCTTTCGTTCATCTACGGACACAGCACTCCATAAATCATAACTAGTGGGTTATATTGCCTCCTCAAGGAGTAGAACTAGGCGGAACAAAAAAAACCTGGCTACGCCCATGGGCCATCCTCAGCTGGTACATAACCCCCCTCTCTGCTCTAGGTAATCCGTTTTAATCTGTCTAGTCAGGAGTAAGGACCTAGGATCCCGGCTGGGATCTCTGATCCTAGCAATTTTTTGAGGTTTTTATCCGATTAGTCGATTAATCGAAACAATAATCGGCCAACTAATCGATTATGAAAAAAATCGTTAGTTGCAGCCCTACTCTTAAAGCGACAGTACTCCCGGACAGTTTGGGTTGCTGGCCGTGATTTCAGCAGCCCTGGAAAACATGGCGACTAAAGTTGATTTAGTCATGAAAAAGGTTGAGAGCCGAAAACGCCCGCTGCCGCCTTAGTCTGTGGAGGTGTCCTCTGATTCAGAGGCTGATGTGGTCCCCCAGAGGCACCCCTACCTGAGGGGTCACCGTTCTCGCAGTCAGATGGTGAAGAGGACCTTTCGTCTTAAGCTGCAGCGTGGGAACGCGCATTAGTGGAAGCCTTGTTTATTTCAGTACGGGATACTTTAAAATTGGCTGATGAGCCCACACTGGCAGGGACGGGACATGGGTGGCTTTTGGCTCTCAAAAGTCTCCAAAAGCTGACAGGTTTTTCCCTTATCCCCACACTTTTCACAGTATTGTGAATGGCCAATGGTGGTGCGTTAAGCACATGTTAGTGGTGCCAAAACGCTTTAAACCCCTGGTAACCTTTTGCTGAAAAGGTCTCCAACCGTTGGACGGTGCCCTCTAAGGTGGACCATCCTGTTAACGGATTAAACAAATCTACCCTTGTGCCTGTGGAGGATTCCCCAGTTTTTATGGATCCAATAGACAGGCAGGTGGAATCCCATTCCCGCCATCTTCACGTGCTGGTGGGTTCCATTTTGAAACCCGTTTTTGTGTCTGTGTTAGTCTCAAAGACGCTGATGGAATGGATGCCCTGGGCATTGTTTTAAGAAGCATGGTTTGGTTGAAGAGCTGGTCGACTGACCAAGCTTCGAAGAAATCCCTGACTGGCGGGAAGAGTACTCTTCTTCCTCAATCCTAGGCCCGGCATTATCCTGTTGCAGTCCCTATTTAGTGTTCCATAGGGATAAAGTGGTTCTTCGTCCCTGTCCATCATTCCTGCCCAAAGTTATCTTTGACTTACATTTGAATGAGGACATTGTGTTGCCTTCCTTATGTCCCAAACTGGCTCATCCCAAGGAATTTCCTTTGCATACCTTGGATGTAGTACATGTGATTCGGGTGTTTCTGGCAGCTAGTCCTTTCGGAGGTCAGACTTGCCTTTTGTGGTTATGGACAGACCAAGAAAACCTCTGTCCGCTTCTTCGGCTACCATCGCCATATGGATCAGACAGACAGTGACTCAGGGCCTATTCCATTAAAGATCAGGTTCCACCTTTCCCTGCCACGACGCATTCTACTCGGATGCTGAGTACTTCTTGGGCCTTTCGTCGTCGGCCATCAATATCGCAAGTTTGCAAGGTGGCCACCTGGTCGCCCATGCATATCTTTACAAAATTATATAAGGTAGATACTTTGGCACTTGTGGATGCTTCTTTTGCCTGCAAAGTTTTGCAGGCTGCTGTTTTTAACAGGGGCTGTTGAGGGGTGTTTTTCGTTAAACTTTTATTTTTCAGATGGGGCTCCTGTGACCTGGTTAATGCTCCTGTGTCCTGGTTAAGGGCTCTTATGTTTTAGCTTTGGGTTATTTTCCCCACCCCTCATTTTCCTTTTGGGACTGCTTTTGGACGCCCCAGTAGTTATGACTTATGGAGCTCTCTGTCCGTCGATGAATAATGGGATTTTTGTACTTAATGTAAGATCAATTTCTCTGAGTTTGACAGGCACAGCACCCACCCCTCTATGGAGTAATGATACTTCTAATATTGCTTGCTACTAAACTGATTACCTAGAGTAGAGAGGGGGTTTATATACCAAGCTGAGTACAGCCCATGGGCGTAGCCAGGTGTTTTTTGTTCTGCCTAGTCCTACTCCTGGAGAAGGCATCCAGTAGTTATGATTTATGGAGCGCTGTATCCGTCGATCTCAGAGAAATTGATTTTACAGATAGTACAAAAAAACATTATTTTATTTGCATTATTTTGCATACCTTATTGAGAAGTTTAATGCAGCACTGGCGCTTTGAGTACAAACTCAGTAGCCAATATTTTATTATTATTCACGTTACCCAATATCTTCCTTAAAAGATCAGACATGTAATATTACGGTTTGCAATTCTTTATGTATTTGTATTATTTTCATTTTGAAGCATTGCGCTACTTCAGATTTGTAAACAATTGAATTTTACATGTGAGGACACATGGGTAGGTTAATTGGCCATTGTATGTGTATGTATTAATGTGACTTAGGAACCTTAGAGTGTAAGCTCCTTGATGGCAGGGACTGATGTTAATGTATAATATGTACACGTAAAGTGCTGCATAAATAGTTGGCACTATAAATATCTGTAATAAAGTCTTATCTATTTAAATAGTTGGCACTATAAATATCTGTAATAAAGTCTTATCTATTTAGAAACGCATTCAGTCTTTTTTAATGTGCTAGATCTCAACTAGACCTTGTAAAAGTCAGTTCTTTATTTTCACTGCTCCTAAAGTGATAATAAACCATGCAAATTTATTTGACTAGCCTCAGGTCAGACACAAAGATGAAGAAAATTCTCTCACTTAAAGTGGAGTTCCACCCTAAATTTATACTTGCCTCCATCTTCTCGCTCCGGTTCACCTGACAAACAAATGGATAATCGCAGTTTTTTTTTTTTTTTACTTACCTTGTAGAGAAAATATACTTACCTTACTTCCTCCCCTCGGCGGCCACGGCGATTCGTCACTTCCTGGCTTTTGCAATGATTCCTCGGAGCTGAACGTCATCGCTCCCAGGAATCAATGCGCCTGCACCGGCCCCGACGTCCGTTCCGGTGCGCGCGCGTCATTCCCTTCTAAACAGCTTCTGGGCATGACGCGCGCGTACCGAAAGTGACGGCGGGGCCGGTGCATCGTGGGACCGAAGGAGAAGGAAGAGGACGCAGAAGAGGATCGCGCTGGCTTCAAGCTGCCCACACCTGAGATGGCAGCGCTGGAGAATACTTTTTCAAGGTAAGTATTTCTCCTAAAAGGTAAGTGCAATCCGGGACAGATCAGAGGCTAGCCATTGTGGAATGTACTAGCCCTGACTGTCCCGGGGGTATTTTTATTAAAAAAAAGTATTCCCTGGGTGGAACTCCGCTTTAAAGAAAAATTCCTGATTTTCCTCCCCAAATAGATGCATTGTGTTTGTAAATGAATCACAACCCCACTGTCAGTTTGTGTGTAACTTACCTCCTTTAGGTGTATACAGCAGGTTTCTGTGTCTGATGTCACTCCTCCTCCTGGCTAATTTTCAAAGTTCTCTGACTTCCTTTTTCCTTTCTTTTCCAGTCCTCCTATCATATGTCCCATGATCTTTTGAGCCTCTGTAGTTTCAGGGCGGGCTATGGGCAGTCACTTGTACCAGTTCTGGGAGTTTATGTGGGTGGGTCCTAAGTTCACTGTGGGCGTTTCTGGGCTTTCATGTGGGTGGTGAAAGGTGTAAGTGTGTCATACCTCCTCCTGTGTCATTCCTGCCTTGCAGCATGCTAAAGAATAAGAGCTTACTGCAATACTACAGAGGAAGGGCTATGGGTTAGTATGAAGATGTTTCCTTCATATGTAAATTAATCTCTTTACAGAGAGCAGGGCTCTGGGAGGGCATCATCTGAGGGTGGGACTTTACTTATTCACACTGTTCAGCATATTTAACTTGGTAGGATTGAATTCTAATTGTGATCTATTCAATCTTACCCAACAGCAGCACAGCTAACTTTTAGAACAGGGGTGTATGAAGGTGCTTCCTTCTTGAATTATGCTGTGATCTGTGAGGTGGGACTTGGGAGGTTTGGACTCTTCCTGTGGGTGTGACTGAGCGGCATTTTTACCAAGTGTACCTAGAAGAATTGATGCGGTTTCATAGGCAAAGGGTGGTCATACCAAAAATGTAATTGATTTAAATATATCTTCTGTTCATTTACCTTCCATTCTGTTAATTGATAAAAATAAACTACTAACCTTTTTTTTCTGAAAGCATTCTTAATTTACAGCATTTTTCACAAATACCCTTTTTCTTGTTTTAGAAGTGATAGCATCACCTCAGTTCTCAGCTGCATAAAGGGCTTGGATAGCAGGGTTTGGAGACTGCAGGGATTCAGGTCAGCAGGAGACAGAGAAACAGCAGTATACTGCTCTTCCCAGTGAAAAGCTGTGTAGGTGGGGCATGTCAGAACAAGTCTTACCACTGGTTTACAGGCAGCCTGTGTTCTCAAGTAGAATACAAACAGACTGACCGGATCATAAGGTATTTCACTCAAAGGAAACCGTTAACAAGAAGTGAATGACCGTCCATAAGGGCAGTCACAAATTAGTCGCGGGACATTTAAGGTGCCTACCTATTCAAGAAATTATGCTAAGACATTTCTAAAAATATCAGTTTATTAGTATATGCGCTCTATTCAGCCACATCAATGCATTGGCTGCTGGTCTATAAAAATGTATGTAAAAAAAATTGTTGAAATCAAAATACATCAACCAAGTGAAACCCCTTATTGCAGTGTTAGGATGTATGTTTTTTTTCATCGTATATCATGGGACACAGAGCAGGTAATAATGACTATCTGGGTTATACGCTACCTTTAGGTGAATGAACACTGGCAACCAATAGACAGGAAGTTCTCCCCATATAACCCCTCCCATATCGGAAGAACCTTAGTTTTTTTGCCAGTGTCTTGAAGGTGGTGGTCATGGCTGTTAAAGCTCTTCAATCCTAAGAATGATGTCCCAGCTTAGGGGCATTCTGATTGGGTCCATTCAAATGGCTAAGCACTAAAAGGAGGGTACCCGAGCCTCAGCTAAGAAGACCCAAGGTTTTTCCTGTAATGTGACCCATCTGGGTGCTGGACCCTGATGAATGGAACCCTGGTTACTTATTTATTATCCCAAGGGTGTGGACCCCATTAAAAAGGGGGACCCGGTCCTTGAAGGTCCAATGACTGACACAGCCCGCCGTTAAAGGATGAAGTTTGGGTCTTAGAAGGATCCTGCGGTGGGACTGGTACGTTTTTTCCCTCTTTTAAAAAAAAAATCTTCTGTTCTGGTCTTTCTCCAAGTGGCCACTGGGGGGCAGTGTACGTTTTTATGCCCTGTGTACTTCTCAGGAGTATTGGACTGTAGTGTCTCCTCCAGCCACTAGAGGGCACAGGTTCGCTCAGTATGGCCTACTCCGTTATAGACAGGAAGTAGGATGGCCATTTTTGATGGAACATGTGGGCTGAAGGATCAGCAAGGCATCTGAGCCATAACTTCAGCCCATGGCTACATTTCTATGGGAGAGCTAGGTGACCAGTCAAGGCATAAAGGTATATTTGTTTACTTACTGCTTAGTTCGAGGGGCTTATACAACTGTCTGTCGATACACCCCCTGTACGGGTATCAGTGCACTTTAAGGAGTTATGTCTCCAGAATAGTGGGCATTTGGTCAGCATGAACCTTTTTTTAGCTTGTTTTAAAGCAGCGTTAAGGCTGTATTGGAGCCTATATGCTTGGCATATCCTGAAAAATCAGTTGGGGCCAAATGCAGTTGAGCTGGTGCAGCATAGTAAACAGCGCGGGCTGTCTTTGAGGTTCTTTCTGTCTCGGGTAGAGAGACTCTTGCCCATCAACATCTTGAAAACCAGGGCAGCCCGTTTGGCGCTGTCATTGGACAACCAGGTTGCGGGGGTGTCCTCTCAGGATTCAGCCGACAATGCAACCCTGGTGGTTTATATCAACCACCAGGGGGGCATCAGGAGCCAATTCATTCAGAAAGACGTGAACCACATACTGACATGGGCAGAGAGGTATAGTCCATGTTTGTCAGCGGTATTCATCTCGGGTGTTGACAATTGGCAGGCAGACTTTCTAAAAAGCCAGCAATTGTGTCCAGGGGAATGGTGTTTCGGCTGATCTGTCAACATCAGGGTACCCCTGACGTAGATCTATTGGCATCCAGGTTCAACAACAAGCTGGACAAGTTTGTGTCCAGAACCATGGATCTGATCGCTATCGGAACAGGTGCCTTAGTGACCCCTTGGTCACAATTCAGCCTGATGTATGCATTTTCTCCGACTTCTGCCACGGTTGTTGAGCAGAATTCAGGTGAAAGGGAAGCCGGTGATCATGGTGGCTCCTGCGTGGCCCAAGAGGCCTTGGTTCGCAGAGGTTGTGAGGTTAGCCGTGGGGGAACCATGGTTGCTTCCATGTTGTCAAGATCTGCTCTCCCAAGGTCCCATATTCCAACCTGCTTTATGGTCGCTGAATTTGATGGCCTGGCTATTGAAATCAGAATTTTGAAGGATCGAGGGATCTCGGGCTCGGTTTTGGCTACATTGATTAATGACAGAAAACCTGTCTCTAGAAGAATCTATTATAGAGTTTGGAAATCCTATATCTCTTGGTGTGAATCCAGGAAATTGCATCCTTGTAAGGATGTCATTGGTAGAATTCTTGCTTTTCTTCAGGTAGGGGTGCTCTTAAAATTGACATTAGGGACCATTAAAGGTCAAGTCTCAGCCTTGTCGGAAAGGCCAAGAGGCAACTACTTCCCACTATCTCTAGGTGGATTTGTCAAGTCCTTGTTCAAGCTTATTTATTAAGGGTAAGATTCAGCTTTTTAAGTTAAAAGCGCATTCTATCAGGAGGGTGAGTGCTTCTTGGGCAGTGCATCAAGTATCTATGGCTCAGATTTGCAGTTTGCTTTTCAGTTCATACATTCACAAGGTTTTATCAAGTGGATGTTAGAGCCCGAGAAGGGGCTCAGTTTGGTATTACCGTGTTGCACGCAGCACTATAAGGTCCTATTGTTTTTTGCCCAGGGGCAGTTATGGGAATCTGTGTCCCCTCCCCTCAAGGGCATTGCTTTAGGACATCCCAGATAGTCATCATTACCTGCTTTGTGTCCCGTGATGTACGATAAAGAAAATTTGATTTTTCCTACAGCTTACCTGTAAAATCCTTTTCTTGGAGTACATCACGGGACACAGAGGTCCCTCATCTCTTTTTCTGGTATCTTCGTTTCTTGCTTCAAAAACGGAGGTTCTTCCTGCATGGGAGGGGTTATATGGGAGCAACTTCCTGTCTATTGGTTGCCAGTGTCCATTCACCTAAAGGTAGCGTATAACCCAAATAGTCATCATTACCTGCTCTGTGTCCCGTGATGTACTCCCAAGAAAAGGATTTTACAGGTAAGCTGTAGGAAAAACCAACACCCCTTAAATAGAAAACCTTCATATACACTATCCAATACCCATAGTTGATTAAAAAGAAGGCACAAAAAAAAGAAAAAGTATGATCCAATTTGCTCCAGCGGGGAAAAAATGGCTTCCTCATCTCCCAAGAGGCAATCAACTTTACCTATAAATATTAGCATCCAGTTATAGTATAGGTGCATCTTATAAAATTAGAATACTATCAAAAAGTTATTTTATTTCAGTAATTCAGTAAAGTAAACGGGTCTTCACGCACTGTGGAACATTTTGCATTCTGTTTGAAAATCAAGGCCCCAGAGTCTTGAGGAAGAGTGGAGAGGCACAGAATCCAAGTTACAGGAGATCTAGTGTGAAGTTTCCACAGTCAGTGATGATTTGGGGAGCCATGTCATCTGCTGGTGTTAGTCCACCATTTTTTATCAAGTCCAAAGTCAGCGCAGATCAGTAAATTCTAGAGCTTCCCTCTGCTAATCAGCTTTATGGAGATGCTGATTTCATTTTCCAGCAGGACTTTGCACCTGCCCATACTACCATAAGTACCAATACCTGGTTTAGTGATCATAGTATTACTGTGCTTGATTGGTCAGCAAACTTGCCTGACCTAAACCCCATAGAGAATCTATGGAGTATTGTCAAAAGGAAGATGAGAGATGCTGGACCCTACAATGCAGACGAGCTGAAGGCCACCATCAAAGAAACCTGGGCTTCCATAACACCTCAGCAGTGCCACAGGCGTGGCACCCTGGTTTTCTTCAGGGGTGCCTTGGCAAAATGGCAACAAATTGCACTGGGGGTCACATTAGCAAATAGAAGAGAAACTGAGGGAGAAGAGAAACCCTAGAATACTAGTCCGTACCAGTTTGCAATAGTGGAGGAATAAATCACTTCTAATGTTGGTTGGCCCATGTGTATGGATGTTGCTGCAATATGTAAAACTATTCGTTTTTAGTTTAGGTTTTTTTTTATATTTTAGAATGGGGTGCCTCGAGATTGTACAGAATTGTTAAGGGTACCACAACTGAAAAAAGGTTGAGAAACACTGGTGGTAACGCATCTATATAAAATATGAGTTCCACTTTTTGATTATATTCAACTTTTATGAGATACACCTGATGTGTGCATTTAGGAAAGAATCTAGGCTTTTCTTAAAACAGGGAGTCTATTCCACATGCAACATTTTAGCACATTTGAAGGGGCATGTATTATACATCTAATTTCCTGACTACCTATCACAATTTTGGAGCACAAGGACAGTGGAAACACCCATAAAATGACCAGATTTTGGAGAGTAGACATCAAGGTATTTAGGAGGCATAGTGAGTCTTTTGATAGATATACACTATATTACCAAAAGTATTGGAACGCCTGCCTTTACATGCATATGAACTTTAATGGCATCCCAGTCTTAGTCCCTATGGTTCAATATTGAGTTGGCCCACCCTTTGCAGCTCTAACAGCTTCAACTCTTCTGGTAAGGCTGTCCACGAGGTTTAATAGTGTGTCTATGGGAATGTTTGGCCATTCTTCTAGAAGCTCATTTGTGAGGTTAGGTACTGTTGTGGATGAGAAGGCCTGGCTCAAAGTCTCTGCTCTAATTTATCCCAAAGGTGTTCTATTGGGTTGTGGTCAGGACTCTGTGCAGGCCAGTCAAGTTCCTCCACCTCATGTCTTTATGGGCCATGCTTTGTGCACTGGTGTGCAGTCATGTAACAGGAAGGGGCCACCCCCAAACTGTTCCCACAAAGTTGGGAGCATTAAATTGTCCAAAATGTCTTGGTATGCTGACGCCTTAAGAGTTTCCTTTACTGGAAGTAAGGGGCCAAGCCCAGCCCCTGAATCTACTTTCAGGAAGATCTATCATTGTACATGGAAATCGTACATCTCATGGTGTGAATTGCTGAAAGTGCACCCTTGCTTGTTTTCCGTAGCTAGGGTTTTGGCCTTTCTTCAAAAAGGGGTTGAACAGCATTTGGCTTTGGGCACTATCGAAGACCAAGTGTCGACTTTGGCTGTGTTTTTCCAACATCCTTTAGCTACGCATGCCTTGATTTGCACCTTTATTCAGGGGGTGCCTCATATGGCGCCTCCGAGGCGATCTCCGTTACCTCCTTGGGATCTGAATTTTGTATTATCTGTTGTTCTCAAAATGAGGTTTTTGAAAATTAGGGAGGTTCCCCTGCTTACATTATCTCAGAAGGTTGCCTTTTTCTTTTAGCTATCCCTTCTGCCTGGAGGGTGTCTGAATTGGTGGCGCTGTCTTGCCGTTCACCTTATCTGGTGGTCCACAGAGATAAAGTGGTACTTCGAACTAATCAGCCGTTTCTTCCTAAGGTGGTTTCTGATTTCCAGTTGAATGAATACATTGTGCTGCCTTCACTCTGTCCTAAGCCCAAGCATCTCAAGGAAATTGCTTTTCATTCTTTGGGTGTGGTTCAGGCAATTAGAGTTTACCTGGCAGCTACTGAATCTTTCAGGAAATCGGTCTCTTTTTGTCCTTCCCAAAGGACTTTGTAAAGGAATGGCTGTGTCTGCTGTGACCATATCCATATGGATCCGGCAGACAGTGGTTCAGGCTTAAGTACAAAATTCAGCCTAGTGCTCAATCCGAAGGGGAAGACTGGCGTGCTGCTCTCCTCAGGCAGGGAACTCCAACATTGGTACATAGAAAAAGAGAGAAAGGAGGCGCAAACACCTAGTGCATTACCCGTGGTCACTGTTTGCAAAATTTTTAATAAAATGCCAAATGCATACTCACAGACCTAAAGATGATAAAATCATGTTACAAGCATCCACCATGTGTGAACTGGAACAAGTCCTTCAGTCAGGACCCCTAACGCATTTCGGGGGTCAGGCCCCCTTCTTCAGAGCTTCTTCAGTGGTTCAGGCTTATTCACTAAAGGGTCAGATTCCTCCCTTTCCTGTGAAGGCGCATTCTACGAGGGCGCTGAGTGCCTCTTGGGCTTTTCGCCATCAGGCATCAGTGATGCAAGCTTGGAAGGTGGCAATTCGGTCGTCTGTGCACACGTTCACAAAATTCTACAAGGTAGATGTGTTGGCATCTTCGGATGCCTCTTGTGGCCGCAAGGATTTTGCAGGCTGCTGTCTAAAGAGAATTTATATTTCTATTATGTCCTCCGACAGTCGCCGCCCACTCATACAGTCTTCACCAATGGGGTATTGACCTCATCTCCACAGGAGTAACTAGGCATAAGACTTGTTAAAAAAACAAAGCATTTACATAGACACATTAATGGGGGCTGTCCCACTGGTCCAATACCCCCCTACAATCAGCCATCCCAACTCAGTTTGTCTTCTGCCTAGTTAAGGAGTAAGATAGGCTTCCCTGTGCTGGGGCTACTGTCTCAGCCTTCTTCTATTTTATGATTTTATTTGCTGCAAATGTGTTTTTCTTTGCACTACTAGCTGTTTATTTTGTCAGCATTAGTTAGTCGG
The DNA here is from genome assembly GCF_965119305.1 of Pelophylax lessonae. Lineage (NCBI taxonomy): Eukaryota > Metazoa > Chordata > Amphibia > Anura > Ranidae > Pelophylax > Pelophylax lessonae. The sequence continues at coordinate 267,752,151 of NC_138772.1, read as the reverse complement.
ATCTTCGGATGAAGACGGCGTTTGCGGAGCTGGGAGTCGGACTGGTCGTCCTGGTTTTTCCAGGACAGAGGGCCTGATGGAATCCCAGCCCGCCATTGAGCGTTTAGCAGGCTATGTGTTCGCCCTGGCCTCGCAAACGACCCATCCCTGTCCTCAGGGATGCAGCCTGCGAGGTGGCTACCTCGCCCGGACGCCTCATCCACGGTTTTCCGTGCACTGTTAGCGTCCTATGTTTTTGGCTGACGGCACCCCTGCCATCTGAGGGTGGGCGGTTTCCCGACGATGAGAGACACCCCACGCCATTGAGTACAGGTAAGTACATTCTGTGTGGGGCCTCTGTCTGGGGCTGGCAGTCCTGTGTGTCTGTTATCCCCTCATGTCTGTGCGTTTTTGTACTCCCTGATCCCGGTCCCTGCGGAGGTTCCTCTCACAGCCAGTGAGCTGTGTGGGTTTGTGGGTGGGGGGGGTCCCTCTCCTGTGTCACTTTATGGTGCTTTTTGGAGGTACAGACACGTGTGGCGACCGCTGCGGGGTTAAACACCGCCGGTTCGCCATTTTAGGTGTGGGCAGCATGTCTGGCTTCACTATGGGCGCTTATACAGCATTGTATGTGGTGTGTTTTGGCGCCTTGCGGCGCCATCTTGTGTGTGGCAAAACGTTCGTTCTGAGCACATGTCGGCGGCCATTTTCCCTAAGCCTCCTATTACTTTCTATAGGCAACCATTTTTCCTTGGCCTGCAGTCTGTTCAGTCTCTTGCGTTGACATCACTTCGTCCCTCTGTCCAGGAGAGATCGGCTACAGTGGTAACACTTGTGGGGGTCTGTCTGCTGTCCTTTTTTTGTGTGCAAATACTTCTGGCAATCAGTTTATCCTGCTCAGGGGTCTGTTTGTCACAGTCTTGTAGCGGTGTGCTGCGGGGGTCCGCGGCACGCTTAAAGGGCCAGTACCTTTAAAAAAAAAAATAACTTTTTTATTATGGAATCTCAGGACAGCAAATTTCCCACAGCCTTAGTGGGGGATTCAGGTTCCTCTGAATCTTCTGCTCTGTCTACTTTGTCTGCTGCAGTGGCGACTTTGGTGTCCAAAGTGGGTATATTCTGATGACTGAACGTGCTGACAGAAAAAGACCTTGTTTTTCCTTGTCTTCTGATTCTGAATCTGACAGGGTTGCCGTAGGTGGCGTGCCCCTTGAAGGGTCTCGCTCTTCTCTGTCTGAGGGGGAGGCGGAGGTTGCAGGGGTGGATGATTCCCCCCGGGACGGCCGAGGACCGCGCAGCTATGGATGGGCTAATCCTTGCCATCAAGGAAACACTACATTTAGAGGATGAGCCCAATCCTCCGGGCATTGTGTCCTCTTTTGGTACACACAGCGGCGCAGGTGTTCCCTTGCCCCGCTGAGTTTCACGATACTGTGAATGATCAATGGCGTCATTTAAAACGCACCTTTGTGGTGCCAGAAAAGTTTCAACTCCTTTTTATCCCTTTGCGTCTCCTATGGATTCGCGCTGGTGTTTGGCCCCTTAGGTGGATCACACTGTGGCCAGATTAAACAAGGCCACTCTGGTACCCATCGACGATTCTCCGGTGTTTAGGGATCCTACGGATAGGAGGATGGAATCCCTTGCCCGCCATGCCTACATGGTGGCGGGTTCCCTGCTAAAGCCTATTTCCGCATGGAATCGCTTCGCTCGGTGGTAGCCTCCCTGAGTCCAGGCGAGTTCCTGGCCTCTATCGACCTGAAGGATGCGTACGTATCTACACATCCCCATTTTCGAGGGTCATCAGAGGTACCTCCAATTCGCTATCGCGGAGGAACATTATCAGTTTGTGGCGTTAACCTTTCGGTCTCGCTTCGGCTCCAAGGGTGTTTACCAAAGTGCTGGCTTCCATTCTGGGCCTGTTACGGGCACAGGGCATTGCAGTCTTGGGATATCTGGACGATCTCCTGTTAAGATCGAGCGCCAGCCAGAGCCTGCTGCGCGATCTGTCCACTACAGTTCAGACGCTTCAGGAGTTCGGATGGACCATCAACGTGCAGAAGTCGACCTTGTCTCCTTCGGTTCGTCTCCCATATTTGGGAATGGTTCTGGACTCTGCTCAAGCGAAAGTGTTCCTGCCGGAGGACAAGCTCCGGACCCTACAGAACGAGGTCAGGGCCCTCAGGGAAAACAAATCCTCGTCACTCAGGACCTGTATGCGGTCCCTGGGGTTGATGGTGTCAGCCTTCGAGGCGATACCGTTTGCACAGTTTCACACAAGGTCTCTCCAAGCGGAGATCCTGGCCATATGGGACAGGCTCCCTCAGTCCTTGGATCTGAGAGTGTCCGAGTCCCCAAACCAGAATGGATCTTCTGTGGTGGCTTCAGTCCCCGGCTGTGGCGGACGGCAAATCCTTCCGGCCGTTACTGTGGACAGTACTTACTACGGATGCTAGCCTGTCGGGCTTGGGTGGAGTCCTGGGCAACCTGTCGGCCCAAGGCACTTGGTCGGTGGAGGAGTCCTCCCTCCCCATTAACATATTGGAATTGAGAGTGATCAGGCTGTGCCTGCTCCATTGGTCGGATCGTCTTCAGGGCCGTCCTGTACGGGTGCAGACGGACAATGCCACTGCGGTGGCTTACATCAATCACCAAGGGAGCACCAGGAGTGCCCGGGCGGCCCAGGAAGTGACCAGTATTCTGTCTTGGGCCAAGACTCATGTCCCGGCAATATCGGCAGTTCACATTCCGGGTGTAGAGAATTGGCAGGCTGATTATCTGAGCCGCCAGACCCTGGACCAGGGAGAATGGTCCCTGCACCCGCAGGTGTTTCAAATGCTGTGTGCGAAGTGGGGATCCCCGGATTTGGATCTGTTAGCCTCTCAGCTAAACCACAAGGTGGAAAGGTTCGTGGCAAGAACGCGCGATCCTCTTTCAGTTGCCTCGGACGCCCTGGTGGTGCCTTGGCATCAGTATCATCTGATATATGCCTTTCCTCCCATTCAGTTGTTGTCCTGGTTCCTCCGCAGGTTGGCCTCGGAACCAACATTGGTGATTCTGGTGGCGCTGGACTGGCCTCGCCGGTCCTGGTACGCGGACATCGTTCACCTGGCCGTCGAGCCTCCATGGCGGCTGCCAATAGGAGAAGATCTACTGTCTCAGGCACCGATCTTCCATCCTGCTTTACAGTCGCTGGCTTTAACGGCATGGCTGTTGAAAGCCAGGTCCTGAGAGACAGGGGTCTCTCCTCGGAGGTCATTCCTACCTTGATCAAGGCTAGAAAAGCCTCGTCTGGTAAGATTTATTACCGTACATGGAAAGCTTCTTTTGCCTGGTGTGAGTCCAGGGGCTTCTCTCCTCGTTCATACTCGGTGGCGAGAGTTTTGGCTTTCCTTCAGTCTGGTGTGGACCAGCGCCTTGGGTTGGCCACGATTAAGGGCCAGGTATCTGCACTGGCTGTCCTTTTCCAGCGCCCGTGGCATCTGATTCCTTGATTCAGACCTTCATTCAAGGTGTGCGTCACTTAGCCCCTCTTCGAAGGGAGCCCTTACCTCCATGGGACTTGAACTTGGTTCTGTCCGTGTTACAACGTTCCCCGTTTGAAAACATCAGGGAAATCTCGTTAACTCTGCTGTCTAAAAAGGTTGCCTTTATTGTGGCGATCACTTCTGCTCGCAGAGTGTCGGAGTTAGCGGCCTTGTCTTGCCGCTCCCCTTACCTGGTGGTCATAGGGATAGGGTGGTCTTGCGACCTAACCCGTCCTTTCTTCCAAAGGTGGTTTCTGATTTTCGCCTTAATGAGGACATTGTTTTGCCTTCACTCTGTGCGAATCCTAAGGAGGTTGCTTTGCATTCCTTGGATGTTGTCAGGGCGATCAGGGTTTACCTGTCGTCGACTGAATCCTTTCGGAAATCGGATTCTCTTTGTCCTTCCTGAGGGACCTCGGAAGGGTATGGCTGCGTCTGCGCGACCATTTCAAATTGGATCAGACAGACAATTGTACAGGCCTATTCGATTAAGGAACGGGTACCGCCCTTCCCGGTCAATGCGCACTCTACCACAGCGGTGAGTGCGTTCTGGGCCTTCCGACATCAGGCTTCGGTAGTCCAGGTGTGCAAGGCTGCGACTTGGTCGTCAGTGCACACCTTTTCCAAATTCTACAAAATTGATGTTCTGGCAGCAGCTGATGCCTCCTTTGGCCGCAAAGTTCTCTGTGCGGCAGTACCATAAAGTGACCCTAGTTTTGTTACGGGTCTCTGGCTGTTGGGGTTGTTTATCCCCTTGGTTATTTGCTTTCCTGGGTTGTTGCTCCTGTTGAGCTTTTTCTGTTACCCAGAAGGTTACCTTTCTGTTCACGTAAGGTTCCTTTCTCTGACGTGGGTACTGCGTTGCCTTTCTGACGGTTGCGTTTCCCACCCCTCATGTCTACACTGCTTTGGGACATCCCCATTGGTGAAGACTGTATGAGTTGGTGGCGACTGTTGGAGGACGTAAGAGAAAACAATTTTTGTAAAATCTTACCGTAAAATTCCTTTCTCTGAGTCCTCCGACAGTCGCCGCCCCCGCCCCTCTATTGGGGTTCTTGTAGACTTAACTGCTTGCTACCAAACTGAGTTGGGATGGCTGATTGCAGGGGGCTATTGGACCAGTGGGACAGCCCCCATAGGTGTGTCTATGTAAATGCTTTGTTTTTTAACAAGTCTTATGCCTAGTTACTCCTGTGGAGATGAAGTCAATACCCCATTGGTGAAGACTGTATGAGTGGGCGGCGACTGTCGGAGGACTCCGAGAAAGGAATTTTACGGAAAGATTTTACAAAAATTCAGTTTTTCTCTTTGAGGGTGTAGGTTTTTTTTCTAGGTGAGCTCCAGTTGTTCCTGGTTGAGCTCCTTGTTACCTGGTTGGCTACTTAAGCTTTTGAGAATTACGTTCTTTTCTGCGTTGTTTTCCCACCCCTCATGCTAATACTGCTTTGGGACGTTCCAATGGTCAAGAAGATATGAAGCTGCGTCTGTCAATGAACGATAGAGAGAACTGGATTTTTGACTTCCCGTAAAATCCTTTTCTCTGAAGTTCATTGACAGACGCAGCACCCGCCCCTCTACTTATGAGTGGAATGGGGTTGTTGTCTTCTAAACACTGCTTGCAACAGAACTGAGGGCTATAGCAGAGTATGTGAGGTTATGCCTGCAGGAACAGCCCCCATAGACGTGGTGACATCTTTTTCCTGCTTAGTGTCCTATTCCCGAAGGGAGGAGCATAACCCAATGGTCAAGAAGATATAAAGCTGCGTCTGTCAATGAACTTCAGAGAAAAGGATTTTACGGGAAGTCAAAAATCCATTTTTTTTTTTTATTGATCTTATGTAATAATCTAATTTTCTGAGATACAGAGTTTTCACTAGCTATAAGCTATAATTATCACAATAAAAGAGAAAGGAAAAAATAAATGATTTGAAACATATCACCCTGCGTGTAACACATCCTATATAAAATGAGTTTCATTTTTTGAATTGAATTACTGGACTAAGCAATCTTTTTTTGATATTCAAATTTTATGAGATGATGAGATTTCCCTGCTGTTTGGGTTATCATCCCTTAAAGGTGGATGATTGTATGCAGTTTGAGTACTCGGGTTCTCGTCCAACAATGCAGGATGAGGGGTTCTGGGGTAGCCTGCTTTGAAAGGACTAATATACAGGGTTTTTAGAATTGGTAAGTCCTTGTTTGGGACAAAATGATAAAAAAAATTTAAAAAGCATAAAATAATAATATAAAACATAATTTTATGGAAAGACGAAACTCTGCAAGTAATTATTTAAAATATTTGATTCTATGTGATCTTACCTACACTTTAGAATTGTTTGTTTTTTTGGAATAAAAAAAAAAAAGAATGTTCTACTATTATGTTCTACTAATATTAAAAGCTGCTGGCTTTTAATATTAGGACACTTACCTGTCCAGGGATCCAGCGTTGTCTTCAGGTCCAGGCACTGTAACTGCTTGCGGCTTCACAGCTGGCTTTCCACTGCACATGTAAAATCTGCGCTGTGCTTTGTGAACGGTCCCAGAGGGTGCAACATCCACTCGGATCGCCACATGTCAAAACCAGGTACCTGCTGCCCCACCCCCAAAATAAAAAAGTTCCAAGTATGGTAGAGGATGGGGAGGAGGCAGACATGCAGAACTTCACCATTTGGGTGATCTGCTTTAATGCCTATTTACATTTTTAAGCTTCAAAATTTTTGTTGCTGCTGTTCTATCATTTGCCTAACCATGCTTTCGTTGCCTACTTTGTTATGCTATGCTTATTGTGAACACATCACTTTTCCTTGTTCCAGATTTTTTGAAGAGTCAACTGGAAATATATGTCAGAAAGCTCAAAGTACCTGTGCATGTACTTCGCATGGAACAACGCTCAGGCCTGATTAGAGCCAGACTTAAAGGTGCTGCTGCTTCCAAAGGACAAGTCATCACATTTCTTGATGCACATTGTGAGTGTACAGTAGGTTGGCTGGAACCTTTGCTAGCACGGATTAAACATGACAGGTAAATCTATTCTGTTGTTAAGGTTGATATTGATGTGTATGCCTTCCTTTTATCAGTCCCAAACATCACGCCACTTTACAGTTACACAAATTTAAGTACTGTGCTGCCTGAATGCACTTTTATGTGTATTATTTAGAAAAGATAGTTAGAATAAATTAATTTGATGGGGAAAAAAGTATTAAACATCTAATTTAGATGTAGTGTTCTGTATGATGAATATCACTACATATGAAAATATTTATTTTTCAGGGACCTATAGAAATAGAACTTGCGTAAAACCAGGATGACATAGTAGAGAAAAGTACTTTTTTCAAAACAAGGTTGTTTTTCTGCTTCATAAACCTCTAAAATAAAGCTTAGTGTCAATAAGAGGACTATAAGGTCGCCTGAGTTTTGTGTAGGTGGATTCTGGGGGAACTGCTTTGGTGTATATGATTAGAAAACTGGACGCTTCTTTAAATAAATATTGTTATAGCTTCTATAGTAATGATAAGAACAGGTTCATATGCCAACACTTCCTAGTACATACAGACTTTTAGGACACAAGGGATTATCTGAGAATGATTTAGGTTTTTCAGCATTGGTTAAACTTGAGGAACTTCAATTTTTTTTTTTTTTTCTTGTAACCTGATTATGTAGTTGAACAGCCTTTCTCCCAGGGCTGATCTACCATCCTGCCTTACAGTCGCTGATTTTATTGGCTTAGCTATTGAAAGCCAGGTACTGAAGGATAGAGGTCTGTCTGGATCCGTAATCCCCTACTATCGTGAAGGCGAGGAAGTCTTCTTCCAGCAAGATATACCATCGTATGTGGAAAGCGTAAATTTCTTGGTGTGAGTCGATTGGCGCTCATCCTCGATCCTTTTCTGTGGCTCGAATCTTAACCTCTTTAACCACAGGGCGTTGATTAGAAGTTGTCCTTGAATACCATTGAGGGCAATCTTCAGTGACTCCTAGCCACGCACTGTTTAGTACGTACCTTCATTCAAGGGGTTCAACGTGTGCCTCCATCTGTTTGTTCTCTTTTGTTGTCATGGGATTTAAATTTAGTACTTTCGGTTCTCTAGAGACCTCCATTTGAGAATATTCGGGAGATTCCCTTGTCTACCTTATCCCAGAAGGTGACATTCTTGGTGGGTATTACCTCGGCCCACAGGGTATCCGAATTGGAGGCATTATCCTCTCGCTATTTAGTGGTCCATAGGGATAAAGGGGTTCTTTGTCCCTGTCCATCACTCCTGTCCAAAGTTGTCTCTGACTTCCATTTGAATGAGGACATTGTGTTGCCTTCCTTGTGTCCCAAGCCGGCTCATCCCAAGGAATTTGCTTTGCATACCTTGGATGTGGTTCGTGCGATTTGGGTGTACCTGGCAGCTACTGAGTCTTTTCGGAGATCAGACCTGCTTTTTATGGTTACGGGCAGACCAAGAAAAGGGCTGGCCACTTCTTTGGCTACCATCTCCAGATGGATCAGACGGTGACTCAGGCCTATTCCATTAAAGGTCAGGTTCCACTTTTCCCTGTCACGTCGCATTCTACTCGGGCACTGAGTGCTTCTTTGGCCTTCCATCATCAGGCATCAATATCGCAAGTTTGCAAGGTGTCTACTTTTACGTCCATGCATACCTTCACAAAATTCTATAAGGTAAATATTTTGACATCTGCAGATGCTTCTTTTGGCCGCAAAGTTTTGCAGGCTGCTGTTTTAAGAGAGGCTGTTCCCTCTTGAGGGGTGTTTTTTCTTTAAACCTTTATTTTTAAGATGGGGCTCCTGTGTTCTTGTTAAGGGCTCTTATGTTTAGCCTTGGGTTATTCTCCCCACCCCTCCTTTTCTTTTTGACACTGCTTTTGGACGTCCCACTAGTTATGATTTATGGAGCGCTGTGTCCGCCGATGAATGAAAGAGAAAATGGGATTTTTGTATTTACCGTAAAATACATTTTTCTGAGTTCCGACACAGCACCCACCCGTCTATGGAGTTCTGATCCTTCTAATACTGCTTGCTACTAAACTGATTACCTAGAGCAGAGAGGGGGGTTTTATACCAGCGGAGGACGGCGCATGGGCGTAGCCAGGTGTTTTTTTTGTAATGGCTAGTCTTACTCCTGGAGGAGGCAATATAACCCGCTAGTTATGATTCATGGAGCGCTGTGTCTGTCAAACTCAGAGAAATGGATTTTATGGTAAGTACAAAAATCCTGTTTTTTTTTTATTAGTGTAATATTCTAATCTTCTGACATACTGAATTTTGGGTTTTTACTAGCTGTAAGCCATAATGCTTAAATTTAAAAGCAAGCAATGCATGAAATGTATCACTCTGTGTGTAACACATTTATATAGAATATATGCATTTCACTTTAATTGTAATAAAGTAACTTTTTATGATGTTTTGAGGTTGTTAAGCCAATATTTACAATTCATATCATCATCTTTGTTTAATAATGCTGTGTGCCCCAGTGTCTGTGCCTTATAAAAAAAAAATCAGCACCGCTCGGTGCTTGCGTGACCTGCCACCTCTCTCGAGCTGCAATGGGCAGGGCCAAGAAAACCCCTGCTAACGTTCGTCGGAGGGGAGAGGCGGCCGGTCACGTGAGTTCCGAGCGGAGCTCTGAAATCAGGTATAGAACAGCTAATTTTTTTGTAAGGCACAGACACTGGGGGACACAGCATTTTTAAACAAAGAGGATAGTGTGGAACTTTAAATGTAACTTCAGCAGCAGGAGGGGAGGAGATGGGCACTGATACAAAGCTGACAGGCAGGGAGGGGGGGGGGGGACAGAGGAGAACTGCGGATGATGGAGGCACAGAAACTGACCACGGTGTCAGGGCTCTGCAGCCATGATAAATCGTGGTCAATTTTCGGGGGGGGGGGGGGGGGAGAACAGAAAAAAGCAGGGTTTCAGGTGATGGAAGGGGCCAAATTACACTGCACAAGCACTGTGCTGTTATACATACTTTAAAGGAACAGGATCAATTTTTTTTAGGGTAACACTTTTAAGTGCTTGGCACACACTTAATTGTTTGGTTGATAGAACTGTTAATACACCACATTGAAAAAACCTGAAGGTGATAAATGGCACCAAAAGAAAGCTCTATTTGTGTGGGAAAAAAATGATATACATTTTTTTTTTTCTGGGTACAGCGTTGCATGACCGTGCAATTATCGAGTAAAGTCGTGCCACCTCGCAAAAAATGACCTGGTCATAAAGGGGGTTAAACCTTCTGGAGTTGAAGTGGTTAATATTTTTATGATGATGCTGCTAAGGATTGGTGGAAGCAGTAGACACCGCTCGTTCACCCCAGGTGCCTTGAGCTACATTGATAAAGCCAGGATCTACACAAGAACAGTTTGTCACATTGCCTTTCTGCCCATTCACACCTCCCAGGGTGCTCACAAAGATCTTAGACCTTTGCTTGCCCTTTTTAGAACTCCGAGAATCATAGTGACAGGATGTATAGATGACTCATTCCAACAGACCAGATGTGCTATGTTAAGGCTCTCTATTCCACCCTGCTTCACATATATATATATATATGAAGTAGTTTTCTAGCAAAGGTGAATTTTACATTTAGGAGAGAGATGTTTGAATTGGCCTGGACTGAATGTAGAAATATAGACCTCATTAGCTAGTACTGTACAATATTAACCACTTCAGCCCCGGATGGTTTTACCCCCTTAATGACCAGGCCATTTTTTGCGATGCGGCACTGCGTTGCTTTAACTGACAATTGCGCAGTCGTGCGACGCTGTAAACCAAATAAAATTGATGTTTTTTTTCCCCTCACAAATATAGATTTCTTGTGATGTTGTTTGATCACATCTGCGGTTTTTATTTTTTGCACTATAAACAAAAAAAAGACTGCCAAAAGAATCAAATTTCCTTTCTCTAGCGCTCATCGACAGACGTAGTCCTCGGTGATACACCACCTTCGGGTTATGTTACCTCCGCAGGAGCAGGACTAGACAGGAAATTAAAAAGCTCTGGCCACACCCTAGGGGCAGTCCCAGAGGGTATATCCTCTCTCTCTCTGCCTCAGCAAATCAGTTATTTTCTGTCTAGTTAGGAGTAAGGACCTAGATACCTTGCTGGGATCTTAGGTCCTGGCAAGAAATTTTTTTCTAAAAGGATTTTTGGACAGCTTTTTTTCTCCAGTGTTCCTGTGAGATCTTCAAGCAAGAAAGCTGAACTGGGCGACGGGCTGGATGTTGAGATCCGGTGGTCACCCCAGTTCAGCCTACGAGCGCGTGCAGGCCATAGCTCCGCGCTGAGTCGGCCGCGACAAAGTCCCATTAAAGGACTGAACCCGCGAGTTAAACGTCTCGCTGAAACGCCAAAGACCATGAGTCACGGCGTCTGTATCGGTCGACAGCCCTCCCGCCCCGGTGGAGAGGGGTACTGTCAGGAGTTGGTGCCCGCCTGGTTCCGGTATGGTGAGTAGTATGTTCCCCCTGTTTTCCCTGACGGGTTTTGTGGTGAACGCGGGCCCCTCTCTGTATGGTAAGAAAGAGTTTCTTTCTATCCTATAACATGTCACAAATCCTCCTACTTTGAGTGTGATTTTATGTGTGCAAAAGCCAGGAGGCTTGGTTTGGGAGCTAACAATCTATTGTATACATGTTTTAAAGATGTAATCTGTGGCATTCTGGGAATCTTATGGGTTAAGTATAAGCTACCTACCAGTCAGAAGCCATGGACATGTAGACTGCCTTCCAAGTCAGATCTCCAGCTAATAGCAGGCCTCCCGAACGGCCATGCGGTCCGCCAGGGCCGGTACCGCCAAACACGCCATATCCCCATGCAGAGAGAGTGTTGTGTGCCTGCAGCACACCGCTAGTCAGCACAGGCCGCCGCCATTTTTTTTGCTGGATCGCACGAGCCGCCATTTTGGCGTAGCCTCGTGTCTCCAGCATGGGGGCGGCCATGTTTTAGGTGATTCTACACCTCGTGGAGCTTGGGGGAGGCGCCGGAAGGCGTACAGAGGGGCGGAGCCGCCTCCTTTCTTCCTGGGCAGCCAGCCAAAAGACTTCCTGTTTGTCTAAGACAGCGCTGTAAGCTGTTGCAGTTCAACTCTGAACATCAAGTGGTGAGCCTGGGGGTCTATCTCTATCTCTCTCTCTCTCGATCGATAGGGATCCCTAGCAGGTAACACTAAGGGGTTTTTTGTGGCGCTGAGGGTCAAAAAAAAAAAAAAAAAAGTTTTTCTTTACTTTGAATTATATCATCCAGGAAGTAACTGGAGTTATTATGGACCCTGCCACACAGATTCCCCCACCTGTTTCCCTCGAGGGGGCCTCGGGACCCGCCGGTGTACAGAGTATAGAGTCATTTACAGCAATTTTGGAGTCTATGGTGGCTCGGGTGGAGGCGGCCTGTCAGGGACGGGGGTCAAGGAAGCGACCCCCGCCTACCCCTATACTATCTGACACCTCTGACTCTGATTCAGAGATGGTCACTGCAGTTGCAGGTTCCTCTGCAAGGGCTGCTATCCCAGGTAAAGCCCCCTCAGACAGTGAGGAGGACGCTTCTTCTCCTGCTATAATTCAGGAAGAAGCATTGGTGGACGCACTAGTTGTGGCAGTGCAAGAAACCTTAAAACTTGAGGCTTTACCGGCAGAGGCAACTGAAACAGAGAGGCCTTTTGGGACTAATAAGCCCATCAAGACGGCGAAGGCTTTTCCTGTACCTAAATGTTTTGGAAATCAGATTAAAGGAGAATGGGAACATTCTAAACGTACCTTTACTATTTCCAAGCGTATTGCTAGACGCTATCCGTTTGAGGAATCCATCATTAAGAAATGGACAGTACCACCAGTCGTGGATCCGCCTATTTCCAGGCTGAATAAAGCCACGGTTATTCCAGTGGAGGACACTTCGTCCTTTAAGGATCCGGTGGATCGAAAGATAGAAGCGGAGTCCCGCACTATCTTTTCTCTGATAGGGTCAGCATTTAGACCAGTAATTGTTATTGGTCTAGTTTCCCAGACACTTACAGAATGGGCGAAGATGGTACGCCAAGATCTTAGGGGAAAAGATATTCCCCAGGAGACATCTGATTTGATAGAACAGATCATACAAGGGCTACGGTTTATCTGTGACGCAGCCTTGGACACTACTCCCTTGTTAGGGCATGCATCTAAGTTAGCAGTGATCCTCAGACGTGTGCTGTGGTTAAAATGCTGGTCAGCTGACCTAGGTTCCAAAAAGACTTTGACCAATCTCCCTTTCCAGGGGAATCGTCTATTTGGAGCCAACCTAGATGAAATCATTAAGGATGCCACCGGGGGCAAGAGTACTTTTTTGCCACAGGCTGCAAAAGCTAAGGAACCTCGCAACAAGCGAGGACCTTTCTTTACCGCCCATAAAGGACGCCCGGCTGGTACTTCCGGGAAAGGCAAGACTCCTCCAGGAGGGTTCAAGAAGGGCTGGTCGGACAAGCAGAGGACCAACCCAGCCAAACCCGAAGTAAAGGAGTACACAGCCTGAAGGTGCGCCCCCACCCAATTTCAGGGTGGGGGGACGTTTTCACCGGTATTCAGGACATTAGATCGAGCATCAACCACTACTACCGGTGCGATTCTTCCCTTCCAACATTTAAGTACAGGAAGCGGTAGTTACCGTTCCCTGTATAGATCTTTTCCTTTACCTTTTCCTAAGATTAGTCCCGATACCTCACAGGAATCGGATCTGATTGACCAGATAGGCCAAGTAGCCTCTAGTCGGGTGACTTCGGTCCCTGAGGTTCAACCAGGAAAGATCACCTTGCCTGATAACTATCAGGTATCTGATAAATGTGTGGGAACAGAAAACGACCAGACTTTCTCGGATGGTCGGGGCCAGATACCTCTAGGGACGCCTGGTTCAGATCCAATCAGCGCCAGTGGTCCTAGAAATTCTAGGCTGGCCTCTTCAAGCCGGCCTGGCCGACTTGGACAGGTTAGTCGCAGACGTTCCGTGGGAACTTCGTCTCAGGGAGTGTCTGTAGTCTCAAGGACCTATTTACCTTCGTGCTTTACAGTCGCTGGTTTTAATGGCCTGGCCATTGAGACCCAAGTACTGAAGGACAGAGGTTTGTCTACTTCTGTCATTCCTACCCTTATTAAAGCAAGGAAAGCGACTTCCAACAAGGTCTATTATCACACATGGAAGACTTATATTGCGTGGTGCGAATCTTTAGGATTTCCTCCACGTACCTATTCGGTGTCTCGAATATTGGCCTTTTTGCAACAAGGGGTTGAGCAGAAGCTAGCCTTGAGCACCATCAAGGGTCAAGTTTCAGCATTAGCAATCTTCTTTCAGAAACCTTTAGCTACCAAATCCTTGGTGCGGAATTTCATCCAGGGGGTGCGGCACCTGGCTCCTCCAGTCCGCGCGCCCTTACCGCCCTGGGATCTTAATTTGGTTTTGTCGGTTCTACAGAAACCTCCCTTTGAAAACATCAGGGAGATTCCCTTGCTTACTTTATCCCAGAAGGTGGTCTTCTTGGTGGCTATTACTTCTGCTCGCAGGGTGTCAGAACTGGCTGCATTATCATGCCAGTCCCCATACCTAGTGATTCATAGGGATAAGGTAGTACTTCATCCTAAGCCATCTTTTCTTCCTAAGGTGGTTTCAGATTTTCATCTGAATGAAGATATTGTACTACCTTCCTTGTGTCCTCAGCCCAAGCATCATCGGGAACATGCGTTGCATTCCTTGGATGTGGTTCGGGCAATCAGGGTATACCTGAAAGCTACGGAATCATTCCGTAAGACGGATTCACTTTTTGTGATCACGGATGGCCCCAGAAAGGGTTTGCCTGCATCTGCCGCGACCATTGCCAAATGGATTAGACAAACGGTGGTACAGGCTTATTCTATTAAGGGTCAGAGTCCTCCGTTCCCTGTTAGGGCGCACTCCACTCGAGCGCTCAGTACTTCCTGGGCCTTTCGCCATCAGGCGTCAGTGGTCCAGGTATGTAAGGCGGCCACTTGGTCGTCGGTACATACCTTTACTAATTTCTATAAAATTGATGTGACGGCATCGGCGGATGCCTCATTTGGCCGCAAGGTTTTGCAGGCCGCAATTTGAGGAGACCGGTGGTCTACCTCGAGGGTTTTTTTCTGTTTGAAAAATTTTTTTTTGTTGAGTCTCATCATTAAGGATGAGCATTGTAAACTTCTAGTTGGCACCGGTTGGGCCTTCTAGATTGGGATTTGATTTCCATTTTCCCACCCCTCAGTTGTGATACTGCTCTGGGACGTCCCGAAGGTGGTGTATCACCGAGGACTACGTCTGTCGATGAGCGCTAGAGAAAAATGGATTTTTGTAAAATCTTACCGTAAAATCCTTTTCTCTTAGCTCATCGACAGACGTAGTCCCCGCCCCTCTGTTTTGGAGTTGGGTTAAATTCTCTAAGCACTGCTTTTTCACATAACTGATTTGCTGAGGCAGAGAGAGAGAGGATATACCCTCTGGGACTGCCCCTAGGGTGTGGCCAGAGCTTTTTAATTTCCTGTCTAGTCCTGCTCCTGCGGAGGTAACATAACCCGAAGGTGGTGTATCACCGAGGACTACGTCTGTCGATGAGCTAAGAGAAAAGGATTTTACGGTAAGATTTTACAAAAATCCATTTTTTTCAGTTCAGGCCAATTTGTATTCTGCTACAAATTTTTGGTAAAATAAAAATCCCAAAAAGTGTATATTAATTGGTTTATTTATTTTTTTAGTAATGGCGGTGATCAGTGATTTTTAGCGGGACTGCGGAGGACAAATTTGACATTAAGTGACATGTTTTGGGGACCAGTGACACTAATACAGTGATCAGTGCTAAATATGCACGGTTACTATATAAATGACACTGGCAGGGAAGGGGTTAACATCAGGGGCAATCAAGGAGTAAAGTGTGCTCCTAGGGGATGCTTTCTAACTGTAGGGGGACTTGACTGACTGCAGGAAGAGAGATCTCTGTTCCTAATCAGTAGGAACACACGGCCTCTCCCTTCCTGTCTAACATAACAGCCGTCTGCCTTGTTTACATTCTTCTTCTCAATCGCAGGTGACCTGCGGCCGCAGCCGCCCCATACAAAACCAGCCGAGAACTTGGCTTGTATAGATCTGGAGACCTTTTATTGAACAAACTCAAACCGCTTATACAGTATCTCACAGAAGTGAGTACACCCCTCACATTTTTTGTAAATATTTTGTTATATCTTTTCATGTGACAAAACTGAAGAAATTACACTTTGCTACAATGTAGAGTAGTGAGTGTACAGCTAGTGTAAATTTGCTGTCCCCTCAAAATAATTCAACACACAGCCATTCATGTCTAAACCACTGGTAACAAGAGTGAGTACACCCATAAGTAAAAATGTCCAAATTGGGTCCATTTAGCTATTTTCCCCCTGCGGTGTCATGTGACTCGTTAGTGTTACAAGGTCTCAGGTGTGAATGGGGAGCAGGTATGTTAAATTTGGTGTTATCACTCTCACACTTAAAATATACTGGTCACTGGAATTTCAACAAAAAAAAAAAAATTGTTGCTCTACATAAAGATGGCCTAGGCTATAAGAAGATTGCCAAGACCCTGAAACTGAGCTGCAGCACAGTGGCCAAGACCATACAGCGGTTTAAAAGGACAGGTTCCACTCAGAACAGGCCTCGACACGGTCGACCAAAGAAGTTTAGTGCACGCTCTCTGCGTCATATCCAGAGGTTGTCTTTGGGAAATAGACATATGAGTGCTGCCAGCATTGCTGCAGAGTTTGAAGGGATGGGGGGGGGGGGGGTCAGCCTGTCAGTGTTAAGACCATACACTTCACACTGCATCAAATTGGTCTGCATGGCTGTCGTCCCAGAAAGAAGCCTCTTCTAAAGATGATGCACAAGAAAGCCCGCAAACAGTTTACTGAAGACAAGCAGACTAAGGACATGGATTACTGGGACCATGTCCTGTGGTCTGACGAGACCAAGATAAACCTATTTGGTTCAGATGGTGTCAAGCATTTGTGTCGGCAACCCGGTGAGGAGTACAAAGACAAGTGTGTCTTGCCTACAGTAAAGCATGGTGGTGGGAGTGTCATGGTCTGGGGCTGCATGAGTGCTACCGGCACTGGGGAGCTACAGTTAATGAGGGAACCATGAATTCCAACATGTACTGTTACATACTGAAGCAGAGCATGATCACCTTCCTTAGAGACTGGGCCCCAGGGCAGTATTCCAAAATAACGACCCCAAACACACCTCCAAGAAGGACCACTGCCTTGCTAAGGAAGCTAAGGGTAAAGGTGATGGGCTGGCCAAGCATGTCTCCAGACCTAAACTCTATTGAGCATCTGGGGGGTTTCCTCAAAAGGAAGGTGAAGTGCAAGGTCTCTAACGGCCCTTTTCCACTACATGGAACCCAACGGTACGGCTCGCTTAAACGGTAACACCTCAGTTGTGGTTCCAACAGGGCTGTACCGGTACCATATCCCACAATCCTTTGCATGCAGCCTTGACTGTTTGTCACTACTAGCCACTGATTGGTCAGAGAATCATTGGTATCCCACCCACTTACTTTAGTACTACTTTAGTGGAAAAGCAAACCATACCAAACCGCACTGTACCGTACCATGCGGTACCATGCAGTGGAAAACCAAACCTTTGCATGCAGCCTTGACTGTTTGTCACTACTAGCCACTGATTGGTCAGAGAATCATTGGTATCCCACCCACTTACTTTAGTACTACTTTAGTGGAAAAGCAAACCATACCAAACCGTACTGTACCGTACCATGCAGTGGAAAACCAAACCGGGCCAAGCATGGCCGAGTAGAGCAGAGCCGGTACTTGCAGTGAAAAAGTGCCATAACGTCTACCAGCTTTGCAATGTCGTCATGGAGGAGTGGAAGAGAACTCCAGTGGCAACCTGTGAAGCTCTGATAAACTACATGCCCAAGAGGGTTAAGGCAGTGCTGGAAAATAAGGGTGGCCACACAAAATATTGACACTTTGGCCTCAATTTGGACATATTCACTTAGGGGTGTACTCATTTTGGTTGCCAGCGGTTTAGACTTTTAATGGCCGTGTGTTATTTTGAGGGGACAGTAATTTTGCACGGTTATCCAAGCTGTACACTCACTACTTTACATTGTAGCAAAGTGTCATTTCTTCAGTGTTGTCACATGAAAAGATATAATAAAATATTTACAAAATGTGATGGGTGGACTCACTTTTGTGAGACACTGTATACCACACAGGAGGACAACCCCTCCTGATCAGATTATCCCACCAGGCCAGGTGCCTGATTACATTATCCTATGCAGATGAAATTGTTTACAGAAATATAAATAACCTGAACGAATTTCCTAGCCATCTGGACAGAAACAATATGTGAATGGGAATGCAGACCAAGACAATGTTATCATTACCATGTTCATAAACTTAGCACTGCAACAAGGCTAAAACAAAGTACATACACTTGTATACACATGGTACACATGTATCCTATTTATAAACACAGAACCCACAGTAGGCAATAGGTGAGTAAATCAGCCTAATCAACAATGTGTGGAAGACGGGGTTGAGCTGATGATATTAGCATCTGCTTTGACTGTGTGAAGCAGTATCTTATTGGCAATAGGCAGCTAGGCCTTTTAACATGGTCCTAGGCCTAGAGTCCCAGAGTCTTCTTATATTCGATGAGAGATATTGCTGATAAATATTACTGTCCCATTTGAGTAATCCAAACCATATTCCCAGTGTCCATTAAGTCTATAATTTTCTTGGTCACCCAGTGCCCCTAATAGACACAGGGTGACTTACACATAAGAGGGGCCTAGGGAGCTGAGAGAGGGATTTCTCAACCTCTCTAAGGTAAGCTGGGTTCCACAGACCTCACAACCAAATTGGCTCCCATCACAAATCCCTGACTATCGGATTCACCCTCAGGTTTGTATTGGAGGAACAGCCCATTTAGGTTAGCCACAGCACCAGGTGTCTTCTTAAAGGTGCCAGTCCCCAGCTAGGTCCCATGTTCCCATTCCTTAGTCAAAGCCTTTTTACAGGGGTGAATAACATTGTACCACCAGTACACTCTCCTCTGATTGTTTGGGATCTCAACTTGGTGTTTTTAGCCCTTCAAATGTAATCAGCAGCAGCTGCTCTCCCAGCAATCATAGTCCTGATAGGAGAATGGTTTTAAGGTTCCCAAAGTGAAAGAGGGCATCCACCCCATACTGGATGTAGAGATTCTTCACAATTTAATCAGGATTAAAATTTCTTTATCAAATTAATTTGATCAGTCCTTGCTTCCCTTCTACCTTGGAGATTTTTTGGACTCTAAAGGACATCAAGGATGCATACTTACACATTCCTAACTTCCTGCGCAACAACCCTATTTGTTTTTTGCTGTGAGTGGACAACATTCCAGTTTATAGCCCTTCCTTTTATTCTGTTCACTGCACCTCAGGTTTTTATCAAGGCGCTAGCTCCAACTTTTGCTCTGGTTTGATCATGTCTGTCAGACCGTGCAAATCCTAAAAAAGTTTGGGTAGACAATAAATCCTCAGATGTCTGCACAGAATCAATCTCATTACTGGTACACATTGTAGGTTCAGATTTCTGTACAAGCGGTGTTGGTGTTGGTACAATTTCCCCTACTGTGCTATTGTATTCTGAAAGGGGGACACCCTACACCCTCTTGTCTCTTAAAAAAAAAAAAAAGTCTGACTGCTGTACACACAGAAATTTTCAGACAGTGTGTACCCAGCATTAGCATGTGTGGTCCTGTTCCTGGACTGTGCAGAGTTTGCCTTCCACAGGACAAATTCCGGAGTCTGCATGTCCAAACTCTGCTTCCTTAGCCAGCCAACTTCCTGCTTTTACATGAGGGTTTCAGGGATTGATGGTGGCCTCCTTTAAGGTTGTTCCTTATGTCGATTATCGCTCCAGACCATTGCAACTTAAAACTCGTGGGACAGGCAAGCTCTGTCTCTGGACTGCCATAATCTCCCTGACCTTCAAAAGCAGGCTTGCTATGCCTGTTGGATCCCATATTAGGTGCTGGAAAAGGAAATGATTTCCCCCCATTGGTCTAGAAGACTCTCACTATGGATTACGGCTTGTTGTGCTGGGGGAGAAGTTCTTTATACTGTCTTAATGCTAGGGACTTGGTTGCTCGAGGAAGCTAGTCTCCTCAGGGCAATTCTTTTGTCTTCAATGCTGGACCTCTCAACTCTGAGACCATTCAACCAGGATATAGTAGGCCAGGGCTACAGCAGTGGCCTACATCGATGAGGAACCAAAAGTCTAGCAGGTCAGAGAAGCAAATTCTTACCTTGATTTAAAGTCGTATTCCAGCCTTGTCTGTCGTGCACATCCCTAATGTGGAAAATTGGCTAGCTGACTTGCTCAGTTGACTAATTCTGGGCTCCATAAAGTGGGTTCTTCACCCCAAGGTAATTCTAGATTTCTTTTGCTGGTGGGGAAGGCCAGATGTGAGCCTCCTGGCTTCCAGGTTCAACAATAAACTGGACAGGTGAAAACTGAGTGAAACTGTGGGACCAATGTAACCTGTTCTGTTTTTCCTCATCTAAAACGACTGCCTTGCCTGCTTTACAGGATCAAGATAGATGGCATTCTGGTGATTCTTATTGCATTGAACAGGCCAGGGCAGACCTCAAGCTCTTGACGGACTCTCAGTGAGTCCTCCCAAACCGCCTCTGTCCTGCACCCTAAAACTCTTAAAGGGGACCGAAAGTCTTAATTTAAAAACTGCGAGAAGACAGGCAGGCTTTTTATTGCAGAAGAGACCTTCTCGGTGCATTAAAATAAAATTACCTGCCCGTTCAGTTATCTATAAAATGTACACTGAACTGCTGACCAGTGACCTCACCCCACACCGGCCTGTCAAGATGTTAAAAAAATGGGAACTATTCATAAATCAGAGGACATAGAGCACGGTATCTATATGGCTTGGCGACCGGTTGCGACGGGGGCCGGCTCCCCTAGGGTCATAAAAGTGCTCCCAGTTGGGTGTCCCGGGGGGAGTTGGTTACGTGTCCACAACGGTGTTGTGTGTAATATTTCTTATTCCCTGCTATCTTTTTGTTTCCCCCCCCTCCCTTTTTCCTTTCCTTCCTTTTCTCTTGATACCTCCATATCGGGAATCGTAATGATTACACTTCTCAAGTGTTTATTCATGTGAGTTGACTGTTTTAATTATGTAAGCGCTCGTCCGACCTGTAAAATAACACTGTTTCTTTGTGTATATTCTCATACTGTTCTACTGTTATACTTGTATGAAAATCTAATAAGATTTGGGAAAAAAAAAAAAAAAAATGTTAAAAAAGCAGCACCCAAGAGAAGCCGAGGTAAAGGTGCTGGCGTGGGACCTCAGACTGCTGAAGCAGGTAATGTATTGTGGACTTTAGCGTATTTCCAGTTTTGCCATTAAATTTGTGAAAACCCTATTATGTTTGTGGGGTCCCGTAAGTACAGCATACAAAGAAAAAAGTCTTAATTACTCTTTCGTTCATTGACGGACACAGCTCCAGAATCTTCTTGACCATTTAGGTTATGCTGCCCTCTACAGGAGTAGGACACTAGGCAGGAAAAAGCTTTACCACGCCTATGGGGCAGTCCCCGGGGATATACATCCACTTCCCACCATAGGCACTCTTTCAGCCTAGTCAGGAGTAAGGACCTAGTTCCTTGCTGGGATCTCCGGTCCCAGTATTTTTTCTTTTTTAAATTATTTTTCCCTAAAACGTCTTTCAGGACAGCACCTTAGAGAGATGGCTCCTCCCTCTCCTCATCAGGAAACACCCCATCCACCAGATTTAAAAAGGAGGCTTCTCCCACCATTCGTCAGTTTTTTGTGTTTCCTCCGGCCGAGGAACACCTCTGTGGGGAGCTGGGCTCTCAAGGTGCTATCCTGAGAGACCGGGCTTCCTGTGTCCACCTACCCTTTTTTTGGAGACGATTGCTTCTCCCATTCACGCGACCGACTGCAGTGCATGGGCTCCTTCTTCCTCTTCAGTGCTCTAGGCTGAGTCAGGACCCCGCAGAGCACAACCCTGGGAAGGCATTTCGGTGAGCGGAACGATTTTTCTTAGGCCTCCGCCGCCTTTTTCAAATTTGCCGCCATTTTCCCGGATCGAGTGACGCTCGTCCGGACCGGAAGTGAGGTTTCCGGAAAGGGCAGCGTTCTGCAGGGGGCGTATGGCGTCATTTCCGCCGGACGCAGAGGAAGAAGGGAGGAGCAAGCTGGTGCCTTATTCCGGTTCCGGTCCAGTGCAGGTGCGCTTTGGTCTCCGGAACCGGTACCGAAGCCACGGGTGATACCGCTGCCAAGCGATGGAAGCTTCATCAGCGAGTGGGACAGGCACAGGCACCAGTAAGGCCCAGGTAAGGGGTATCTTTATTATGGCCTATCTTACTGTGGGGTCTCTCTCCATCCCTTTTTATCTTTTCCCCCGGTGGCTGGGGGCCTGTCAGGGCACATGGGACTTCCCTTAAAATGTCTTCCTGTGCACCTTGGTGGCCCTGAGAATCAGGCTGACTCTAAGAAGCATGTGTACGTTTTCCTTTCATGTCTTCCAGGCTAAAGGCTCTGAAACTGTTTTCAAGAGAAAGTGTCCCTCATGCAAAGCGAAGTTGTCCGAACACTGGAAAAAGACACTTTGCCAGGGATGTATTGATGCACTAGTAAAGGAAGAAGCATCTGCAGTATGTGGCGATTTAGTCGCATCTGTGAGGAAGGAATTGGATGCTACCATTCAATCCTTTCGGTCATCCCTGCAGGATCCTGCCCTGAGTCAGCCATCAGCCTCACATTCTTCTCAGGGTTCACAATTGGTTCCTTTGGTGGGAACAGAAGGGGTTCCTCCCACCCAAGGAGATCATTCCCCCTCACATTCCAAAGAAGATTCAGAGGAAGAAGAGGAGGAAGGGGCACAAAGTAGGCCCACTAAATACAAACTGTCCTTAGAGCAAGTGGATGGTCTCTTGAGGGCAGTTTACATCACCCTGGGTCTAGAAGAGGATAAGAAGGAACTGTCCCTGCATGATAAAATGTATGCAGGCTTGGAAGAGCCTAAGGGTCGTACCTTTCCGGTGCATCAGACCATCTCAGATGCAATCAAACATGAGTGGGCTGATCCGGAAAAGAAAACCTTCTTCCCTAAAGCCTTTAAAAGGCGATTTCCTTTTGATGAGGACCCAGGAGCTCCCTGGAATAAGATGCCTAAGATTGATGAAGCCTTCTCCCAGGTTTCTAGGTCAACGGACCTAGCATTTGAAGACATGGGAGTCCTGAGGGATCCCATGGATAAGAAGATGGACCAGCAACTTAAGAGATCCTGGCAATCCATCATGGGGAATCTGAAACCTGCCATGGCGGTAACCTGTGTGTCCAGGAATCTGGAATACTGGCTTAGCCAGCTAAAAGCACACATCACAGCAGATTCACCTAAACAGGAAATTTTGGATTCCTTCTCCACGGCCATAGCCTTCATTGCTGACGCCTCAGCAGAGTCAGTGAAGATGACGGCAAGATCTGCAGCATTAACCAACTCAGCCAGAAGGGCTCTTTGGTTAAAAACATGGCCTGGGGGTACGGCTTCTAAAAATAAGCTGTGTGGACTTCCATTTCAGGGGAATCTCCTATTCGGCCTGGGCTAGACTCTGTTCTAGATAGAACAGCGGATAAAAAGAAGTCTTTTCCCGTGAAGAGAAAACAGACAGCAAAAAAGCTTTTTCGACCTCAAAAGGCTCAGCAGAATAGCAGACCCCAGGAGAAGAGAAGAAACTGGTCGACACAAAAACCCAAAGGGAAAGGAGGTGTTCTCTTCCATCCTCCTGTGTCAACCAACAAAACACAATGACAAAGCATTGCCGGTGGGAGGAAGATTGAGGGAATTCCTCCCCTATTGGGCAGCCATAACAGAAAATCAATACATTCTGGATATGCTGTCCCAAGGCTACAACATAGAGTTTTCAGAGACGCCACCCGAAAGGTTCTTTGTCACAAGCCTCCCAAGAGATGCAGAAAAAGCTCTGGCTATGATGGACCTGCTAAAGGACCTGAGACGACAGGGAGTTGTCTGTCCAGTACCAGTGGAGGAACAACATCAGGGATTTTATTCCCACATTTTCTTGATAAAAAAAACCATCGGGGGATTTTCGTCTTATATTAAATCTGAAACCACTAAACAGGTCAGTTCTGTACAAAAAGTTTCGAATGCACTCAATTCTTAGTCAGAACCCTGTTAACAAAAGGATGCTTCATGGCATCAATAGACTTAAGGGATGCTTACCTACATATCCCTATAGCCCCTCGCTCACAGAGATTCCTAAGGTTGGCAGTAAATCTGGGAAAGGAAATGCTTCACATCCAATTCAAAGCACTCCCTTTCGGGCTATCATCCTCCCCTCATATTTTTACAAAGGTAATGGCAGAGTGTTTAGCCCCCCTCCGCCTTCAAGGAATCGCTGTGGTGCCTTACCTGGACAACCTGCTTTTCTTTGCCCCGTCAAAGGAAAAACTTCAAGAGGACCTGCACAAGGCAAGAGGTCATCTAGAGTCTCTGGGATGGATAGTAAATATCCAGAAGTCGAATCTCACACCGGCTCAATGGGTTCAGTTCCTAGGGTTTCAGTTATGCTCTGTGGAACAAAGAATCTTCCTACCAGAAGACAAACAGGTCAAAATACAGAATTTGGTAGCAAGGCTACAAACAAATCAGTGGTGGTCGATCATAGAGATCATGTCAGTTCTTGGAAACCTGACTGCATCAATTCCAGCCGTCCAATGGGCAAGGCTTCATTTCTGACCACTCCAATATTTCCTCCTCAGAATCTGGGATCACAATCCAGAGACTTTGGACTTAAAGGTAAAGATTCCCACCAAGGTCAAGAGGTCCCTCTGGTGGTGGAGAAATCAGATAATCTTGTCTCAGGGATTGGCCTGGTCCTTCCCAGCAGACCAAAGGTTAACAACGGATGCCAGCAGGTGGGGGTGGGGGTGGGGAGCCCACTGGAACCAAAACCTGGCACAGGGGGTTTGGTATCACATCGAGACAAGGAAATCCTTGAATTGGAAGGAGTTGAAAGCAGTCGGCCTAGCTCTAGCTGCCTTCTCTCAAAATCTTCAGGGGACTCATGTTCAAGTCCTTTCAGACAACGCCACTACAGTTGCATATCTAAACAAGCAAGGGGGCACCAGAAGCAAAACCCTACAGCTTTTGGCAACGGAAATTCTGCAATGGGCGGAAAGTCGGTTACTTTCCTTGTCGGCAATCCACCTAAAAGGTACACTAAACAGTGTGGCGGATTATTTAAGCAGGCAGAAGATCCGAGAAGCAGAATGGAGCTTAAATCCAGAAATCTTTACGTTGATAACCAAGACTTGGGGAAGGCCAGAGGTGGACCTGTTTGCAACAAAAGAAAACGCAAAACTTCCACTCTACTTCTCGCTCCACAGAGACGACAACTCTCTGGGAGTAGATTCTCTGGCACATCCCTGGAAGTTCAGTTTGGGGTATGCCTTCCCCCCCCCCCCTTCCAACTCATTCCGTTAGTGTTGAGAAAGATCCAAATGGAAAGAGCCTCAGTGATCCTGATCACTCCTTATTGGCCCAAAAGAGTCTGGTTTTCAACTGTCCTCCAACTGTCAGTCAAACCTGCCTTTCAGCTCCCTCTTCGTCAGGACCTACTGCTGCAAGGTCCAGTCTATCATCCAGAAGTGGAAAAGCTAAAGCTCACCGCCTGGTATCTGAGGAGCAACTGCTGAAAAGGAAAGGATTTTCAGATGCATGAATTGCTACTCTACTTTCCAGTAGGAAAAAAGGCACAAGGAATATATATGCAAAGGTTTGGAAAACCATAATACCTGGTGTGAATCGAAAGATCAAAAATTGGACAGTATTGTTTCAATTTTAGAGTTCCCACAGGAGGGTGCAGGAAAAGGTTTGGCAGTAAGTACCCTCAAGGTACAAGTAACAGCCCTGGGGGTATTCTTGGAAAGGCCCATTTCTTCAGAATCTCTAATCATCAGATTCTTCAGGGCCCTTACCCGCTCCAGACCAGTGCCTATCAGAAGCTTCCCCAAATGGGACTTGTCGGTGGTCCTTCAGACCTTCACAAAGGAACCTTTTGAACCACTAGAAACGGTTACACTCAAAAACCTTACCCTCAAGACGATCTTCTTGGTGGCAATAACATCAGCAAGAAGAATCAGTGAACTACATGCTTTATCAGCTATTGAACCTTTCTTGTCCATATATCCAGATAGGATAATTCTCAAGACGGATCCAGGGTTTCTCCCAAAAGTAGCTTCAACAAGAAACCGATCACAAGAAATTGTGTTACCTACCTTCTGTCCTAATCCATCAGGAGTTAAGGAACAAAGCTTTCACTACCTAGATGTAAGAAGGGTTCTTATACACTACTTGGAGGTTACCAAAGAGTTTAGATCCTCAAACTCTTTGTTCTTTTTTCTAGCAACAAAAAAGGTCGCCAGGCATCAAAGGGATCAATAGCCAGATGGCTCAGATCCGCTATTTTAGAGGCTTACTCCCAAATGAAATTGTCTCCCCCACAGGGGATCAGAGCTCACTCTACGAGAGCGCTAGCCACTACATGGGCAGAGAAAGCTGGTGCCACTCCAGATCAGATCTGCAAAGCGGCTACGTGGTCAAGCTACTTTACATTTGCAAGACACTATAGGTTGGACCTTTTGGCAGCTGAAGATCAGGCTTTTGGCAGAAAGGTCCTTCAAGCTGTGGTCCCTCCCTAAATTGAGTAAGTCTCGATAATCCTCTCTAAGGTGCTGTCCTGAAAGACGTTTTAGGGAAAATTCAAGTTAGACTTACCGGTAACTTGTTTTCCAATAGTCTTTCAGGACAGCAGGAGGATCCCGCCCTATTGTATAAAATTTATTGCTGTGATTAACCATATCTGTTTGTGTTCCAGCATGGGCCGGAGGTACTCTTCTACAAACTGACGAATGGTGGGAGAAGCCTCCTTTTAAAATCTGGTGGATGGGGTGTTTCCTGATGAGGAGAGGGAGGAGCCATCTCTCTAAGGTGCTGTCCTGAAAGATTATTGGAAAACAAGTTACCGGTAAGTCTAACTTGAATTTTCCTCTCTTTATTATTTTCTGTTCCTGTGAGAACTACAATCAATGGGCAGACTGGGCGATGCACTGGATATTCTAGATCCTTGCGGTCTCCCCAGTCCAGCCAGCAAGCGCGACCCGATCTCAGCTCCACGCTAGGTCGGCCGCATGGTCGGGGGCTGACCGGCGAGTTAAATGTCTCTTGAAGACACTCAGATCTGGGTACCTCTGGTCTGCAGCACCCCTATTCCAAGATGGTGCGGTGGTCTGCCTGGAGTGGTGCCTATCTGGTTCTATGGTGTGGTAGGTAGTGTCCCCCCCTCTTCCTTGGTGGTCTTTCGGGGTGGACGTGGTTACCTCCCAGGGATGGTTGGACCCCCGGGTTCCCCTTCATCCCCCCCAGCCCCTCTAAACAATCCCTGTGGGTCTTTTGGCCCCCAACTTACCTTTGGAGCCTACTCGCAGCTGACAGACCAAGCTGACCGAGCTGCTGTCCAAGCTGCTAAAGCTGACAGAGCTGCTGACGGGCATCCCTTCCCCCCCCCAGCTCTGCTGGTGCTCACGTCCTGGCCGCTGGGCGCCCTCAATTATTTTGGTCGCGCCTGCGGCCTACTGGACCACACGGTAGTCTTTGGGCGCCACAGTTGGGGGGGGGTAAACAGCCTCAGTGAGTTTAGCTGAAGCCCCCAACTCTCTCCCTGGGCATCTGCCAGACTGTGACTCCAGGCAAATGTGTCTGGGCCTCCACTGGAATTTAGGCTGCAGCCTGGCACCTGCTGGGCCAAATGGTCAGCCTGGCGCATCCCTTGAACCAGGTGGCTATGTCCTATTATGTCTCCTATGGAAGGCGACCCTCTTGCTTTTTTGCAGGGTCTAATAGGTGGTCCTGTTGTGGACCTTTGGCAGGGGTCTCCTTGCGGGACTGAGGTCGTCGGCCTCCCTTGCTTATGTTTCCAGGGTGAGTAGGATTTAAAGACAAGGGATCGAAGTCTGTAAGGACCTCCTCCTGAGGGTCCAATAGGACCTGGTCTGGTAAGCCAAGAGTGGGTCTTTCTGGACCTCCAGAGATTTGGTCCGGCTACAAGATCGAGTTTCAGGCTTATCCTCCAGAAAAGTTCTTTCCTTCCTACCTGCGTTTATCCCCAGACCGCCTGCAAAGGATTCTTCGGGGCGAAGCAAGACTTGCTACTACAAGGGGTGATTGTTCCAGTCTCAGAATCGGAACGTTTTTTTCATAGGTTTTATTCAAACATGTTTACAGGTTCCAGGAAGGAAAGTAAACTACGTCCAGTATTGGACCTCTAAACTCTGAACCGCTTGTGCGGGTACAGATGTTCCGAATGGAGTCCATTCGTACGGTACTGGCATCCTTATATCAGGGGGATCGTCTGGCCTCTACCGATATCAAGGACGCTTACCTTCAGATTCTGACATATGTCGGTCATCAGTGCCTCCTCGGCTTGCCGTGGGCGTGGAGCATTATCAGGAGGTCTTGCCTCAGCTCCTCGGGTCTTCACAAAGTGTTGATCCCAGTGTTGGCATTGTTGCGCCTGTGGGAGATTGCGGTACTGGAGTACCTGAATGATCTTTTGCAAGCAGAGTCTCCGACTGCTCTGACGGACGACCGGGAGATTACTATGCGGACTTTGGTTGGAAATTAAATTTCCAGGTATTGGCTCTGGTTCCGTCCACCTAGATGGACTATATGGGTCTGCTTTGGACACGGCCTCAGCCAGGGTTTTCCTCCCATGGGACAAGCTCCAAAATCTGCAGGATGAATTTGACTCCTAATGTCCAGCAGTCGGTCATCTTTCCGGACTGGCATGCGGGTGCTGGGTCTGATGATGTCTACCAAAGAGAGATTCTTGCCACGTGGGGCAAAAATCCACCGTTTCTAGACAATCTGATCCTGTTGATCCTGGGGTAAGAGAGATTCTCTGATTCGGTGGCTTCTCTCTCTGGTGCTTCGACAGGGAATATCTTCCTTCCCCTGTATTGGACGGTGATCACCATGGATGCCAGCCGGTCCGAGTGGGGTGGCATTTTTGCCACGGATTGTGCTCTGTATAATGGACATTTCCTCCTGAAGTGTTTCAGTAGCTGTGTCTCTTTGGGGACTCCCAAGGTGGTCCTGTTGGTCTCTCGTCTCAACAGGAATGTGCTTAGGTTTGTGGTATGGTCTCGGGGATCCTCTGGCCAATGCCACAGATGCACTGGTGGCTCCTTTTGGGCCAGTATCATTTGCTATATGTCTTTCCTCTTCTACAACTTCTGCCAAGATTACTGCGTAGGTTTGAGGTAGAAGGGATTATGGCCTTCCTAGTGGCTCCAGACTGGCCTCGCCAGTCTTGGTACACAGATCTGATACAGTTGGTCACCAATGCTCCTTTGAGACTTCCTCTTAGAGGTGATCTGTTTGCCCAAGGGCCAATCTTCCATCTTGCCTTACAAAGGCTGGCTTAATGGCTAGGCTGTCGGAAGCCTGATGCTCAAGGATAGATTGTTGTCTGAATTGGTGATTCCCACGCTGGTAGTAGATCTACTTCTAGGAAGATTTACCTTTGCGCTTAAGGAGCGTACTTTGCGGGTGTAAATCTCGTGGGTTCACCCCTGCTCCTTTTCCGTGACTTGGAGCTTGGCTTTCCTCCATAGAGGTGTTGAGCTGCGCCTGGCCTCGGGTACCATGAAGGGCCAGGTTCGGCCTTAGCGGTTTTCCTTTAATGTTCTATTGGCTACGCTTCTTTGGTTTGCACCTTTGTTCAGGGGGTTCGCCACTTGGCTCCCCCAGTGCGGTCTCCATTGCGGTCTCCATTGCCCTCGTGGGATCTCAACTTGGTGCTGTCGGTTCTTCAGTAATCGCCATTGAAAAATATTTGTGAGATTCCTCTGCTTGCATTGTCCCAGAAGGTAGACTTCTTGGTGGCTTTTTCTTCTGCATGTAAGGCGTCGGAGCTTGCAGCTTTGTCTTGTGATACACCTTACTTGGTTCATGGAGATAGTGCTCCAGGTCTATGATCCTTGTCAGTTGTTCCTTCCTAAGGTTGTTTCTGGTTTCCATCTGAATGAAGACATGGTGATGCCTTACCTGCGTCCTAAGCTTAGGCATCCTAAGGAGATTGCCTTGCAGATGGTGGTGCAGGCCTATTCAATCAAGGGTCAGGTTCTCCTTTCCCTGGTAAAGCTCACTCTTTGCAGGCACTTAGTGCCTCCTGGTCCTTTCGCCATCAGGCGTCAGTGATGCAAGGTGGCCACTGGTCGTCTGTGCACACTTTCACAAAATGTTTGCAAAGTGGATGTGCTGGCATCTGCGGATGCTGCTTTTTGAGAGGACTAGTCCTCTTTGAAGGTGTATGTTTCAGGTGGGCTCCAGTTGTTACTGGTTGAGCTCCATGTTACCTGGTTGGCTAGGTTTAGCCTTTGGGAATTTATTTCTGCTGTTTTTTCCCACCCCTCATGTTTATACACTGTTTTGGGACATCCCAACAGTCAAGAAGATTCTAGAACTGTGTCCGTCAATGAAGAAAAGAGAAAATTGGATTTTTGTCTTACCGTAAAATCCTTTTCCTGATGTTCATTGACGGACACAGCACCCACCCCTGTATTGAGTTGAGTTATATTTCTTCTGACACTGCTTGCAACAAAACTGAATGCCTATAGCAGGAAGTGGGAGTATATCCCCTGGGACTGCTCCATAGGCTTGGTAAAGATTTTTCCTGCCTTGTGTCGTACTCCTGTAGCATAACCTAATCGTCTTGAAGATTCTGGAGCTGTGTCTGTCAATGAATATTAAAGAAAAAGATTTTATGGTAAGACAAAAAAATCTAATTTTTTTTTTTTTTTTTAACCTTTTTTAGATGTTTCTGTGGAGAAGGTGGCATGGCTGACTGCTAGTTTCTCAACTTGCTCAGTATGATCAATCCCAATAGCTGGGCTGGGGACTGGCTGAGTTCAGTTCTCAGTAACATACAATGAGAAATCCACCTCCTAAACTTTATCCCGTTTGTTAAGACAAACAGTGGTAACATCTGTTCACATCATGAGATATCGCTCTGCACAGTACAGACATGGTTTATTCTAGCAAACAGTTTACAAGCCCCCCCCCCCCCCCCCATATAACTAAGAGAATTAAGTATAAATTTCCTTGTTAGAAGTTCCAGAAAATAGCATCTAAAAAGGTAAGCTGTAATTTTTCTTATTTTCTTAAGTTATGCTATTTGAATTGGGGCATGTAACAAATACTGTATAAAGTAGATGTTATCCCAATTTTACTGCAAAAGTAGAAATATAGTTTAAGGAGATTTCCCTTTGTGTCGATGTGGTGTGCACACCCTGTCTCTTGTTCTATTGCCGCCAGGGTGGTCTTTAATGCGGGGCAAAAGGAGGGGCCAGTCTTTGCTGGGGCCCAAAGCAGCTGCCCCTTGAGCCCGCAAATAGCATACTTTCTAACAGTCCTGGGACAGTCTCGCTAATTGGTCCATTGTCCCATTGTCCCAGGATGTCTGTGTCTTGGCGGGCCGGTAATGTTTCTTTACTGTTTGAACTGGTCACCATGGTGAATGAACACCCAAAACTGCATCCATTGGTTTCAGGATCAAATCCCTTTCACTGTGGGAAGACAGCGGACAGGTCTGCAGCCAGGCTCCAATCCCTGCCAGGAGCCTGCAGAAAACCACAGCCTTGTCCCACCCACTCCTCAGCAGCACAGTTTATTATTATTTTTTTTTTTTTTGTGTAATGCAGCAGTGCTGGATCTAGGGGGTGCTGGGTTAGGCTGAGCCCCTTCCCCCAAGCTGTGTCCTCCAGGTCTATGATGCTGTCATTGGTATTGCCAAATGTCCATCTCCCTTACATTTTCACAGTGCCCAGCAGAACATCCCCCCCCCCCGCACAAATGGGAGAGGAGAGGGGCTGGATCTGCTCTGCCCGCCCACACTCCAGTCCGTGCAGCCTGTGCTATGTCTGTGAATGGGATGTGTGGGTGGGAAATTATAAACAGAAGAGCCGGCAGCTGTATTGGGTATGTGGTGCCATTGAGCTTGGAAACCTCTGGGACAATCCATGATATAAGTGAGCACTTGGTCCTCCAGCAATAGTTTTCATTGCTATTGCAAAAGAGTTTTGTGTCATCAGCCTATATAAGTAGTTGGTCCCATGTGATATTAAGTGGGTTGACACTGTTGTGCTGTAGTTTGACTGCAGTGAGAGTGCATCCCCAGTTTTCCTACACCTTACCCCTGATTTTAGCCACAGTCCCATTGACTTCTTTTAGGTTGCAGGTTTTTGCCATGTTTTCTGAAAGCTCAGCATGCATGACTTTTGGTGCGCTTACAGAAAATGTGCAGGAATGCTGGGGACACAGCCACGCTGTAGCCAAACCGCTGAAAAGTAATCCATGATCAGGTCACTTTTCAGAGGCATTTGACAGGCAGTGAGGAGGTGATATCGCACTTCACTGCCGCTTAACTGCTGACTGCCAATCCCTCCAGGTAATGGGATGGTTTACTTCCAACTCCACCTTTAGCAACTAATCAGTGAGCAGTAATAATGTGCAGTAACCTCTAGCAACCAATAAGTGAGCAGGAATAAAGTATAGTAACCTCTAGAAGCCAATCAGTGAGCAGTAAGGTTGTTCAGTAACCTCTAGCAACCAGTCAGTGAGCGGTAATGATATGCTGTAACCCGGGGGTCAGCAACCAGTAGATCGTGACCAGGTGACTGGTACACCGTTGTCTGGGCTTGCTGACCTGCCATCCCAGAGCATCAGAGTGCAATGCAGAGGGACTACTTGTAAAGTTGGAGCTGTACTAGGGAGTAAGAGCCACAGAAGCTGATGCCTCCTGATGCTGGCTCCTCTCCCATGCAGAATGATACCAACTGCATTCCATCCCTTATCCCAGCTAGCAGTCCCCAGTGTGGTGCCAGCAGCGGGAAAGAAGAGCTCTTCAGGTCATTGTGAAGTAATGCACTGGGCGTAAACGTATAGAGCTGCTTTTACACTGATGTGCTGCGGTTTACCCACAACGCTGGTGTAGTGCAGTGTACGTGCGGGTTTGCTGCACTTTCTGAATGCAGGAGTTTTGGTGCACTTTCAGAAAGTGCAGCTCTCCGGGGATAGGGACTATGTCTTCACATTGCCTCACGCAGAGGAGATCTCCTCCCCCTTCACTCTACTGGCCCATCAATTGACTTCTTCTTCCACCCAACATTAATCTGCTTGGAGGAATGTGCGGAGCGCTGTGCCAGTAGCAGTGAGTGTGTGTACCCTATTGACCCGATGCCTGTAATTGGCGGGAGTGGAGCCCACAGTGTACAGCTATGATCTGAGACAAATTGGCCATATCATTGCCTAGAAGGGGTGGCAGCGGCCGGCGGGCTCCCCCCACAATGGCGGAACTCCAGGGCCCAGTCGCAAGTGCGACTGTTTGCAACCCTGGTAGTTCCGTGTCCGCCTATACCATATTCCAGAAAAGGATTTTACAAAATATGGAGCTTTTGCTGCAGCAGGTTTGGCATCCATAATTAGCTGTACTGATTATTACTGTCATCCATGGCAAATGTTTTTTTTTGTTTTTTTTTTTTAATTGTAATGCCTACATTACGGAAGTGGTTGCAATCTGATTTACTTTGTGTCCTCAAAAGCTGTTGCAACCACAGTCATTTGAAAAAGGAAGCACACCCCCCTGGAAATTCTTTTTTTTTTTTTTTTTTTTTTTTACAGATTTGAACAGACAAAAATGTTATCTTAATTCAGTCAGTTATTTATTTAATAAATGATCAATAGATATAATGTGCACTGTGAAAAAGTAAGTACGTCCTTGTACTCAGAAACCTGTTATTTCCTTCTTTAGCAGAAATTACTTTGTGTGCCTTTTGTGTATTCATGCACCAAGTTCTGAATTCTTTCTGAGAAATGTTTCCCACCAAATTCAGTTGCAAGATGTTTTTTGCTTTTTTTGCTTGTATTGTTCTTTTCCTCAATTTCTTCTTTTTGAGCCATTTCTTTGTGGATTTGCTAGTGTGCTTCAGATCATTATTATGCTGAAAATCCATTTATAGTTCAACTTCAGCAGATGGCCTAATATTTTCATCAAGCACACTCTGAATCATAGAAGAGTTGATTACAGTGGTGTAGTGGTTAGCACTTTCACCTAGCAGCAAGAGGGTTGCTGGTTCGAATCCCAACCACGACACTACCTGCCTGGAGTTTGCATGTTCTCCCTGTGCCTACGTGGGTTTCCTCCGTGTACTCCGGGTTCCTGCTACACTCCAAAGACATGCTGGTAGGGTAATTGGATCCTGTATAAAAAAAAAAAAATTGGCCCTATGTATGTATGAATGTGAGTTAGGGACCTTAGATTGTAAGCTCCTTGAGGGCAGGGACTGATGTGAATGTGCAATGTATATGTAAAGCGCTGCGTAAATTGACAGCGCTATAGAAGAACCTGAAATAATAATAATTATATGGAGTTGCCTTTAGAAGATGAGTAGTATTAAGAAACAAACAAAAAAAAGTCAGAGACCGTGAACAGGATACAAGAGGTGGTCAAAGACCTGGCGTTCTTTCCGGTCAGCTACACAGTGGTGAAGGGGGGAAGGTGGTGGATTAAAGGAGGAGAGCAGGCCCAGGAGTAGTTCAGGTTTTCCTAAACTAATGCAAACATAATGGGCAAACAATGTAAATCTGCTGGAACAGAGTTGCTGAGGCAGCGTGGGAGGCAAGGGGTGATCTTTTTTTTTTTTTTTTTTTTTTTTTTTTTTTTAATCCACTCCTGCCAGCCGTTACTTTTTTGCTAAAAAAGCTTAGGCCCTTTTCACACTGATGAACCGATTAAGTCCTCCTGTTAGTTTTTTAGGCTGACCTGATCGGACCATCCATAGCTCTCTATGGAACGGCAGATGTCAACGGACATGTTGCCGCTGACACCCGCCGGCATCCGATCTGCTAAAAACATACAGATGGAGATCCGTCCTGCGTTTCAGGTGACGGTTGGAAATGGGCAGGCAATCTGTTTCCATCCGACTGCCCAGCAGAGAAGAGTGGGCTGTGATGACAGACCTGTCATCCACCTGCTCAGCAGGGTTCAGCAGACAGGTCCGCTCTGTCTGTAAATGGTCTTACACTTGCTTTTTGTTTGCATTTCAGAATGATACAATATATCACTGTTCCTAAAAAAAAAAAAAAAAAAAAAGTTATTTTACTGCACGTTCACTCTAGCACAGTTTTCTCCGTACTGGAAGAACGCCAGTCGTCATGCCTAAATTCTAGTTTAGTCTCCAAAAGCTTTAATATTTTTTTTTTCTTTTTGCAGGAGGACGGTTGTATGCCCCATTATTGATGTAATAAGTGATGATACCTTTGAATATATGGCAGGTTCTGATATGACTTATGGAGGGTTCAACTGGAAACTAAACTTTAGATGGTACCCTGTTCCTCAGCGTGAAATGGATCGGAGACGAGGTGACAGAACTCTGCCTGTGAGGTGAGGGGACTCGTTTGATATTTACATTTTCCCCTTATTATTTTATTTATGTTTCTAAGAATATACCATTAATATGTTGATGGTCTGTCAGACTGACCATGTAAGATCTATGTGCAGTAGAGTTGTGCAGGACCCTTTAGCAACACAACCTAAAATTATTATTTCACTATACGTATTGTAAAAGGTTTGAGTTTTGAGGTATGATTGTATCCCTCTACTAGCTGTCGCATGCCCTAAACAAAAATGGCTGGAGCTTTTCTCATCGCTCCCAAAGCCTAATTCCAGGCAAAACATTATTTCTGTTTTGGTTACAATGGGGAGAGGTTAATATCTGTCAGGGCTTTTTTTTTTTTTTTTGAAGAGCACTGATATGAGCACTTTTCTCTTTACTTTCTTTTCAAACCAATGACAAGGACAAATAAGCTAAAATCGTTGGATCTCACACATGCAATAAAAACCTGGCAAAGTATTTAACCATTCACTTTCCTACTAATGAAAATGGCTTTTATTGCTTTTTTTTTTTTTATTGTCATTGTTGTAGAGATTTTCCCTCACAATTGTGTTCTGACTGACGCACAAAATAGACAGAAAATGGGGGGAAGAGAGTATCTGAAATGGGTATTTAAACAGTGATACAAACCTGAAAGGGTATTCAACCTTTTTCCACTTAATTCAGTGCTAAAATAAAAGCTGTCTGGATTTGGGCTTTAAAGGAAACCTTTCCTGAGAGAAATAAGGTGGCTGCCTCTGCTTACTTTTCATTCTGTAAATTCTTGTCTGCTTGGCATGCTTGCCCTGTTGCTTCAGTACTTTTAAGTCATTGACTTTAAAGTATATCTACAGCCAAATACCTTTCTTTCTTGTCCATCAAAGAAAACAGAACTTTAATAAATCCTAAAGCTAGCCTCTGTATAACCCCACCTCCAATCACCATGGCCCAGTTTTTTGATAGTGTCCTAGGAGCATATATGCCTTTACCTCCACTCTGCCTAGAAAAAAAAAAGACCCATATTTTTGTGAGTTCTATTCTAAATCTTCTCAGCAGATTGATGTTCAGGTCCACCACCTCTGATGTAAGCCAGTCACTAAACACTCACACAGTCAGCCTATGGACATGGCTAGGCTAGCCTGGAATGTGACCTCAAGGCACCAGGCTCTGCATTGTGGGGCTTTCCAGACCTTAGTACTTTTAGTTAACCGCAGAGCACTGTCTGGGTCAAGAGCTTGCAGCACAGCCTCTGTTGTTTCCCTGTCCCTGAGGGCTAATATAGTGAGTAAGGCGGGTTGGGCTGAAGCACTAGAAGCTACCTCACAGTTGGTAATATTGGGTGCCATTTTAAAATTTCCTCCACCTCCATTTTACAGCAGTAAATTTTAATACTGAGAGAACGGAGTGCTGACATCAGCTTGATGGAGTGGTGTTCTTCTGCCATTCAGCCAAGAGGAAAGTTGCTGCTCCTGCTTTTCTAGCACTTCATGGATCATTGAGTCTTTGGGCTAGTTCTACTGTTTGCCTTCAGTGACTTTGGTCACCTCCTGGCTACCTACGACCCTCTTTAGCATCAGCTGCTTGTGTTTGAGTACACAAGGACTGGCTCATCTTGGGCCTAGTTTTCTGCTACACAGTGCAACGTGTTTTTTTACAGACACGCAAAAGACAGCCCTGCTGCAACTAGCGTCCTCAGTTCATATTCCATTGTTGCTAGAAGAAAATTTCCAGTGTCCCTGTAAGGACCCAATACCAGTAGCCAAGATCTTGGGACACTTACAACTATAGGGTCACCCTTATCTAATTCTTATACAGCTTCACAGTGTGAGACTCAGACCTCTGTGTACAAAAAAACTAATATCTACTTCAAATGAGTACTTTGTGATGTGATGAAGTGTCCCTAGCAAAATTACAGAAACTAGACTATTGTATAACCCTTTGAAAGTGTCAGGAACTACACTTCAGGCCCCCCAGATTTACTAAGTTGAACACCACTGGTATAGAAAGTCAGCAGCCAGAAGTAAAAATGTAAACAAACTCCCGCCTGCTATAGCATGTACGTGCTGACGCTGCCTTCAGTGTAAAAGTTACATCAGTGGCAGCAAAAGGGTCAAATAATGCAATTTACTGGATTTTTAGTTTTGTTTTTTTTTTAATTGCCCAGTCCTCACTACTGCGTGCCATGAGTGGTTCTATACGCTTGCCCATATGTCTCTACTTTGTCCTGCTAATGTTGAGTTAGTAGATATATTGCACCAGCGGTAATCTATTTATGGATGCAGCAATTTTGTCACTGTTTCAGTAGTTTCCAAACAAAGCGATATTTGTTGTGTATTTGATTGCTATCAGTTTTCATTACAGATTTAGGTTGCAACATTTGTGCCATTATTCTTTGCCTCCTGATGATACATGGGTGACAGATTGCTTTGCCCCAGATCTTTGCTTTTTGTTGCCAAATCTACTTCTCTATAACCTCCGAAGTATAATACTGTATTTGTGTACTATGTTGGGCTAAAAATTAATGAAAAAAAGCTGGACCAATAGCTGTTGCTTAAAAAAGCTTCTTATGACCACCTCCATTTACAGATACAAAGGCAGCATGTATCCATCCATCTTGCATGTGATGCATTCTTTGTCTAATATGTGAACGTTTTGAACCATGGATGGACTGTTCTGTTGCATGTTTCTGCTTTTGCTTTTCTAGGACCCCTACTATGGCAGGAGGCCTTTTCTCAATCGACAGAGATTATTTTCAGGAGATAGGAACATATGATGCTGGAATGGACATATGGGGTGGGGAAAATTTAGAAATATCCTTTCGGGTAAGTCTTACCAAGCATAGACCTGCTACCAAAGTATGTATAATCTATGCAATAGTGTACACTATGCATTTATTTTTCATTCCATAGATGCTGTTTAAATTTAGATGGGATAACATTAAAAAATGACAGTTTATTTAGGGTTGCATATTAATTTTCTTTTATAGATATGGCAGTGTGGAGGTACGCTTGAAATTGTCACCTGTTCTCATGTTGGTCATGTTTTTCGGAAAGCAACCCCATACACTTTTCCAGGTGGAACGGGGCAAATTATCAACAAAAACAACCGCAGACTGGCAGAAGTGTGGATGGATGAATTCAAGAACTTCTTTTATATAATTTCACCTGGTAAGACTCACTTAATTTGTTTTATTTTAAGTGAACCTGACTTGTCCCAAAAGTGTTTTAAATATTGCTATCAAACAGTTAACGGTCTATGATCTGGCTGAAGATTTGGATAGGCTGCACACGTGGATTGCAGCATGGCCCCACTGGACAAGAAGAAGAACAAAGAGCTACTCAGTGTAAACTGCATCTCCTGGGCTAGGTGGCCCACTGCTCTAATGTATGGTTCCCGTTAATTGAAAGCATAGCGACTATTTAACCCTTTCCCTGCCAATGCAGTTTTTGCACATTTTATACCTGAAGATTAGTTAAAACCCCCAAACTTTATATACAATGGTGAAAAGAATCCCCTGCAGATTTTGGTAATTTGCCCGCTTAAAAGAAATGAAGAGTCTATCTATAATTGTTATAGGTGTATTTTGAATGATAGAGACAGAATATCAACTAAAAATCCAGAAAAAACACGATACAAATGATATAAATTGAGTTGCAGTTCAGTGAGTAAAATAAGTATTTGATCCCCTACCAACCAACAATAATTCTGGCTCCCACACACTGGCTATAGTATGTGCTCATGTGGTACACAGTTTAGTCCTGTCAATTTTAGGAAGGTGTTCCCAAGGACAAATCCTTGTGTAAAGACTCCTGTCCACAGAATCTCTTCCATTTAAACCTCACCATAATAGGCAAGACCAAAGAGCTGTCAAAGGACACCAGGGACAAGATTGTAGACTTGCATAAGGCTGGAATCGGCTACAAGACTTTAAGCAAGAAGCTTGGTGATGAGGAGAAAACTGTTGGAGCAATTATTCGCAAATGGAAGAAATACAAAATAACCAATCTTCCTCTGTCGCTCCATGCAAGGTTTTGCCTCATGGGGTAAGGATGATCATGAGAAAAGTGAGGGATCAGCCCAATGGGAGGCATTTGCGAATGATCTCAATGCAGTTGGGACCACAGTCACTACAGTCACCAAACAAAAACAGTTGGTAACACAATAAGCCGCCAAAGATTGAAATCCTGCAGCACCCACAATGTCCCCCTCAAGAAGGTACATGTACAGGCTCATCTGAAGTTTGCTAATAAACATATAAATGATTCAGAGAAGGATTGGGAGAAAGTGCTGTGGTTAGATGAGACCAAAAGTAAGCTCTTTGGCATTAACTCAACCTGCCGTGTTTGGAGGAAGAAAAATGTTGGCTATTACCCTAAGAACACCATCCCTACAGTCAATCACAGAAGGGGAAACATTGTTTTGGGCTGTTTCTCTGCAATAGGTACAGGCTGATTTTGCCACATTGAGAGGCCAATGGACAGGGCCATGTATTGTTAAATCTTGCATGAGAACCTTCTTCCCTCAGCCGGAAAACAGAAGATGGGTCGTGGATGTGTCTTCCAGCATAACAATGACCCAAAACATACCGCTAAGACAACAAAGGAGTGGCTCAAAAAGAAGAATATTAAGGTCATGCAGTGGCCTAGCCAGTCTTCAAATCTTAATCCAATAGAAAATCTATGGAGGCAGCTAAAACTTTGAGTTGTCAAGCGACAGCCAAGTAACCTTAAGGGTTGGGAGAAGGTCTGTAAAGAGTGGACCAAAATCCCTCCTGAGATGTGTGCAAACCTGGTAACCAACTACAAGGAACATTTTACCTTTGTGCTTGCCAACAAGTCATGTTTTGCTTGACTATCAATTACCTATTTTACTTACAGAACTGCAACTCAATTTATAACACTTGTATCATGTTTTTTCTGGATTTTTGGTTGATATTCTGTCTCTATCATTTTAAACTACATCTATGATAAAAATGATAGACCCTTATAGTGGGCAAACTTACAAAATCTGCAGGGGATTAAAAACTAATTTTCCCATACTGTATTTTCTGAAAGCAGAGACCCTGCATTAAAAAAATTCACAAGGGTTTATCAAATATATAATTTTAGTAAAAAATACACTTTTAGTTTTGGTCCACACAAACGCAATATATTTGTGTGGACCAAAACTGTGTGCACAGTGCAGTAACTGGCTGAAAATTTAAAAGGTAAGGTTGCCTTGAGCAAATAGATACCAAACATGTCAAACTTTAAAATCGCATTCAAAGAACGACAACTGTCATTACCCAAAATTGCCCAAAAAGCTTTTACAAGTCATTTGTTTAGAGTTAACTGTGAAATATGTCCCTAAAGTTTTGCTCCTACTATGATGAGTGCGGTAATACATACAGTGCTTTGCGAAAGTATTCGGCCCCCTTGAACTTTTCGACCTTTTGCCACATTTCCCAGACCTCAACAGAATGGGCAAAGATTTTACGCCAGAATTTGGAAGGGGAACAGATTCCCCCTAACCTCGTGAGGATATCTGTAACAGCGGTGTTTCTTTGGCGCATGGCATGGCTCAAATACTGGTCTGCGGACCAGGCTTCCAAGAAGGTCCTGTTGAATCTCTCCTTTGTAGGAGATCGCCTGTTTTGTAGCTTCCATGGATGAGATCATTAAGGGGCTTACAGTGGGGATGAGTACTCTTCTCCAGCAGGCTACCAGTAGCAAGCAGTCTAGTCACAAACGTTGGCCTTTCTTCTCGGCTCACAAGCAGCCCTTTCGTTTCTCAGGAGAAGGGATCAAAATTTGTTCTAACCCTCTTTGGATGTTCCAAGATGCCCTAGTCTGATAACCCGAGAGCTGGTCTCTCCAGACCGGTAAGGGGAAATCTTTGCTTCTTTTGGGACCCGTAGACCTCCTTGATTCAAAACACAAGCTGATTCGGTCCAGTTACAAGATCGAGTTTCAGTCTTCGCCTCTGGCAAGGTTCTTTCCATCCATCCTGCATTTGTCCCTAGATCGCCTGTGTGGTCTCCTTGGGGTGGTGCAAGATTTTCTCTTTCAAGGGGTCATTGTACCGGTTCCGGAATCAGAACGCTTTCAGGGGTTTTATTTAAACCGATTTACTGTTCCCAGGAAGGAAGGCAAAGTTTGTCCAATCCTGGACCACCAGGCCTTGAACAGCTTTGTGTGGGTACATAAATTGCAGATGGGGTCCATTCGCACGATAGTGGCATCCCTTCATCAAGGGGATCTTCTGGCCTCTGTCGATATCAAGGACGCTTGGCTTCATATTCCACTATTTCCGGCATCAGCGTTTTCTTCGCTTTGCCGTAGGCGAGGAGCATTATCAATTTGTGGCGTTACCCTTTGGTCTAGCCTTCGCTCCTCGGGTGTCCACAAGTTTTGGCTCTTGTGTTTTGCTGCGGCAGTGGAGGATTGCAGTACTGGGGTACCTGGATGATCTCCTCCTCCGAGCAGAGTCTCTAACTGCCTTGACAGACAACCTGGTCATTGCTGTGCGAACCCTGCAAGAGTGGCTGGAAACTGAATTGTCAAAAATCTTCTCTGTTTCCGTCCACCAAGCTGGACTACCTGGGCCTGACCCTGTGGACCAGAACCAGAAAAAAAAGATAATTTTTCTTAGAATTTTTAGTAGCACAGGGATGGGGTTCTGCTCCTTTCACACCTGGGTGTTTTTGTTGCAGGTGTTTATTGGGCATTTTTTGGGCGTCTTTGGAGGCAGGCATAACATCTGAAATTCTGTATAGGGGTATATACACACACATATATAAACATACACACACACACATACACACATATAGGTGTGAAAGGAGCGGAACCCCATCACCAGTGCCACGAATCAGTGTCCACCAGTGCCACTGTCCACAGTGCCACATATCAGTGCCACGAATCAGTGTCCACCAGTGCCACGTATCAGTGCCCACCAGTGCCACGTATCAGTGTCCACCAGTGCCACATATCAGTGCCATGTATCAGTGCCACGAATCAGTGTCCACCAGTGCCACTCACACAGACCTGGCTGCAATGTGGGGAATGCCTAGCTAATGTTCCTTCTTCTTCCTGGAAAGTCGGATCACAAGTCGCTTCAAATAAGATAAGGATCCGACTTGGAGGCGACTCCCATTGAAGTCTATTGGCACAAGTTGGATACAAGTTGCCTCAAAGTAGTTCAGGACCCTTTTCTGAAGTCGGAGCGACTTCAGTAGTGCATATTAAGACGATTCTCATTGATTTAAATTGCATTTGTTATGTCAAGCGACTTGGGGCGACTTGAGGGCACACATGTCGCCTGACAAGTCGCGGCAGTGTGAATGGAGTCTTATTGTTACTGTTTTGTTGTAACATAAACATTGTAAAGACATTGTAACCTCTTCTGAAAGAGAAAAATTTAGCTGTCAGTATAATTTTTCTAGACTAGGAACTTAAAGGTAGGCCCTTAAAAGTGCCTGTGTGTTAAACCTTTGAATATCTTCTTGAGAAGACACCGGGGCATTTCAAAATAAAAAAAAAAACAGTACTTGGTAGCAGTTATGAAACTGGGTGAAGAGTACAGCCCTCGAAGTGTGTAACTTCACAAATGAGTAGAGGTAGTAATTCCCATTTTTCTATTATGACAGATCTCCTCTAAAGTGCTTCCTTTAAAAATGCACACATGCCATTTGGAAATCGGCTGCAAAACTAATCAAAGATGACAGCAGATTCCAGAGAAATGATAGATAAGTTAAGAAATAGAGGGAATTATTTTTAAGTGTAATTTCAGGTAGCTCTTTATAACTCGGCTGACATCTCTTAATGGGTTTTTCAAATGTCACAAACTACTCATGCAGCCCATTTGTCTGTCAGCTGTCGTTATCTTCTTCCAAGTTAGTCAGTCTAATTCCACTTGTATTTATATATTCCAAAATGCATTTTGTCACTGTGGCAAACAAAGTTGTTCAGTGTTTTCACTAAAGTTAAAATAAGCTTTATCAACTAAGGTAAAAATATTTTGTTACTGTATTGTAAGAATCTGAAACAATTTTTCCATGTTGCTGCTAAAAAAAAAAAAAGTTATAAGCTGCATTGCATTGAAACTGAATACTATCCTGCTGTAGGTGTAAAAATGCCACTGAAAGTCATGTGAAAAAGTCAATTTTTTCACCACCCCATGAATATTGATGACTTTTTTTTTTTTTTTTTTTTTTTTTGTAACACATTTGAACAAACTTTGGATCTTCATT
Source organism: Pelophylax lessonae (assembly GCF_965119305.1). Classification (NCBI taxonomy): domain Eukaryota; kingdom Metazoa; phylum Chordata; class Amphibia; order Anura; family Ranidae; genus Pelophylax; species Pelophylax lessonae. The sequence goes on along the minus strand of NC_138772.1, from coordinate 267,708,850 downwards.
CAAACATTGCCTACTGATAGTAGGTAATGTACTGGTAATATAATTGAACAAATTACATAAAATGGACATGATGTATTTCTTATAATTTGGCAAAAAATTTACATTTGTCACTTGCAGATAGTACATTTACAACTACTTCAAATCCATGAAATTGGAATCCATTCTAAATTGGGTGCTTATGATTAGAAACTCTATAGGGAATATTTAGGTACACCTCTCTTAAATCTTCGAGATCGAGAAGTTGGTGTTCTCTTTGCTATGTGTGTGTGTGTAGATTTTGGATGCCCATGAGCCTGGCAAGGGATTAAACAAGATGACCAGAGGATTTGAAATCGATCATTCCACTGTAAATTAGATAATCTATAAATAGCCTAGAGTTAGATGACTGCTAATTGGTCTAGGACAAGATGGCTCCGTAAATTAAGCCCAAAGGATGTCCATTTAGTGCTAAAAAAAAAGTCTCCAGAATCATAAAATGTATTTGTGGGATTTGCAGGTAATGGCGTTGGCGTTATACATTCACCAATTTACCTGCATCGGAAGTGTCAGGAAAAAGCCTTTACTTTCTAAATCAAAAACTTCCGAGCAAAACTACAGTTTACCATTAAGCATACCGTATAGGCAAAGGCCAGGCATTCTAGAGTAATGTTGATATGAACTCCTAGATCAAAGATAGTTATTTGACCCAAGTACACATATTTGGCATGAAACCAAAGACTGATTTCAAGAATCCAGGCTGGTCTAGTCAAAGCCCTAGTTTGAATACCATTGAAATGTGGAGAAGTTCATTTTTTCAAAAATTACACAAACATGTTGCAGCTAAAGGCATTTTGCTTAAAGAAGTAGTCAAAGATTTCACTGTCAGAGGCTGCTGGACAGTTATGCAATATGCCTACAAGAAGTAATTTCTGCTAAAGAAGAAATATCTCCTAAGGTGTGAAGGGTGTTCTTACTTTTTCCCTGTGCACCATACATCTATTGATATCTTTGTTAAATGGCTAAAGGCAAATGTTACTTGTGTTTTAATCAAGCATAATGCCTTATGTGCAGGCACTGTTTATGAAGCTCTAATGTTTGGCTCTTCAAATATGCAAAAAAAGTCAATACATTTATTTTGTACATTTTCATGCTAATGTACTTTTACGTTTGATGTATTCTAAAACATATTGTATTACTCTTGTTTGGCAATAAATGCTCAGAGAATTGGTTTCCTTTTCAAAGAGAACTGGTTTCCCGAACTTTTAAAATAGTTAAAGTGGAGTTCCACCCATTTTTAATAACTTGGATTACATAGATGTATGTAATCCCCTTTAAAATGACTTTTACCAATGGAAACTTTTTTTTTTGCTAGTAAATACCTTATTTTCTTCTTTATTCATCCTCTCCTCACTTCCGGGTCCGGCCGCCGATCAGCGATTACGTCATTCGGCGATCCGCAGGGTGTGCTGGGATGTATCTCATGGCATGAAATCTCGCATTATTACACAGGAGTTCTGAGTACTGTTTGCATTGAGGCTGTGCTCTGCCCCGCCTCCGCCCCGCCGCCTCTCAGTGAGCTGTACTGTATGTATTGGATTGAGGCCATGCTCTGCCCCGCCTCCGCCCTGCCTCCTCTCAGTGAGCTCAGTGAGGATATAATACTTTCAGTCCTCGCTCACTGAGAGGCGGCGGGGCAGAGCACGGCCTCAATACAAACCGTACTCAGGACTCCTGTGTAATAATGCAAGATTTCATGCCATGAGATGCATCCCAGCACCCCCTGCGAATCGCCGAATGACGTAATCGCCGATCGGCGGCCGGACCCGGAAGTGAGGAGAGGATGAATAAAGAAGAAAATAAGGTATTTACTAGAGAAAAAAAAAAAAAAAGTTTCCATTGGTAGTTTTAAAGGGGATTACATACATCTAAAGTTACTAAAATGGGTGGAACTCCACTTTAATCCTCTGGTAATCTCCCATATTCTTATATTGTGGCTTTGCCAATTATGACTTTTTGAACTAATTTTAGATTAGAACAGGATTTATTGGTTTAGTCAAATTACTTATTTTGTAATTACTTTTAAAATGTATTCACTCTCAGTATACATGATGAACACCAAGAAACTTTGGAAATATAGATCTCATTCAGACAAGTTGCATGCTAACCCTGAATATTTGAAAGGAGCAAATGTGTGTTTAACCACTTCCTGCTGAACCTTTTGCATTATGAAGGCTGGGTGTGGGCTCCCTGGTTCCGGGAGGACATATGACGTCCTTCCATTTGTGTGCCTCCTGCAAGCTGTACTGCGACTCGATCCCTCACCTGCTGTGTCTACCAGGTGTACAGGGCCAGCCCTAGGATCATGTGATCACCGTGACCAATAAGAGCGATCACATGATAGTTGTACACAATGAATTGCTTTCATTCATAGCCTTTTATTGTGTTGATCTGTGATTGGTCACATCGTACAGTCAATCACAGCACACTGTACCCTGTAATAGCTGTGGTCAATCACAGCTGTTCCAGTAGTATATAATGGCAATGAATGAATGCCATTTATTAAAGGGATTGCTTATAACGGGGATCATCCCTGTTATAAGCAATCATAGAATTTAAAAAAAAAAATCATGATAAACTCCCCAGAGTAAGTAATGTGTCACTACGATAACACTGAAGTGCTCTGGTCACAGTATGCAACAAAAATAAATTATATTTAAAAAAAATAGAATATATATATATATATATATATAATGTATGTATGTATGTGTGTATATATATATATATATATATATATATATATATATGTATATGTGTGTATATGTGTGTGTATATGTGTGTGTGTGTGTATATATATATATATATATATATATATATATATATATATATATATATAATGTGTGTGTGTGTGTATATATATATATATATATCGTATATACTCGGGTATAAGCCAACCCGAATATTAGTCGAGGCACCTATTTTTACCACAAAAAGCTGGGAAAACGTATTGACTCGAGTAGAAGTCTAGGGTGGGAAATGCAGCATCTACTGTTAATTTTCAAAAATAAAAGATACCAGAGGCTACGGGCATGGTGCAGGAGATGCAGAGGCTGCGGGCATGATGCAGGAGATGCAGAGGCTGCGGCCATGGTGCAGGAGATGCAGAGGCTGCGGGCATGGTTGCAGGAGATGCAGAGGCTGCGGGCATGGTTACAGGAGATGCAGAGGCTGCGGGCATGGTTGCAGGAGATGCAGAGGCTGCGGGCATGGTTGCAGGAGATGCAGAGGCTGCGCAGGGGTCTTACTTAGCCATCCCCGAGGCGCCTTAAATTTTAAAAAGGCGCCACACGTCATTGCGCATGCGCCGTCTGCCCCAGAATGGCCCAGTGCGTGGGGCTTTCCCGAGCGGGGGCAGCGCATGTGCAATGTACATGTCGGGCTGGCCGCCGCTGACATTCGGTCAGCCCCAGGGAGAATAGGTAAGTGGGACCCTCACTTGAGTATAAGCCGTAGGGGGTCTTTTTCAGCATAAAAATGTGCTGAAAAAGTATGTAATATATATATTGTGGCAGTGCAACTAGTGGTGAGCAGGTATTTCTCCCAGGATTATCAACCAGGCAGGTTGAGAGGCTCCAGGACGACTGTTTTACTGGGAGCAGACTGGGTTTTCAGTTTCCCCTATGGTGCATAAAGTCCAGTTGGGGACCTGGAGTCTGGAGATTTCCAAGCGATCTGGTTGGGAGGAAATCTCCAATCCTGGGACCAGGTCTTGGAAACAGCCAGCACACTGATTGTGCAGGTGGATCTGGGCCTTTTAAGACAGACAGGACCAGTGTTCTGGGCTCCACCCTCCCGAGGAGTCCTGGAGTGCAAGGGAGAAGGGTGCATGTTTGCACGGTATGAGTACATGGTGAGCCTTTAAGCTGGAACAGCAAGGAAGCTGGAGAAAGTGTGCTAACTGAGGTACAGTGTTTGTACAGGAACTGTTAGATGGCCAACAGGGTCAAGGCTAGCGAGCCAGGTGGCTTTGGATTTTTCAATTATATTATTGCTGTGGAAAGCTGAAACCCCTGCATGGGCAACTATTATGTTATTGGACTTATGTTTCTTTATATTTTTCTTTAATAAAAGTGGCCCAACAAGCCCTTAAACAGCACAACTGTGTCGACTAAGCTCACTGGTAGGCTCAGCACTCAAGCTGAACACCCCCAAATATTACTATATATATATATATATATATATATATATATATATATATATATATATATATATATAATTACATACAATATATAATTACATAGAACATAAACATATAATATACATATAAACACACATACACTATATTGTCAAAAGTATTGGGACACCTGCTTTAACACGCACATGAACTTTAATGGCATCCCAGTCTTAGTCTGTAGGGTTCAATATTGAGTTGGCTCACCCTTTGTAGCTACAACAGCTTCAACTCTACTGGGAAGGCTATCCACAAGGTTTAGGGGTGTGTCTATGGCAATGTTTGACCATTCTTCCATAAGTGCATTTGTGACGTCAGGCACTGATGTTGGCAGAGAAGGACTGGCTCGCAGTCTCCGTGCTAATTCATCCCAAAGGTATTATATCGGGTTGAGGTCAGGACTCTGTGCAGGTCAGTCAAGTTCATCCACTTTCAGTTCAGTTCTGCTCAGAGCAGCACAGTGCAGCAACATGCTTTTGGATTGTTTTTGAATCAGCACTTCCTGTTAATTTCAATAGCCATCTTTACAGATGCCGGAGCTGATCAATTTGTGTCCTGCAACAACATTCTGAAGAGTGCTCTGGATAACCGTTGCATGCCATGATTGAATGCCAAACACGTACAGTACGTGAACACAGTGTAATCTAGTAATTTAACAATTGCACATTTGATAACTTTTTTTTCTGTCCGCACTAATTGTGTTAGGTTAACATTAAAAATCTATCAGTGATGCAACCTCTAAAAACACTCTGCTTTACTCCTGGGTCTGCATGGGATTTAACTGTGAAAAATAGGTGGCGAGTCTCTAAGGCTAAAGTGGTTAATTGTTAAACTAAAGCATAATTGGAATATTACTGTGGTTGGGTATATTCCCATCGTCATTTCTACTATCCAAATCTGAAAATAAAACAAGGGTTCTGACTGGTTGGTTTAGGCAATGAGAAATGTATCCTGTTGCACACTTTTATTGCTTCAGTCTTATTAATGCTTAAAGCTGGCCATACCTGGATCGAAATTTGGCCTTTTCAACAGGGACTGGTCAAAATTTAATCCATGTATGGGTGGGCTGGTTGTGCAAGAGTTGATATACAAATCGACTTCTGTACATCCAGCTTGTCAGATATTTCCTGTTAGATCAGTGCCATCCACTATAGCCTGCAACGCTAATTTGTGTATTCAGATGGCGGGGAAGTCTTTGTGCTGTCAGAATACAATAGCTCCGCAGGGAGGAATTCTTCAATCTTGCATCAGGATCCTGGGAATGCCGGACGCAACAGTTTTTCAGTCTTTACCATACCTAGGATCCCATCAGAAGGATTGTGACATCACACTCATCTTGGCACCACTAACATAAGCCATTTTTTTTACCACTACTAACTAGTTAACTGCTGCAATTTTCAATAGTAGGGAGGGTGCAGTGTGTAATGAGCAAACCTTGACTTTTAGTGCAGGGTAAGTCTTCTAATTTAAAGTACAGCTCCACCTTCACCTAAACTGTCCTTAAAGGAGATGTACAGCCAAAGCTCATTCGGCTGTTCGTCTCCTATGGATCACAGTAGTGCAGACCGTTCTGCACTTCTGTGATCCGTCTTCAGCAGAGAGTGGTCTGAAGTCCGCTCTTTGCTGACGTCACAGATGACAATCCAGGCACCGCGTCACCACGACCACGGAGTCGGGATCTGCCGAGTACCTTGACCGATACCCGGCTCAGCCTCTCAGCGAGCCGCTGAGAGCCTGTGCTAGCCACTCCACCCCCTCTAGCGTGGCAGTGAGCGAGGAGGGAGCAGAGCAGAGAGCTGCTGTCAGTCAGCAGAGAGCTGCGCTGGGAGCTGTCAGAACCAAGCAATCAGTGGTGCTCGATCGATTGGTTCTCAGTGCAGAGGCGCCGGGGGACAGTCGATCCTGCATCCACCTAGGTAAGTATAAATGGGGGAGAATGCCATATCCATACTTCTTTTAATCCAGCCCCCTAATTCTCTTAGTCCTGACTATGCCTGACTGGAGATGCTTGGTATATGGTCGCTTTCAGGTTTATGGGGCATGGCCAGCACTGAATAGAATTTTGTCAGGCAGGCTGAAAATACTATAAAAGGTAAGTAAGCAACTTGAGTGGAGTTAAGGCAAATTAGCTGAGGTACACTGGGGTGCTGACTTAGTTAACAGTACAGCTTTCCTGCATCTTGCTACACAACTAAATTTTTTTTTTTACAGTTAATACTGATGTTATCTCTACAGGGGTTACTAAAGTGGACTATGGGGACATATCTTCAAGAGTAGGCTTGAGACACAAACTGCAGTGTAAGCCATTTTCTTGGTACTTGGAAAATGTTTATCCTGATTCCCAGATACCTCGCCATTATTTCTCTCTAGGAGAGGTAAGAAATATCCATATCAAAAATTGTCTTCACGTATGCTTTGATTATATAAGATGAAAATGTCTGACCTATTTAGTTTGTTTTATTGTGCTCAGTTAAAGTGTTACTAAACCCAGGACCCTGCATTAACTATATCTGGTCTCCCACAGTATACTGAAAATGGAAATGCAATTATTTTAGTAAATATAAACTGCTAAATACCTTTTCTTATCAGCATTTTGAGCAGTCTTGTGACTTCTATCAGTGTACAGCCAAGCACTAGTTAGAGGAAGTAAACCCTAAATTAAAAAAAGAGAAAAAAAAAAACCTGTAAAGACAAAGGCATAATGAAATACTTTACTTCACATTCCCGGGGTGGAAAATTGACAGGTAAATTACCTCAGTCGGCAGGCGTTGGACCATGGGGAGTGGTCCCTTCATCCAGAGATGTTTCATAAACTGTGTCTCAGGTGGGGCACCCCCGAGGTGGATCTGTTGGCATCTCAGATCAACAGAAAGGTGCAGAGGTTTGTGGCTCGGTTAAGGGATCCTCTGGTGGGTGCTTTAGACACGCTGATGACCCCGTGGGGTCAGTATCATCTGATTTACGCCTTCTCTCCTCTTAAGCTTCTGCCCAGACTTCTACGCAGGATCGAGGCAGAAGGGATTCCGGTCATCTTAGCGGCGCCGGACTTGGTACGCCGATCTAGTGTAACTGGTCTCTGACGTTCTATGGCAGCTTCCTCTCAGGGAGGATCTGCTGTCCCAAGGACCGATCTTACATCCTGCTTTACAGTCACTGGCTTTGATGGCTTGTTGAACGCCAGGTGCTGAAGGATAGAGGTTCCTACACTGTTAAAAAGCTATGAAATCTACTTCTAGGGAGATCTGTCATCGTACGTGGAAGATGTACATTGCGTAGTGTAAGTCTCTTGGAGTTCATCCTCGCTCCTTCTCAGTGGCTCAGATCTTGACCTTCCTTCAATGGGGGGGGGGGGGGGTTTGAACAGAAATTGGCCTTGAGTACCAACGAGGGCCAGGTGTTGGCTCTGGCAGTCTTCCTCCAACAACCCTTGGCCACACACTCCCTGGTGCATACTTTTCTTCAGGGTGTCCAACATTTGGTTCTTCCAGTGCGGGCTCTGTTCCCGCCTTGGGATTTTAATTTGGTGTTTTCAGCTCTACAGCAGCCTTCCTTTGAAAATATTCGGGAGATTCCCCTGCTTACGTTGTCCCCGAAGGTGGTCTTTATAGTGGCTATCACCTCTGCGCACAGGGTGTCAGAACTGGCGGCGTTATCCTTTCCACCTAACCTGGTGATTCACAGGGATAAGATGGTTCTTCACCCCTGTACCTTCATTCCTTCCAAAGGTTGTCTCTGATTTTCATTTGAATGAAGACATTGTGTTGCCTTCCCTATGTCCCAGGCCAAAGCATTAGAATGAAATTGCCTTGCATGCCTTGGATGTGGTCCAGGCATTTAGGGTGTAGCTGGCAGCTACAGAATCTTATAGGAAGTCCGACTCTGTGCTCACAGATGGACCTCGAAAAGGGTTGTCCGCTTCCTCTGCAACCATTTCAAGATGGATCAGACAGACAGGGGTTCAGACCTATTCCATCAGGGGTCAATTTCCTCCTTTCCCTGTTAAGGCCCGCACTACTAGGGCGCTTGGTGCCTCCTGGGTTTCTGTTATCAGGCGTCAGTGACGTAGGTTTGCAAGGCGGCCACCTGTCAGGGCACACTTTTGCAAAGTTTTATAGAGTGGATGTGTTGGCATCTGCAGATGTTTCTTTTGGCCACAAGGTTTTGCAGACTGCTGTTTAAGAGAACTTGATCCTCTTTGAGGGTGTGCTGTTTTTTTCAGGTGGGCTCCAGTTTTTTGTTTGAGCTCCGGTTGCCTGGTTGGTTAACCACTTTAAGACCCGAAGAATATGCCCCCTTAACAACCAGGCCCTATTTTGCGATTTGGCACTGCATTATTTTAACGGACAATTGCGCAATCGTGCGACACTATACCCCAAAAAAAAATTGATGTCCTTTTTTTCCCCACAAATAGACCTTTCTTTTAGTGGTATTTGATCACCTGTGCGATTTTTTTTTTTTTTTTTTTCCCATTTATTTATTTTTTTTGCGCTATAAACAGACATTCTCAAAAAAAAAATCTTTTTAACATTTTAAGCCAATTTGTTTTCTGCTACATATTTTTGGTAAAAAAAAATTGCAATAAGCGTATTTTGATTGGTTTACACAAAAGTTATCGCGTCTACTAACTATGGGGAAGATTTGTCATTTTTATTTATTTATTTTTTTTCTACTAGTAAAGGCGGCGATCTGCGATTTTTTTTTTTTTTTTTTTTTTTTTTTTTTGCAGGACTGCGACATTGCAGCGGACAGTTTGGACCCCTAACTGACATTTTTGACACTTTTGGGGGTACCAGTGACATTACTAAAGTAATCGGTGCTAAAAATATGCGCTGTTACTGTAATAATGACACTGGCAGGGAAGGGGTTAACCCAATTGGTGATCAATGGGTTAAATGTGAGCCTAGCGGAGTGATTCTAACTGTGGGGGGGGCGTGGCTTGTGAAATGACCATAGAGACATGTGATCCTATATAGAAGGATCACATGATCTCTGTGATCATTTTAGAGAGAACGGTCAACTGTGTTTACAACAGCCGACCGTCCTTCTCTCTCAGCAGGGAGCGATCGCGGGTGTCAGGCGGCAATCGGAGCCACCTGACCCCGTGCATTGGCTTCCCCTAGCTTCCCGCGCGCGACCGACCTAGGTCTACGTTAGTTCGCACAGGAAAGCCACCCTGCCGCAGTAAAAAGGTGGCGGGTGGTCAGGAAGTTGTTAATGTTTAGCCTTGGGAATTTTTTTGTTGTTCCCACCCCTCATGTTTAACACTGCTTTGGGACGTCCAAATGGTTATGAATATCAGGAGCTGTGTCAATGAACAAAAGAGAAAATGGGATTTTTGACTTACCGTAAAATCCATTTCTCTATTGCTCATTGACAGACGTAGTCCTCGGTGATTCAACACCCTCGGGTTATGCTGCCCTCTACAGGAGTAGGACTAGACAGGAAAGAAAACGTTCTGGCCACACCCTAGGGGCAGTCCCAGAGGGTATATCCTCTCACTTCCTGCTCTAGCAAATCAGTTTTTTTCTGTCTAGTTAGGAGTAAGGCCCTAGATACCTTGCTGGGATCTTCTGTCCTGGCAGGATTTTTTTCTTAGAAAAGATTTTTTAGACAGCTTTTTTTCTCCAGTGTTCCTGTGAGATCTTCAAGCAAGAAAGCTGAACTGGGCGATGGGCTGGATGTTGAGATCCAGTGGTCACCCCAGTTCAGCCTACGAGCGCGTGCAGGCCATAGCTCCGCGCTGGGTCGGCCGCGACATAGTCCCACTGGACGGTGACTGACCCTGCGAGTTAAACGTCTCGCTGAAACGCCAAAGACCATGAGTCACGGCGTCCGTATTGGTCGACAGCCCTCCTACCTCGGTGGAGAGGGGTACTGTCAGGAGTTGGCGCCCGCCTGGTTCCGGTATGGTGAGTAGTATGTTCCCCCTTTCCCCCTGACTGGTTTTGTGGTGAACGCGGGCCCCTCTCTGTAATGGTAAGGATGGGTTCCCCTCTATCCTATAACATGTCACAGATCCCCCTAATTGAGTGTGATTTTTGTGTACAAGAAGCCAGGAGGCTTGGTTTGGGAGCTGACAATCTAATTGTAAAAATGTGAAAATGATTGTAGTCAGTGGCAGTACTAGAACTTTACTGTGATAGTATAAGGTATCCTACCTGTCAGAAGCCACAGGGCGATGTCTATACATGTATACTGCATTCCAGATCATTCCTCCAGCTAAGCAGATGCCTCCCGACGGCCACGGACCGCATACGGCCCGCCAGGGTCCGGTACCGCCGACCACGCTGACCACCATGAGGGTGAAGGGTTGTGAGGCCGAGATCCTTCTGCAGACATGCCGCTATTCTGTGCAGGCCGCAGCCATTGTCTGGTAGATCGCACGAGGCCGCCATTTTGGTGTAGCCTCGTGTCTCCAGCATGGGGGCGGCCATGTTTGAGGTGACTCAAACACCTCATGGAGCCAGGGGGAGGCGCCGGCAGGTGTGTTAAGGGGCGGAACCGCCTCCTTTACCCAGGAAATAGGGCCAAAGACTTCCTGTCTGTAACAAGACAAGCACTGAGCAAGCTGATGAAAACTTCTGTGCATCAGGGATGAGCCTTGGGGTCTCTCTCTTTCGGATGTTGCTGTCCGTCAATTGGCTGGGACTGATGGTGGCCTTCTTAGAGGCAGTACCGTATACCCAGTCTCATACCCGAAATTCTCCTGAAGGAGATTCTTTTTTAATGGAATCAGAATTCCGATTCCCTGGACAATCGGATCCGGTTGAGCGAGCGGACCAGGAAGTCTCCGATGCTCAACCAGGGGAAGTCATTTCTTCCGATAGTATCCAGATTACCAATAAGGGTATCGGAACTGAGAGCGATCAGATTTTGTCTGATTTCCTGGATCCAGCTGCTCTAGAGCAGCCCGATTCGGATCCAATCGCATATGGCCTCTTCATCCAGAGGTTTTTCACTAGCTGTCCCTTCATTGGGACATCCCGGATGTGGATCTGTTGGCACCTTGGCTTAACAGGAAGGTGCGGAGGTTTGTAGCTCGCGCCGCGATCCTCTAGAAGACGCAGCAGAAACGCTGATCGCCCCGTGGGGGCAGTATCAGCTACGGCATGCCTTCCATCCTCTCAAGTTGCTGCGGGAACTTCTTCGCAGGATAGAGGTGGAGGGAATTCCAGTTATTCTGGAAATTCCGGACTGACCTTGTCGAGCCTGGTACGCCGACTTGGTGAGGCTAGTCGCGGACGCTCCTTGGAGACTTCCTCTCAGGGAGGATTTGCGGTCTCAGGGACCGATCTTCCATCTTGCTTTACAGTCGCTGGCTTAATGGCCTGGCCATTGAGACCCAGGTACTCAAGGACAAGGGAGTGTCAGCTTCAGTTATTCCTACCTCCAGTTAAAGCAAGGAAAGCGACTTCCAGCACATGGAAGTCTTATATTGCATGGTGTGAATCTATTGGATTTCCCCCACATACCTATTCGGTGACCCGAATTTTGGTCTGCCTGCAACAAGGGGTTGAGCAGAAACTATCCTTGAGCACGATCAAGGGTCAGGTTTTCGGCGTTAGCAATCTTCTTTCAAGAAACCTTTGGCTAATCATTCCTTGGTGCGGAATTTCATCCAGGGGGTGCGACATCTGGCTCCGCCAGTGCGTGCACCCTTACCGCCTGGGATCTTAATTTAGTGTGGTCGGTTCTTCAGAAACTTCTCTTTGAAGATATTAGGGAGATTCCCTTGCTTACATTATCCCAGAAGGTGGCCTTCTTGGTGGCCATTACTTCTGCACGCAGGGTGTCGGAACTGGCCGCATTATCTTGTCGTTCCCCATATCTGGTGGTTCATAGGGATAAGGTGGTTCTTCTTCCGAATCCATCCTTCCTTCCTAAAGTGGTTTTCAGAGTTTTTCATCTGAATAAAAGTATTGTGTTACCTTCCCCGTGTCCTAAGACTAGCCATCCTTGGGAGTTTGCATTACACTCCTTGGATGGGGTTCAGAAGGATACACTTGACTACTACGAACTTGTTTTCGTAAGACGGACTCACTTTTTGTGATCACAGATAGCCCTTGAAGGGGGTTGCCTGTGTCTGCCGCGACCATATCTACATGGATCAGTCAGACGGTGGTACAGGCTTATTCTATTAAGGGTCGGAATCCTCTGTTCCCTGTTAGGGCGCACTTCACTCGAGCGCTCAGTACTTCCTGGGCCTATCGCCATCAGGCATCAGTGGTCCAGGTATGTAAGGCGGCCACCTGGTCGTCGGTACATACCTTTACAAAATTTTATAAGATTGATGTGATGGCATCGGCGGATGCCTCATTTGGCCGCAAGGTTTTGCAGGCCGCAATTTGAGGAGACCGGTGGTCTACCTCGGGGGTTTTTTTTTCTGTTGAAAAATTTCTGTTGAGTCTCATCATTGAGGATGAGCATTGTAAACTTCTAGTTGGCACCGGTTGGGCCTTCTATATTGGATTTGATTTCCATTTTCCCACCCCTCATTTGTGGTACTGCTTTGGGACGTCCCCAGGGTGTTGAATCACCGAGGACTACGTCTGTCAATGAGCGATAAAGAAAAATGGATTTTTGTAAAATCTTACCGTAAAATCCTTTTCTCTTAGCTCATTGACAGACGTAGTACCCGCCCCTCTGTTTTTGAGTTGGGTTGGGTTAAATTCTCTAAACACTGCTTTGTGACATAACTGATTTGCTAGAGCAGGAAGTGAGAGGATATACCCTCTGGGACTGCCCCTAGGGTGTGGCCAGAACGTTTTCTTTCCTGTCTAGTCCTACTCCTGTAGAGGGCAGCATAACCCGAGGGTGTTGAATCACCGAGGACTACGTCTGTCAATGAGCTAAGAGAAAAGGATTTTACGGTAAGATTTTACAAAAATCCATTTTTCTCTTACGTCCTCCGACAGTCGCCGCCATCTTCATATTCGTCACAATGGGGTATTTGACTTTGCTCCGTAGGAGTAGCTAGGCAACAGAATATGTCAATATTAAAGCTTTTAACATATCCCCACCCCAGGGGGTGGTCCCCTCAGTCTATACCCTCCTGCTTCCTGTTTCCTGCTTCAGTTTCAATGTCTAGCTTGTCAGGAGTAGCTGGATGTCTCTATGCTGGGGCATTTTGTCTCAGCCTTCTCTCTTTTTTGATTTTGTTTGAGTTTTTTCTCTCTTTCTTTATTTAGCTGTTATTTTTACCAGCAATAGTTAGATCTTCGGATGAAGAGGATAATGCGGGCTGCGTCTCGGGCTGACTCCCCTGGTCGCAGGTTGTGGGTCAGTGGCTTCTCAGCCCGCCATCGAGCGTTCAGTCAGGTACCGCTCCTGAGTTTTCTGAACGACCCATCCCTGTTCCGTGCAGGGATGCTAGGGTGAGGTGGCTACCTCACTGGACGCTGTGCGGTTTCTCAACCCACCTTCTGCTGCGTCCTGGATGCGACTCTCCCTGTCTCATGTACAGCGGCTTGTTCGCCTGTGCGGGTCCCCCACGCCATGTAAGAGGTAAGTGTATTCATGTGGGGACCTGTCTGTCTGGGGGGTGTCAGTCTGGGACTGTGTTACCTTGCCCTGTGTTCACACTATTGATGTTTCCCTATCTCTCACACTGCATGCTGTGGGCTGCAAGGAGGGGGGCTGTGCTGCACTTCTGTGTCAGTCTGAGTGTGTGAACGGCTGTGTGCTGTGGAACTATCATGTTTGGGGCACATTACAGCGCCGCTGCGGCGGTCCACCATGTTCTTTATAACTATGTGGTGTATTTTTATTCCACCTTCATGAGGTGGGGGAGCGGCGGTTTCGGCGCCAAACGGCGCCATTTTGGCTGTACTCGCTCCGGCCGCATGGTACACATGCATGGCGGCCATTTTTTTTGTAGCCTCCCATAGGCTTTAATGGAGCGCCCTGAATATCAGCAATTCCTTTTCTACAGGAGCACCGATCTGGCCAGCAGCAGCAGCGGTCTCTCCGGGTTTTTTCCCTCTATTCTCTGTATCCTTGCCTGAGTATAACTTCTCCCTGTGGGGGTCCCTGGTGTGGGTGTGCTTGTGTGGCGGTGGGCTACGTTCGCAGCGCCTTATTTAAAGGGGCGGTCACCCATTTTATTTTACTCATTTTGGGGCATGGATTCTCAGGAAAGCAAATTTCCTGCCACATTGGTGGGAAGCCAGGGGACTGCGGTTTTCCCCCTCGGGGGGGGGGGGGGATTTGGCTGCGATTGTGGCTAGCCTTGCGACTCAGGTGTAATTGCTGATGGCTGCTCAATCCTCAAAAAGGCCCAGAGTTTTCAATTTCCTCTGATTCAGAGGGTGTTGGTGATGGGGCTGCTGTTGCTGGGGTCTCCTTGTCGGGGTCCCGTTCCTCCCTGGACCTTGTAGGGTCAGAAATGGAGGCTGCGGTTGAGGGGGTTGATATTTCTCCCCCTGGCTCGTCTGAAGAGCTTGCACTCATGGATGAATTGGTTGCTTCTATCAAGCAAACACTGCGTTTCCAGGATGAACCTTGTCCTCCTGCTGCCTTGGCGGCTTATGGGACGCAGAAAAGACGCAAAACATCGCAGGTATTTCCCTGCACTGATGATTTTCAATGCGCTGTAAAGGAACATTGGCGTAATATACGCAAGCCTTTTGCTATACCAAGTAGGTTTAAGCTGCGCTATCCTTTTACGCCCGCTACTGATGGGCGTTGGTGTGTCCCACCTCCAGTGGATCACGCGATAGCGGTTCTGAATAAGCCCACTGCGATTCCTGCTGAGGATATCCCGGTGTTCCGGGATGCCACGGACAAACGGACGGAGTCGCTTGCCCGTCATGCCTATTCTATTATGTGTTTTATGCTGAAAGCTTTATTTGCTTCACTTATGGCGGCCCAGGCTGTCGCGAGCTGGACGCAGGTGCTTAATCGCGTCCTGGTGGCTGATTCTGCCCTCCAGGTGACTTTGGATATGGTGGATCAAATCCACCAGGGTGTCATGTATTTGTGTGATGCGGACCTGGATATGGTTCCGTTGGCTGCACGTGTACATGGTGTGGCGGTATTGTCTCGTCGTTTTGGTTTGGTTGAAGTGTTGGTCGGTGGACCAATCTTCGCGTAAGACCTTGGCTAATCTGCCCTATGATGGTTCTCGCCTTTTTTGGTGAGTCCCTAGATACGTTAATTAGGGGGATCACGGGTGGTAAGAGCACGCTCTTACCCTAATCCCGCAAGGCTAAGATGGCTCCTGGTAAGAAGCCGTGGACTGGTAAGCAAAAGTCCGGCCAGTCCGGTTCAGCGGCCCACAACAGTGCGGCCTGAAGGGGCGCCCTCACCCGACTCTGGAACAAGCAGGATAAGAGTTGGCGCATCACACATACCTATATAGCATCAAGGGGTATGCAGTTCATGTATAGTCATTAATCTGGTGTAGTTGATGGCTGAAATAGATTACACTCAGGGCCAGCTCAGCTGCAGAGAGAAGTCCGCTCTGAAAATGAAAATAAAAACAAAAAGCAGAGCGCCTCTAAGTGTTATCAGTTTAATTAAAAGGGTAATGCAGGTACAGGAAAACTGCTCACATTTAAAACAGTATAAAATAGCTCATCTGTTAGGTGGTCTGCAGGAACACAGGGGTCCACGGCTGGATGTTAGTAGCTCCAAGAGATGGTGCAGGGGATGCTGAAGGAGGGAGATGTCTGGAGAGCCAAGAGACCAGATAGTAGGATGGTCAGCGGCTTCAGGAAGGTGTTCTGTTCCTCAGGGAGACACCTGGTGAGCCGAGAGACCGTTAGGTAGAATGGCTGTCGGCTTCAGAAGGGCGCCCTGCTCCTCAGTACATCCGGCGCCAACAGATAGGGGAGCCCAGCGTGACAGATCCAGCAGCCAAACGCACAACGCGTTTCCGAGCGTGCGCAGTAGCCTCACAGGGCGTGCGCGCTCCTTTCTCAAGTGCAGTGGCATGACACAGAAGAGCTGAACAAGTTTATAGGAAGCCAGCACTCAAGCTGGGTGGATACAGATGGACTTAAAGTGGCCATTGTAAATGGGCTGGACAGTATGGGCTGGACAATACTTAAAGCGGCAATAAGAAAATAAACACACAAAAAAAAAAAAAATGAAAAAAAAAAAATAAAAAATGGAAAAAAAAAATTTTTTTCTTTTTTTCTTTTTTTTTTTTTTTTTTTTTTTTTAATGCGATTTCATTTGTATGCGATTTTTTTTTTTTTGTGTTTATTTTCTTATTGCCGCTTTAAGTATTGTGGTCCCACTGTCCAGCCCATTTACAATGGCCACTTTAAGTCCATCTGTATCCACCCAGCTTGAGTGCTGGCTTCCTATAAACTTGTTCAGCTCTTCTGTGTCATGCCACTGCACTTGAGAAAGGAGCGCGCACGCCCTGTGAGGCTACTGCGCACGCTCGGAAACGCGTTGTGCGTTTGGCTGCTGGATCTGTCACGCTGGGCTCCCCTATCTGTTGGCGCCGGATGTACTGAGGAGCAGGGCGCCCTTCTGAAGCCGACAGCCATTCTACCTAACGGTCTCTCGGCTCACCAGGTGTCTCCCTGAGGAACAGAACACCTTCCTGAAGCCGCTGACCATCCTACTATCTGGTCTCTTGGCTCTCCAGACATCTCCCTCCTTCAGCATCCCCTGCACCATCTCTTGGAGCTACTAACATCCAGCCGTGGACCCCTGTGTTCCTGCAGACCACCTAACAGATGAGCTATTTTATACTGTTTTAAATGTGAGCAGTTTTCCTGTACCTGCATTACCCTTTTAATTAAACTGATAACACTTAGAGGCGCTCTGCTTTTTGTTTTTATTTTCACCCGACTCTGGGGTGGGGGGGACGCTTGCTCGGTTTCCTTCAGCCATGGCTGTCCCGGGTTCGGGACAGGTGGGTTCAGGAAATCGTTCGATCTGGCTACGAGATCGAGTTTCTCTATAGGCCGGAGCGCAGATTTTTTCCCTCAAATCTTCTACTGTCCCCGGAGCGTTTGCGGGATCTGCATCTAGCGGTGCAGGACCTGAGGGCTCGGGGAGTGGTGGTCCCGGTGCCTCATCGGGACAGGTTTCGGGGGTTCTGTTCCAATCTGTTCACCGTGCCCGGGAAGGAGGGCAAGGTACGTCCGATTCTGGACTTACAGGCGCTGAACCGCTTTGTGCGGGTGCGCAAGTTCCGCATGGAATCTCTGCGGTCGGTGGTGGCTGCCCTGGTTCCGGGGGAGTTCATGGCTTCCATCGACTTGAAGGATGCGTAACTTCACATCCCGAATTTCGAGGGTCACCAGAGGTACCTTCGATTCGCCATAGTGGAGGATCACTACCAATTTGTGGCGTTGCCCTTTGGTCTCGCCTCGGCTCCACGGGTGTTCACCAAGGTGCGGGCACCGGTTTTGGCTTTGTTGAGAGCCCAGGGCGTCTCTGTCCTAGGGTATCTGGACGATATTCTGGTTCGGTCTGCGACCAGCCAGGGTCTGGAGAAGGCTCTGTCCGTTACGATGCAGTCTCTGCAGGAGTTTGGTTGGACGATAACTTTTCCAAAGTCAGCACTGTGCCCATCGGTTCGTCTCCCTTACCTGGGAATGGTTCTGGACTCTGTCCAGGCGAAGGTCTTCCTACCGGACGACAAACTCAGGACTCTTCAGGAAGGAAGTCAGGTCCCTCAGGGACGCTCCGTCCTCGTCCACTCGGACGTGCATGAGATGTCTGGGATTGATGGTCTCGGCTTTCGAGGCGATTCCCTTCGCCCAGTTTCACACGCGGGGTCTCCAAGCGGAGATCCTGTCCGGGTGGGACGGGCGACCGCGATCTCTGGATCCGGATTTCGTTGGGCCATCGCACCAGAAGGGTTCTTCTGTGGTGGCTCCTGTCCCCGCCGGTGTCAGGGGGCAAGTCTTTTCGTCCTATCTCATGGACGGTGGTCACCACGGATGCCAGCCTGTCGGGCTGGGGTGGTGTTCTGGGCGTTCTGTCCGCCCAGGGAACTTGGTCGGAGGGGGAATCCTCCCTTCCGGTCAGCATTCTGGAATTGCGTGCGATGATTCTCTGCCTTCAACGTTGGCCGGACAGGCTGCAGGGCTGTCCGGTTCGGGTGCAGACGGACATTGCCACGGCGGTGGCTTACGTCATTCGCCAAGGGGACACCAAGAGGGCCCGGGTGGCTCGGGAAGTGGCCGACATTCTGTCTTGGGCCGAGACGCATGTCCCGGCGATATCGGCGGTTCACATTCCAGGGGTTGGAGAACTGGCGGGCGGATTATCTGATGCCGCCAGTCCCTGGACCAGGGGGAATGGCCCCTCCGTCCGGGTGTTCTCCAGATGTTGTGCGCGACGTGGGGTCTTCCGGAGGTGGACCTGTTCGCGTCTCGTCTGTACAGCAAGGTGTACAGGTTCGTGGCAAGGCCACGCGATCCTCGGGCGGACGCGTTGGTAGCTCCGTGGCATCAGTACCGACTGATGTATGCGTTTTCACCGTTTCAATTGCTGCCCAGGTTCCTTCGCAGGTTGGTCTCGGAACCAAAACACGGTGATTCTTGTGACACCGGACTGGCCTCGCCGGTCCTGGTACGCAGACCTCGTGCATTTGGTGGTCGACGCCCCGTGGCGTCTGCCTCTTGGGAAGATCTCCGGTCTCAAGGGCTGATATTTCATCCTGCCTTGCAGTCACTGGCTTTGCCGGCCTGGCTGTTGAAACCGAGGCCCTGAGGGATAGGGGTCTCTACCCTGAGGTCATTCACACTTTGATCGACGCAAGGAATTTTTTCCTCGGGGTAGGTCTTTTACCGTATTTCGGAGGCCTATTTTGCCTGGTGTGAGTTCAGGGGGTCTTCACCTCGCCCGTGGTCAGTGTCTGGGGTGTTGTCCTTCCTTCGAAAGGGTGTTGACAGCGTTTGGCGCTGGCTGTGATCAAGGGTCAGGTGTCTGCGATGGCCGTTCTTTTTTCAACGTCTTATGGCATCTATCTCCTTGATTGGCACTTTTGTTCGGGGCATCTGGTCCCTCCTAGGAGGGTGCCTCTGCCTCCTTGGGACTGGAATCTTGTTCTGTCCGTGTTACAACATGGTTCTTTTTTGAACGGATCGGGTAGATCTCGTTGTCTGTGTTGTCCTAGGTCACCTTTTTTGGTGGCGATCAATTCGGCTCGCAGAGTGTCGGAGCTGGCAGCCTGTCCTGCCATTGTCCGTATCTGGTCAATCACTTGGTTAAGGTGGTCTTGCGACCTAACCCTTCTTTTTTTTCCGAAGAGGGTTTCGGAATTTCACCTCAATGAGGACATTGTCGTCTTGCCTTCGCCTTGCGCGAAGTCTAAACATTCGGAGGAGGTGGTGTTGCACTCCTTGGATGCTGTTCATGGCAATTAGGGTTTACCTAAAATCGTCTGAATCTTTTCACAAGTCGGATTCTTTGTTTGTCCTTCCGGGGGTCCTCGGAAGGGCGTGGCGGCGTCGACTTCTGCCGTCGCCAATTGGTTCAGACAGGCCGTTGAACAGGCCTATGCTTTGCGGGGAAAAGTTTCCCTTATGCCTGTGAGGGCGCACTCTACCAGATCTCTGAGTACGTCTTGGGCCTGTCGTCATGGGGCTTCTGTGGCCCAGGTGTGTAGGGCGGCGACTTGGTCGACCGTGCACACCTTCACTCTGTTCCACAGAGTGGATGTTCAAGCATCGGCAGATGCTTCCTTTGGCCGCAAGGTTCTTAGTGCGGCGGTCCCTTAGGGTCCCTGGTTTTGGTCCTTTGGGCTGTTTGGGATTTCTTTGTATCCCTGGGTTATTTGTTTTTTTCCTGGGTTATTGATCCCGTTGAGCAAATTTTTTCTCGTGTTGCCCAGCTGGTTTCCTTCCTTTGGTAAGGTTACTTTCTTGATGTGGAGACTGCGTTGCCTTTAGGCGCGGCTGCGTTTCCCACCCCTCATGTTTGCACTGCTTTGGGACGTCCCCATTGTGACGAATATGAAGATGGCGGCGACTGTCGGAGGACGTAAGAGAAAACTGAATTTTTGTAAAATCTTACTTGTAAAATTCCTTTCTCTGAGTCCTCCGACAGTCGCCGCCCCCGCCCCTCTTTTGGGGTTTAGGTACTCTACTGCTATTCCACTGAAACTGAAGCAGGAAACAGGAAGCAGGAGGGTATAGACTGAGGGGACCACCCCCTGGGGTGGGGATATGTTAAAAGCTTTAATATTGACATATTCTGTTGCCTAGCTACTCCTACGGAGCAAAGTCTAATACCCCATTGTGACGAATATGAAGATGGCGGCGACTGTCGGAGGACTCAGAGAAAGGAATTTTACAGGTAAGATTTTACAAAAATTCAGTTTTCTCTAATGATCATTGATGGACATAGTACCCACCCCTCTGTGTAGTTATAATTCTCCTGACACTGCTTGTAACAAAACTGAGTGGCTATAGCAGAGAGAGGGAGTATATCCCCTGGGACTGCCAATGGGTGTAGCCAAAATTCTTTTCTGCCTAGTGTCCAACTCCTTTAGAGGGCAGTATAACCCAATGGTTGTGAATATCAGGAGCTGCGTCTGTCAATGAGAGAAATGGATTTTACGGTCAAAATCCCATTTTTTTTTATTTTTTTATTTTTTACACCATTTGGAGGATTAACCTCTTAGGTTCCACAGTGAGTGTAACAAGCATGCTTTACTGCATATACAGACTGATTTTACTCTTGTGGGTTTAGTAACACTAAGCACTGGATTTAAACATCTTTAAATCAATAGGCCATGAAAAAGTGTAAACACCATTGTTGCTAGGTGTGCCACCTCTTTCACTAAGGGCTCATTCACACTATACGTGCTGATGGGAAAACCAACATCAGTTTCATGTGCATCGGTTATGTGCCCTATTCACACCAATGTTGATGTCATGTCAGTTTTTCCCTGTGCAGAAAAAAATCTGCATGTGATTCTAGTGTTGTGTGAACAGGGCACATAGAGAACAATAAAAACACACGTCTGCACCATGGTTTGAATGAGGCCTAACTCTTACTATGTGCCATAGCAAGAGATTTGCTTTCATCTTAAAGGGTTGGCACTTGTGGTGGTGACATTTTAGAACTTTCATAAATTATAATTCTATTTTTCGGGATGTGTTGAAGTGAATTGTAGCTTTATTGTATCAGCCCTTGCCTGCAGTAGAGAAACTTTTAGGCTTCTTTCACATTTCGGGCCAGGGAGGCAGTAAATACAGGGGGGGGGGGGGTCCACATTTTTAACATCCCCGCCCACCTAAAAGCCAACATGGTGCTGCTTGGATGCATACACAATTCCAGTGCTACATGCAGAGTTTGACAGGCAGCACCTGCAACACAGGAGCCTTGCACAACTTATATCATCTCAGGGACTCTCTTGTAGACATCGACAAAACAAAAGTTCTGAAACATTCTCACAATTGTACTGTATATTGTGAAGACAGAGACAAACCTTTGCCAATCTAATGGTAATCATAAATTTGTTAACGTACAAGCATCTTCTGACTTTTTTTTTTGTGTCTTAGTCTTACAGCAGAGCCCCATGCAATGGGATTAAACACCCAGTGTGCATTGAGCCCTAAGCTTTATAAACATTGTATTATATTGTAAATGTAAAATATTGCATGTTAATATTGTGTACTCTTTTTGAGTACACAAGTAGTGCTCTGAGCTTCTTTTTCCAAAGTTTTCTGCATATTCTTTTTTTTTTTTTATAGTATTGCAGATAAAATGTATATACAGGGGGGAAAAAAAGCCGGAGCTGGGTTTCAAGCCTGATTCTCTTTGTTTTGGACTGATAGAGGAAGTGATAAAACACATGTAAATTTTTAGCCTTCTGTCATTTCCCCCACCTTCACAGGGAGTGTTCCCCTCTGTTTGTCCTGATGACTATTATCACTAGGACAGAAAGTGTTAAGAATTCAAAATTTTACAGTTTCCACCAGAACATAAATACACCTGTTCTGGTGGCAAGTGTCAACGAAAGGCTTTCTTGCACCTTATTTTCCCCCTACTACTTGCTATGCCTCCAAGGCAGGGATGTCCACTTATGGCCAAAAAAAGGAGGGAATTTTTCATTTTTTCCCTACTCTATCCAAACCTAAAAACAAAAATAATTGTTTTTATTCACTTTAAGTGGGTAATTTTTTTTCTGTCATATAATTTTATTATATTTTGCTTTTTCTCATTACACATTGGGGGATTTTTTAACGTAGCTCAGAGAAGCAATACAGATGAGGATCAATTTGAGGTGGAGGGATTTTCTGTAGGCCCTCAGTAGTTTTCTCAACCACTCTCTCATGCTCAGCACAACAGGGAGAAATGTGAATAAAATGAATTTTTATTGTTTCCAAGGGGCAACTTTTTGAATGACCACTTAAACAAAATCTGCTATATTGCACATATATGTTTATATGTTTATATATGTTGTATATGTTTATACTCTTTTCTTTTTCCAATCAGATTAGAAATGTAGAGACCAATCAGTGTTTGGATAATATGGCAAGAAAGGAGAGTGAAAAAGTTGGTATTTTTAACTGCCATGGAATGGGAGGAAACCAGGTATGATTTTTTTACCTTATAGTACTTAAAACCATGTTCCAGATGTTTCTCTGCTCTAAATAGTAGAAATTTGAGATAAGGGAGGGATTGGGGGGGGGGGGGGGGGTGATATTCATCTATTACTTTTATATTATTCCATTATTAACCACTTCTGGACCGGAAGGTTTTACCCCCTTTAAATTACCAGGCCATTTTTTTGCGATATGGCACTTCGTTACTTCAACTGACAATTGCGCAGTCGTGCGAAACTGCACCCAAATAAAATGTATGACCTTTTTTTCCCCACAAATAGAGCTTTATTTTGGTGGTTTATGATC
The DNA here is from genome assembly GCF_965119305.1 of Pelophylax lessonae. Taxonomy (NCBI): domain Eukaryota; kingdom Metazoa; phylum Chordata; class Amphibia; order Anura; family Ranidae; genus Pelophylax; species Pelophylax lessonae. Next base: position 267,685,810 of record NC_138772.1, on the reverse strand, counting down.
AACTGCGATTTTTATTTTTTTGTGCTATAAACAAAAAAGTGCGACAATTCTGCTTTAAAACATTCCCAATAACAAAAAAAAATTTTTAAATCACATTTTTTCCTTTGTTCATTGATGGACACAGCTCCATATCATCTTCACCCTTGGGTTTATGTTGCCCCCTACAGGAGTAGGACACTAGGTGGAAAAAAGTTTGACTATGCTCATAGAGTAGTCCCAGGGAGTATAACTCCCTATTCCTGCTCTAGCTGTTCAGTTTTTTCCTGCCTAGTCAAGAGAGAGGACCTAGTTCCATGCTGGGATATCTGGTCCTGGCATTTTTTCCTTTTTAAACGGGATCTTTTTTTTTCTGGTGCTTTCAATTTGGTTCCTGTGAGAACTACAATCAACTGCCGGACTGGGCGACGCACTCAATCTACTAGACAGAGCTACCGTCGGACACGCGACTCACGCGGCAGGATTGGGCAAAAATTTTAGGCTGTCGTTTTGCGGCCTACTCACGGCTGACTATACGAGCTGCTAACCTAGCTGTCCGAGCTGCTGATCTAGCAGACAAAGCTGCTGTTGGGCATGCGCCTCACGTGGCCGGATCTGGGCCACGCTGCCATTTGGGCACCGCCATTGGGGGGCGGCCTCAGTGAGTTGAGCCACTTGGCTCCCCCAGTGCGGTTTCCTTCCCCTTTTTGGATCTCAACCTGGTTATCAGTTCTTCAGTAACCGCCGTTTGAAATATTTGCGAGATTCTTCTGATTACATTTTCCCAGAAGGGAAGCCTTCTTGGTGGCTTTTTCTTCTGCACCAAGTGTGTCTGAGCTGGCAGATTGTCTTTTCATTCACCTTACTTGGTGGTTTACAGAGATAAAGTGGTGCTTCGTCCCTGCCAGGCATTCCTTCCTAAGGTTGTCTCTGATTTCCATTTAAATAAAGGAATTGTGTTGCTTTCCTTGTGCTCTAAGCCTAAGCACCCTAAAGAGATTGCCCTACAATATTTGAATATGGTTCGGGCAATCCGGGTGTAACTGGCGGCAACTGAGTCGTTCCGAAAATCAGATTCCCTGTTTGTTATTGCGGATGGACCCCGTAAGGGGCTGACCGTGTCTGCTGCGACCAATTCCAGATGGCTCAGACAGACGATGGTGCAGGCCTATTGCATTAAGGGTCAAGATCCTCCTTTCCCTGTTAAGGCGCATTCTACAAGGGCGCTTAGAAGCCTCTAGGTCTTCTGTCATCAGGCATCAGTGGGCAGGTTTTCAAGACAACCACCTGGTCGTCCGTGCACACTTTCACAAAATTTTATAAGGTGGATATGTTGGCATCTGCAGTAACAGTGCATATTTTTAGCACGGATAACTGTAGTAATGTCACTGGTCCCCCCAAAAATGTCAGTTATGGGTCCAGTCTGTCTGTCGCAGTCCCGCTAAAAATCGCTGATCGTTGCAATTGCTAGTAAAAATAAAAAATTACATAAATCTTTCCCCTAGTTTGTAGACACAATAACTTTTGCGCAAACCAATCAAAATACGCTTATTGGGATTTTTTTTACCAAAAATATGTAGCAGAGTTCAATTTGCCTAAAAAGATGAAAAAATTAGATTTTTTTTTTTTTTTTTATTGGGAATGTTATCTAGCAGAAAGTAAAAATTATTGTTTTTTTTTACTATAGCAGAAAGTAAAAAATATTGTTTTTTTTACTATAGCAGAAAGTAAAAAATGTCTCTTTGTTTATAGCGCAAAAAATAAAAATCACAGAGGTGAGAAAATGCCACCAAAAGAAAGCTCTATTTGTGGTGAAAAAAGGACATCAATTTATTTGGGTATAGTGTTGCACGACCATGCAATTGTCAGTTAAAACAATGTACTGCTGAATTGCAAAAAATGGCCTGATTATGGGGGAAAATCTTCCAGTTCAGAAGTGGTTAAAGTGATACTAAAGGCTCAAATTTATTACCTAAAATACAAAAAGAGGTTATACTTGCGGATGCCTCGCCAGGACGCAGCGACCTAGAATGGCCTGAGTCGCAGCATACCTATCGGCTAGCTGCAACCCCACTTTGGGGTGGGAGGCAGTCTGCCCGGAGCGAAGTTCACCAGGTCTATGGTATTGTAACTGTGCCCCCCTTGCCCCTGCTGGCCTTGGGGTAATGTGGGCCCTCCCCTGGGGATAATGGGATTTTTGCCTCAGAAGAGATCCCACCTGGTCTGCCCGGTGCCAGGTCTGTGTGTCCTTCCCTCTCCCTGTCCCTGTGGGGGCTGTGTGTCTGGAGTGCTCTGGCGCTCTGGGGAGGGGGGGGGTGTGACATGTTACCTTGGGATTGCTGGTCCCTGTTGTGGTTCCTGAGGCCTTCATGTGTCGGTCCCTAGCCACATGGTGTACCGTGGGCGCCACCATCTTAGATGTGGGCAATGGAATTTTTCCCCATAGACTTGTATGGGGCAGCCATTTCCCCTTCAGCTTCCTGTTGTTTTGTATGGGCATCCATCTTTGTGTATCCCTGGCGCTATACTCAGCAGTGTATCCCTATCAGGCGACATCACTTCCTGTGTGGTATTTCCGGCTGCTGAGCCAAGGTCACTTCCTGCTTTTCTTTCCATGCTGTGGAAGATGCAGGAGGATGTGTGTCTGAGGTGGTAAAGTATTGGGGGTTCCTGTGGGCATATCCTTGCACTTTCTGCTATCAGTTTGGTTTAAAGGGGTTCCCTGCATACAGATGCGATCGGCGCTCTTAAAGCGACAGTACTATGTTTTGCAATTTGCACTATGGAGTCCCAAACTGGAAAATCACCCTCAGACCCACTCTGTGCGACTCCCGGACAGTCCGGATCACAGTCGCTGGCCGCGATTTCAGCACCTCTGGAAAGCCTGGCGACTAAAGTTGATTTAGTCATGAAAAAGGTTGATAGCCGTAAACGGCCGCTGCATTCTCCATCTGTGGAGGTGTCCTCTGATTTAGAGGCTGATGTGGTCGCCCCAGATGCCCCCTACCTGAGGGGCGCTGTCCTCGCAGTCAGATGGTGAAGAGGACCTGTCTTCTTCAGCTGCAGCGTGGGAACGCGCTTTTGTGGAAGACCTGATTATTTCAGTGCGGGATATTTTAAAATTGGCAGCGTGTTCAGCATGTGTTAGTGGTGCCAAAACGCTTTCAACGCCAGTATCCTTTTTGCTGACAAGGTTTCCAACCGTTGGACGGTGCCACCTAAAGTGGACCATCCTGTTTCCAGATTGAACAAATCTACCCTTGTACCTGTGGAGGATTCCCCAGTTTTTACGGATCTATTGGACAGGCGGGTGGAATCCCTTTCCCGCCATCTTCATGTGCTGGCGGGTTCCATTTTGAAACCGTTTTTTGTGTCTGTGTTGGTTTCACAGACGGTGAAGGAATGGATTAGGGGTTTGCGGGAGTCTTTGGACCCCAAAACTGTTCCTCCGGAACAGCTGGAACTGTGTTGGACCAGGTCATCCAGGCTCTGGTGTTCCTGTGTGATACGCTTATGGCTGCGGTTCCCCTGGTGGCAAGTGTCTCGGCCGTGGGCATTGTTTTAAGACGCATGGTTTGGTTGAAGAGCTGGTTGGCTGACCAAGCTTCTAAAAAAGCCTTAGCTGACCTCCCCTTTCTGGAAGACAGGTTGTTTGGCGACTCATTGGATGAGTTGATCAAGGGCCTGATTGGCGGGAAGAGTACTCTTCTTCCTCAATCTTCCAACGGTAAGATGCCCCGCCCTAAGTGGGGTCCCTCCTTTTCTGCTCATAAACTGTTTTTTGTGCCTCCTGGGCGCAAGAAAAAGGTAAGCCGTCCAGAACTTCTGGAGGTGCTAAGAAACCCTGGCCGGTCAGTCCGGTGCTGTAGACAAGTCCTCTTCAGCATGAAGAGGCACCCTCACCCATCTCAGGGGTGGGGGGACGGCTGCACTTCCTTCATTCAGGACGATTGGGTTCGCAAACTGGTTTGTTCAGGGTACAAGATCGAATTCTGGTCCCGCAATGGCACAGGTGTTGTTTTTTAGTCAAATTTTCACCTGTCTCCGGAGCGTTTTAAGAATCTGCGGGAGGCTGTGCGAGATCTCCTGGCTCAAGGAGTGATTGTGCCGGTTCCCCAACAGGAACGCTCTCAAGGTTTCTTTTCAAGCCTGTTCACTGTGCCCAGAAAGGAGGGCAAAGTACGTCCAATCCTGGACCTCAAGGCTCTGACGACTTTGCTCTGCAAAATGACCAACCTTCCACGCAATTTGAGCTGAGATGGTTTTCCTTCGACAAGTGCGACTATTGTCTGCATGAGTCAGACCCTATCCCCAAATTCTGTTACAAACTCCCCTCAATTATCGAGTTACCCCTAGTTAACTATCCTTGCTTATTCTTTTTTTTTCATACTCTTACCTTTCCTCCTCCGTATTGCTGTGAGCACCTAATTTCTTTTTCTTTTCAGAGCCTAGCCGTTTTTAGGTACAGAAGTGTGCACCATTGTACTTTTAGATCAGCAGAATTTCTAAAAACGTATCGGTTATCTCTTTACTTGGAACTTACATGTTGTTCACCTGTTTTTGTCATAAGCTCACAATGTTCTCTGTAACCTTCTGTTATTTTTGGAAAAAAAACAATAAAAAGTATTTGAAAAAAAAAATAAAAAAATCTAATGCGGTCAGGTGAAAAGGGTTACACAGGTAAAATTTGAGCAGTAGCATCCAGGGATCGTTTTAAAGGCTGCAAACAATGCTGCTTGGCTACAAACAACAACGCTTATTGATCCCTAATTTTCAGTTAATCTTCTTACATCTTTGTCACTCAATTAGACACTTGTATGCAACATTTGGTAGATGGGAGAAAAAAATTATTCACAAAATAGATTCCTATTCTCATTGTGCGCTAGTTTCTTGTAATTTACCAGGAACAAAGCAGTATATGGGTTTCCATCAGGGATTCATTTTTATATCTGTGCATAAATTAAGTGCCACCACAACAACCTATTGGATTTAAACTAATCAAAACACAATTTTTAATATTATGCTATAAAAAAGATGCAGAGAGCAGGAGGCCCCATAATCTCATTGAACCTTAGATTTATTTCCCCCACCCCAGGCTAATCATGTCCATGTATGTTCATAAATTGCATATCATACTTAAAGCAGTATTAAGCCCAAACCAAGAACTTAATATATTGCAATATACCAATCATTAGATGTGTTGACTCTTTACTTTTTTATCTGTTTTCACCTGGTGATCTGACCAGTAATACTCCTGCATTACTGTCCACACTCTGGATTGTGGAGTGAGCACTGGGGGCACAGCAGGCAGCAGCACTCTGTCTGTGGGGGAGTGCTAGATGTACTAGCAAATTTACATATACTAACACATTGAAGCCAAACTCCTGCTAAGCTGTTAAAGCAAATGGTTTATTTTCCTTTTGAGATTAGGAATTTACATAAACATTGATCATTGTAAGCACCCATGTCAGTGGTATATGGTTTGTCTCAACCCTGTAATTGCAAGAGAGCTTGTTATTTTGACAAACAGCCTTACTGGCTAGATCACCAGATGCAAATAGAAGAAAGCAAGCCTAAAAATAAATACTAATGCAGACATCACATGCAAAAATTGGTAAGCTGCCAAAAAATCAATGTGTGCTTTTGGATACAAAACCGCTTTAACCTCCAAAAACTGTATACCAGCTCTTGGTACACTATTACTATACACGATTTCCATAGCGCCGACAGTTTGCGCAGAGCTTTACAATATGAGGGAAGACAATACAGTTGCAATACAATTCAATACAGGAGGAATTAGAGGGCCCTGCTCGTTAGAGCTTACAATCTAGAAGATGTTAGCATGATAGCATGCATGTGTTTTATTGTATCCAAATGCTTTGCCATGTTTTGTTTTAATAGAATATGAAACCATTTAAATTCCAACATTTATTGCTGTCTGGGCTTATTGAATTTTTTTTTTTTCATCAGTCTTTTGAGACATGAGCACATTAAATGGGACAGTGGTTGTCCTCTGCACTGGAACACATACAGACAGCAATAAAAACATTTTCAGACATTCTATGCCTTTCCCGCCCTGTTGTGGTCAAAGCATTTTAGCTATGCATGAATTTGAAATGATGAATCGCTGCTAGCGTAGTTTAATTCTGTAGCTTTACAGAAGTTCTGAAACATTTAAAAGCTGTCAAAACAAATATGGCCATTTTAATTTTTTTTTTTGTTTTAGGTCTTTTCATATACAGCTAGCAAAGAAATCCGGACAGATGATTTATGCTTAGATGTCTCGAAGCTTAATGGTCCAGTCATAATGCTGAAGTGCCACCATTTGAGGGGTAATCAGCTATGGGAGTATGATCTAGTGGTAAGTGTTGCTGGTGTTTATGCCTTTCAGCTTTATCCTTTTCTCTTGCAGAGCTGTTATACTGAAGATATGTTTTTGTTTTTTTTTTTTTTTTGTTTTTTGTTTTTGTTTTTCCACTATATTAGCTTATTTAGGTTGGCATGCTATGTTTTCTTAATACAGACAAGGGCTACCGACACACACCACTGCAGATGTATATTACACACACCACTGCAGATGTATATTACACACACCACTGCAGATGTATATTACACACACCACTGCAGATGTATATTACACACATCCCACTGCAGATGTATATTACACACATCCCGCTGCAGATGTAAAATGCACCACTGCACATGTATAATACACACGCACACACTACTGCAGATGTATAAAGCACACACACGTGCAGATGTACAATTCGCACACGCGCACACACACCTGCAGATGTATAATGCAGTAGACCGGTTTCTCGTATATAACATCTTCATATTTTTTCCCATGATATTACTGTAAGACCTTGTATGTGTCCGCGCTTAACCTCCCTCTTCCATCCCACAGCAATTGTGATGCCTTAAATAAACAGGCAACCTAGTCCTGGACTCTAGTCCAAAGCTGATTCTATGCAGATGGAGCTATGCAGTTTTGTTCCCACATAGAATTTTTCCATGGTGCCATATTGATAGGTCCATCTCTGCATCCTTTTGGGTTTTGTCTGGACTAGAAGATGCAATTTTTCCTCTTTGCCTATGTCAGTGTGGCATTGTTGGGCAGTTCTGCCAATACCATTGTTCTTTCTTATGGCTTACTATACCCAGATAGCTGAATTTGTGTCTCCTGAGCCATGTAATCCAGTCAAATATATGAGTCTGTTTGCAAAAGGATATGATTGACAGGTTTCTTTCTCAGTAGTAAGCAAATAATAAACACGGGGGGGATAAATGTTAAGAAAAAAAAGAAAAGAAATGCACGGAGAGTGGAGGCACGCTTGCCAATTAGATCGACTGAGTGTGATTGACAAATATCCATGTACTCTTGGTCTTTATGGTGCCCTTTGCCCTCCACTTGATATTTATTTTTACTTTTTTTTTTTTTTTCTTTTTCTTTATTGCTTTTTGTTTCAAATTCATAAAAGTTGTTTTGTATCTGTGTGTTGAGCTTACTGTCACCAGAACCATAATGTGGCATATCAATTTAGGTAATTTTCTAATAAAGTTTTTAGGATAATTTCCACAAATATATTCTGCATTATGGTTATGGTGTCTTTATGGGGTTGGTCACTCTGATTGGAGTAATATCCTCTGTCATGTGCATCTATTCAAATATATATTATTAAAAGGATCTACTGTTATAGTCTCCATAGTTAGGAGGAGTGCTCTTTCAGTTCAATGTGGCAGGCCATCGGAGTTGAACCCTGTATTGTTTGCTAAAGCTTACTGTTAACAGCTTTTGTATATAAAAGTGGTTGTAAACCCTTACATATACCCACATATACCCAGTGAATTGACTGGCCTCATGTGATACACAGAGATGAAACAAATCCTCCTACATAAGTTGTACCTGTTTTTCTGTAACCATCTCTTCTCTTCAGCCTTCCAAAACACAGTATCTCTCATTGGCAAGGGGCAGGGATCCTAAGTCTCACACTGCAGAGCTCCGTAAAGGAAGGTACACACCCTGTCCTGTCCACACAGCGCACAGAAACTATGCAGAGCTCTCTAGCTCCCTTAATGTTTCATGGTATAAGTCTGGCCGTTAACTGTGACTGATTTCTTCTTATGCCACATGTATTGCCATGAAACACAGTTGGCAACGCCACACTTGTAGCTGCCCTTTTGATCAAATAAGCAGCTTCACCCAGGGGCCACTATGGTCTTCTGGGGTCAAACCCTACTGGATTCTATAAAGCCTTTCAGATTTTTTTGGTCTGTGGAAGATGATGGCGTTTTCTGGAATGATACTGGACAGACCCGAATCCCGGTGAAGGATGCCCCAATATTTCTAATAATGACGAAGGCCTTAGTGTTGTATCAAGTACTGAAAAGGATGTCAAATTGTCAGTTGGAGTTAGTAGTGGGCCTATTTTCCATGAATGTTCCTGTGTCTTTGAGATTCTGAGGAGAGATTCTGAGGCTAGTTGCATTAGCATACAGATACCGATATTTGGTGCATGCCTAATTGATGAGAGCCTGCTCATTCTCCTCTTCCAGGAATCTTTTCTTGAGGAGGTCAGTTCATCATAGTTTCGCAAAAGGGTGCAGGTTTTCTTGAGATTGCAAAACTGGCCAAAGGGGACATTTCAGATCCACCTTGCGTGGTGGTGGCAGTTGCGTATGTGTAGGTAGGAGTTGCCTGCTGAAGGTTTGAAGTAAATGCGAGATGTTCTACATAAATCGTCTGCTATCAGCTCTAGGTCCAGGAAAACTAATTTGGTAAACTGTCTACCACATGGGTAAATTGAATCCCAAACTGATTGCTCTGACAGTATTAAAAAAAGGACTCCCATTGGCGATCACTGCCAACCCAGATGATCAAGATGTCGTCTATATATCAGGCATAGAGGACCAGGTTTGCCCCAAAGGGATTGCCAGACCAAATGTGGAACTCCTCCCATTACCTCATGAACAGGTTGGCATAACTTTGGGCGAACTTGGCCCCTATTGCTGTGCCCCTGGTTTGCCTGTAGTAGTCTTCCTCGAACACAAAGTAATTGTGTGTTAGGGCATACTCGATACAGTGGGTGATGAAGGAACCTTATTTAGGGTGAAAATGATTACCTCATGTCAAAAAATATTGTATGGCCTGTAGTCCAATTTGATGTTGTATGGAGGTGTAAAGAGTGGTGACATCTATCAATACCCAACGATAGCCAGTTTGCCATTGGTATTGGGCAAGGATCTCAAGCATATGGCTAGAATCTCAGACGTACAATGGAAGTTGTACAATGAAGTCCCGATCTACAGCTGCAAGAAAAAGTATGTGAACCCTTTGGAATGATATGGATTTCTGCACAAATTGGTCATAAAATGTGATCTGATCATCATCTAAGTCACAACAATAGACAATCACAGTCTGCTTAAACTAATACACAAAGAATGAAATGTTGCCATGTTTTTATTGAACACACCATATAAACATTCACAGTGCAGGTGGAAAAAGTATGTGAACCCCTAGACTTATGACATCTCCAAGAGCTAATTGGAGTGAGATGTCAGCCAACTGGAGTCCAATCAATGAGATGAGACTGGAGGTGTTGGTTACAGCTGCCCTCCCCTATAAAAAATACACACCAGTTCTGGGTTTGCTTTTCACAAGAAGAATTGCCTGATGTGAATGATGCCTCGCACAAAAGAGCTCTCAGAAGACATACGATTAAGAATTGTTGACTTGCATAAAGCTGGAAAGGGTTATAAAAGTATCTATAAAAGCCTTGCTGTTCATCAGTCCACGGTAAGACAAATTGTCTATAAATGGAAAAAGTTCAGCACTGCTGCTACTCTCCCTAGGAGTGGCCGTCCTGTAAAGATGACTGCAAGAGCACAGCGCAGACTGCTCCATGAGGTGAAGAAGAATCCTAGAGTTTTAGCTAAAGACTTACAAAAGTCACTGGCAAATGCTAACATCCCTGTTAGCGAATCTACAATACGTAAAACACTAAACAAGAATGGATTTCATGGGAGGATACCACAGAGGAAGCCACTGCTGTACAAACAAAACATTGCTGCATGTTTACAGTTTGCACAAGAGCACCTGGATGTTCCACAGCAGTACTGGCAAAATATTCTGTGGACAGATGAAACCAAAGTTCAGTTGTTTGGAAGAAACACACAACACTGTGGCGAAAAAGAGGCACAGCACACCAACATCAAAACCTCATCCCAACTGTGAAGTATGGTGGTGGGGGCATCATGGTTTGGGGCTGCTTTGCTGCGTCAGGGCCTGGATGGATTGCTATCATCGAAGGAAAAATGAATTCCCAAGTTTATCAAGACATTTTGCAGGATGAACTTAAGGCCATCTGTCTGCCAGCTGAAGCTCAACAGAAGATGGGTGTTGCAACAGGACAATGACCCAAAGCATAGAAGTAAATCAACATCAGAATGAATCAGAATGGCTTAAACAGAAGAAAATATGCCTTCTGAAGTGGCCCAGTCAGTCATGACCTCAACCCGATTGAGATGCTTTGGCATGACCTCAAGGAAGCGATTCACACCAGACATCCCAAGAATATTGCTGAACTGAAACAGTTCTGTAAAGAGGAATGGTCAAGAATTACTCCTGACCGTTGTGCACGTCTGATCTGCAACTACAGGAAACGTTTAGTTGAAGTTATTGCTGCCAAAGGAGGTTCAACTAGTTATTAAATCTAGGGTTCACATACTTTTTCCACCTGCACTGTGAATGTTTAGATGGTGTGTTCAATAAAAACATGGCAACATTTCATTCTTTGTGTGTTATTAGTTTAAGCAGACTGTGATTGTCTATTGTTGTGACTTGGATGATGATCAGATCATATTTTATGACCAATTTGTGCAGAAATCCATATCATTCCAAAGGGTTCACATACTTTTTCTTGCAGCTGTATGTAGCTGCCCAAGCGACTGGTTAGGCTTTCTATCCCAGAGATAATAGGCTTGCCTGAGAGGGTTGTTCTCCTCCTTATGGATTTTGGGAATGTGGTTTAAGTGCCGATGCTTTTATAATTTTTGTTGTTCCTTGCCTCCTGGCTGATCTTGCAGCTGTTTTTCCGTCTGCTATTTGGCCCTTGTACCTCAAGTTCCTGCTTTTCCATGGTCCGTGGGGAACATGGGAGAACGCAGCAGTACACCCTCTATTTCCGGTTTTCGGGATTCCGGCGGCTTGCAGTCCATGGGCAGCTGAAGGCTTGTCGGTTTTTAGACTGACAATAGAGAGACTGAGCACAGAGGGGTCCCCAGGGCTAACAATTCCTGCAGGGTCCAACTGTCTGGAGCAAGTATTATCTCATAGGTTTGATCGGGCACATCCATCTCATCTTGGATCTATAGGCTTTAAATGTCTTCATTTGGGTCTAAATAAATTATATGAATCTACTAGGGCTAGCCGGTCTCCATTGGGGAGACTTTCTAGCCTTTCTAGATTAAAGGGACAGCAGGACTCTGGCAGGTCTGTCTCTGCACAGAAACTGGAGACGAACCTGTCAATCTGCCTGCTCAGTGGGAATCAATGGAGCGATCCCCGCTAAGCTACCAGAGTCCGCCGAGCAGATTCGCCTGTGTAAAAGGGGCCTTAGAGTTTGATTCTACAAACCAGGAACCATCCAACTCTGCCATTCTGCATGAGAGTTCAGGGCCTAATGGTAAGCTCCTTGGAGGCATTGATATTTGCTCAGTTCCACTTTGGTTCTCTACATTGCAAAATGCTGTCATCATGGGTCAACTCATTTTGGTCCCTATACAAACTGACATGCCTGACAGCAAAGACTATGCTGTCTTAAGCCTAATTGCTCCAGAATCCAACTCTGAGATAAGAAGAATCCTTCCTCCCATGGTCTTGTAAGATCATTACAACTGATGCAGGCTTAGAGAGCTGGGGAAATGTCCTATACACCTCGTTGTTGCATGGGACTTGGACGCTAGACACATCTCCTCTTCCATTCAGCATTTCGGAGTTCCAAACGATTTGGCTGTCCTTACAATGCTGGACTTAGAGGGTCATCTGATTGGGATTCAGTTGCACAATGATTCTGCAGTGACGTTCATCAACCACCAGGGAAAAATAAGAAGTCTTGCTGTGGCAAGAGAGGTAAAAAGGATTACTGCTAACAGAACTGCATGTTTTAGCTTTGTCTGCCATTCATGATCAAGTTGAGGATAATAGCAGGCAGACCACCTCAGCCACCAGTGCCTGTGCCCAGGGAATTGGTCCCTACATCATAGTGTTGAAGTATCTGGTTCACATGTGGAGGATGCTGAATGTTGACCTCCTAGGTGCAACAAAAAGCTGGATAGGTTTATATCCAGATGCAGAGATCCTCTAGTACAAGCAGCATGGCTGTTGAAGCCCAGGTAATGCTGTTAAAGCCCAGGTCTTGAGAGGGTTTTCTCTGATTTGGTAAACACCACACAGCTAAAACCAAAAGATCTACTTCCTAAAAGGTCTGCCATCTCACATTAAAGGCATAGTATGTTCTGAGTTTTACCCAGGGAAATACTCTGAGAAGAATCCTCTCCTTTCTACATTAAGGCTTGACACAGCATTTGGCCTTAAGTGCCATCATGGGCCAAATCTCTGACCTTGCGCTTTTATACCAAGGATTTCTAGCTTCCCATTCATTGAACAAAACTTTTTATAAGATATCTTTCTTGTGGCCCCTCCTGTGATTGCATGCAATTTAAATTTAGTTCCCTTGGAACTTTAAAAGCCATCTTTTGAACCAATTAGGATTATTCCTCTTTTCACACTCACAAGGTTGCACTCTTTGTTGCTGACTTGTGTCTGAGGTGGCAGCCTTGCCTTTTAAGGCCTATTGAGGCGGCCCTTACTAAGGTGTTTTTTCTGTCTCTATCTGGCTTCAGTACATCCAAAGAAATTTCCCTTCACTGCCTAGATGATTCATAATGTATGGGTTTACCTCTTAGCAACCTCTTCCTTTAGAAAGCCTGTCTTTTTGTCATTACAGTCCCTGTAAAAGGAATGCAGCTCCACCATTCCTTAGTTGCACAGGCAGATCAAAATTGAAGGTTAAAATGTGTTCAATCCCACCTGGCTGCCTTTGCAACGTGAAGGGGGGGGGGGGGTCAGTAAATCCACAACTCGGCCACCAATTTCAACCGCAAGTGTAAATAAGTCCTTACAGAGCCACAGGTAGCTACAATTTACCAGTGTGTAGGTTTTAATAAGAATTAGCCCCCCATTCACACTAGTGCGATTTGTCATGCAACTTTTGACACATAGGGGGAGTGTTACTAAAACTGGAGCACTTGGGATCTGATGCAACCTGGGCATGGTAGCGAACCAGCTTTAAACTTCAGCTTGTTCGCTTAAGCTGTGACAATAAAAGCTGGAAGCTGATTGGTTTCTATGCAGAGCTGAACCAAAATTTACACTCTCCAGACTTAGTACTTTTTCCCAATAAAGTTGCATGACAAGTCGGAGCCAATTGATTTCAATGGCCCCTGTTCTGATCTATGCAACTTAAAGTTGCAGCAACTTTGAAAAGGTTCCTGTACTTTTATTGATGCAACTTGAGTGGCAATCAGGCGCATCAAAGTCTTACTCAAAATAATGCAACTTTTAAGTCGCACTAGTGTGAACAGAGCCATAGTCAGGCATAGCTGCTAGGCTCTGTTCACAATTATGCAGGTGCGACAGTGCGCACGGGAAGTTTTCCATTTCTGTGTGTTGCGTTTAGGACAGCCCTTTCAACTGCCCAATGCCTATCCATTATAATGCATGTCCTTCAACTGTGGAGGCTCTAAAAATTTAGAGTTAGGACTGTAGATAATACTGGGGTGCCATGAAGTGGTACTGCAGCTTACCCATGTATTTGCAAATGTGTGCTAACTAAACTCTTTAACACTAAATGAAATACTGTTAGACGGGAGAATTCAGTTAGTTGCAGATTGGGCGGTAAGTTGAGCTGGGAATTTTCTGTGTTTTTTTTTTTTTTTTAACATGCGTCCCCTTCCATGTGTGCTCCTTGCTGCAAAGGCCAGTTATAGTTGGGGGCAGTGGCCATTTGTGTGTATAGTTTGTACATACTAGGTCTTTAAATTGTCAGCCTTTGCCATTAGACTTAGAAGCAGCCCTTTTTAAAAAGGTACCCTTCTGTTGTATGAAACAGAAAATCTTCCAGCTCTGTTGCTCAGCAAATTGGTGTGTATTGTCCCCTGACATGTTTAAAGGTATATCTGCTTTTAAACAAAAAAGAAAATGCAAATCCAAATTCTTTACCTAAATTTGGGTACATACATCTTGAAAACACTGGTGCTGCTTACGTGGTCAGGTCACATTTTCCTGGTACATAAACTTATTTATGAATATTGTTGGCACATTTAAAGTGGTGTGACAATGGATTTTTGATCCATTTTTTAAGAGAAGTCTTCCAAAGGAACAAAAATAAACTTTGTTTTTATTTTTAATTATTTTACTGCAATTAGTTGTTCAGTATGTTTCATAGCACATACTGTATATGAATAATATAGAAGTGCGCTATTTCTAAAAGAAATTATATATAAGAGATTATATATACAAACTGTGGTTGATAGGATGTTCAACAATATCAAATAAAAATTAGATACAAATGTATTGTGACAAAACACAAACAAGAATTGATCCAGCAGTCCAAAATAGAGTCTTTCTTCAAATGGTGATTACTGAGATGCAAAATACAAATGTGAAAGGAATCCAACCAAATTAATAAATAACTGTGATATCCCTCCACTTGGTGAATTTCCTCCTTACCCGGCGGAAAAAAGGTAAGTGCAATAAGTGAATCCAATTAATTCCAAAATGTACTTTTCATGTGATATCCACCGCCAACCTTGTGATAAAACATCGGTGTATGTAGAGGTAATGGCCTCTTACCAAAATAAAGAACCATATACGTTTAAGAAAACACTGGTGTAGGAATGGCGCTGATCCCTTCTCATCTGGATAGGGTGGACGGCTTTCCCGATTAGTCCAACAAGGATGATTTGATCCACAGCAGGAACCTACAGCCTATGGTCAACAAATACCCCTCACACCTGTCCCTTCATCTCTGTATTAGAGCCATTTGAAGAAAGACTCTTTATTTTGTACTGCTGGATCAATTATTGTT
Organism: Pelophylax lessonae; assembly: GCF_965119305.1. Lineage (NCBI taxonomy): Eukaryota > Metazoa > Chordata > Amphibia > Anura > Ranidae > Pelophylax > Pelophylax lessonae. Next base: position 267,670,685 of record NC_138772.1, on the reverse strand, counting down.
TGTGTTTTGTCACAATACATTTGTATCTAATTTTTATTTGATATTGTTGAACATCCTATCAACCACAGTTTGTATATATAATCTCTTGTATATAATTTTTTTTAGAAATACCACACTCCTATATTATTCGTTCAGTTATTCACATTTTCAGTAGCAGCTTTTTCACAGATCAGCGCACCCCCCTCCCACTTACATCTACATACTGTATATGCATTAAACATACTTAGTCAGAAATCCATAGAAACATAGAGTGACCGCAGAAAAACCAAGTGGTCTATCGAGTCTGCCCCATTTTCTTTTTTTTTTTTTTTTTTTGTCCACTTTTTTTTTTGTCCACTTTATTTTTTGTCTGAGTATAGATCTAGGTTTCTCTTAAACAGGTTTGAATCCACTTACTCTTGGATGACCCACAACCTCTGCTGGAAGTCTGTTCCAAGCATCAACTACACTTTTAGTAAAATAATACTTTCTAAGATGAGTTTTGAACTTCCCGTCTGCTAGTTTGAAGTCATGTCCCCTTGTTCTTTATCTTGGCTTCCCTTCTGAACCTTACTCAACCCCTTGATGTATTTAAAGGTAAACTTCAACTTTCTTTTCACTAGACCTGAATGATCAGTCCCAGTATAGATCATACCTCTGTACCATGTTGCTCTGTTGTCTGCAGACCTCCTGATAGGCTGGGTTTTAGTTGAGGCATTGTACCATGTGACAGTATGTATAGTCTAATGTAGCCTTCCATAGCCACTTCCCATTCCATCTGTAACCTAGAACACTCCCCTCTGTGGTCTCAGACTGTGCAAATGATGTAACTTCCTTCACAGCTCTTATGGTGGGTGGGATGGAATACATCCTAATTAGCATTCAGTCCCGCCCAGTCACACCTACAGGAAGAGTCCAAACCTCCTAAGTCCCTCCTCACAGATCACAGCATTAGTCAAAAAAGGAAAGCCTGCTTTATAATATACACAAAAAGAACAAATTCTCCTGCGCTTAAGAGATGTGGCGCGGCGTTGAGGCTCTATGGCTCCGGGTATATGCACAGACTTTGCTTCCCGTTACCATTTGTGCAAACAAATGGTAACATACGTATGATGCGCATTGCTGTGTGTCTTCAAAATACGCAGCAAAGTGCGGGTTGCCATGCATGCGTTGCTATGTGTTTTTGAAACGCACAACAAAGTGCGTGTTTTCTGTGCCGGTTTCATTTGGAAATGCATAAATGAGAATGCAGCCTAAATGTTAACACAATAAGACATACATTGCTGCTCATTTTCAAAACACATGGCAAAACACATTGGCATGTATTTTTGAAACACACCACAAAGCGTGCGCTTTCTTGAAACACCCACAGTCCTTGGACCTGCCCACATCAACTCCCGCAGCTGCTTCAAGTTACTCTCATAACCTGCCCTGAAACTACAGAGGCTCCAAGCATGATGGGACATGCAAGTATCAGGACTGGCAAATAAAGGAAACAGGAAGTCAGAGAACTTAAGGCAAAAGGGAGTGACATCAGACACATAAACCTGCTGTGTTCAGCTAAAGGAGGTAAATTACACACAAACTGATATTGGGTTTGTGATTCATTTACATCCACAATGCATTTGTTTTGGGAAGGAAAAGATAGAGTTCTGCTTTAAAGGTTTCAGTCCTGTCTCTCCTTTCCCTTCTTTCTTCCAGACTACATATTAGGTTCCTGAAATCACTCTTGATATGTTTTATCCCCCAGACCATTAACCGTTTTTGTTGCCTGTTTCTGGACCCGTTCTATTTTATATCTTTTTGTAAGTGAGTTCTCCAGGACTGGACACAGTATCCTAAATGACATCCAATGATCTATATAGGGGAATCCGTACCTCCTTTCTCCTGCTAGTGACCCCTCTAGTGATGCATCCTGGAATTCTATTCACTTTCCCCACTGCCTGGTTACACTGTTTGCTACTTTTACAATCATCTGAAAGAATCTACCCTCAATAATACACTGTGTGTAAAATAATGCACCTTGGAAAAACATTTTTCCCTATTTTTCATTTGGAACTATGGAGCTGCATTTTCCAGTGCTTTGGTCAACCTTCCAGCAATGTCAAAACATGCTCTATATTACACCTCCAGAGAGATCAACCCTATCGCACACGATTGTCTCGTCAGCAAAAATACATGTCTTACCCACCAACCATATACTTGTATCACATACATATAAGTTAAATAGAACAGGACCTAGTGCAGGGCCTTGTGATACACCGCTAGTGACTGGTCTGTGTTCCGATTGAACCCCATTTGTGACCACACTCTGGTACGTTTCCATTAGCCAACTGCATATCCACTGAACCACCCATGGGGTTAGGTCCTAGCTTGTACAACTTTTTATGTCTTGCTGTAATCAAGATGGGATATTTCTACAGCACCGCCCATGTCCTAAACATTAGCGGTACAGTCCAAAAAATTAAATCTGGTTCTGACAAATTCTGCCTTCAGTAAAGCCATGATGCTCTGATTCCAGCAAGTTGTGTGTTTTTAAGTGATTAATGATCCTTCTTAGAGTGATACCAATAACTTGACTATAGCTGATGTTAAATTCATTGGCCTGTAATTGCCAGCTTTTACCTTGCTTCCCTTCTTGTGGCTAGGTACAATATTCGCTGTCCGCCAATCATGGAGAACTTCTGTTAGAAGAGATTGTTTAAAAAGATCAGTTAATGATCCAGCACGTAACAGAACCATGACCCACAATGAGCTTGTGTGCTTCCGTCATATATGGCTTCCTCCTGTCTTGAACATAGATATCAGATATTACAGCCGCCCTATATACAAAACTAGCCAGAACTTAGCTTGTATAAGGTCTGGAACAAACTCACACTGAATATATACCCCACCAGGTCAAGGGCCTGATTACATTATCATATGCAGATGAAATTGTGTACAGAAATATCATTAACATATCGAAGGAACAATCGACACAAACGATATTCTACGTTTCCACCAGCAACTAATCGATGACAGTGATTTAATTAACCTGAGCCAATTAACTAGCAGACTTGCTGTCATCGAGTTCATGAAGTACAATATACATTACAAGTTTAAACACATCCCCACAGTAGTCAATAGGGTAGTTAATCACATCAATGTGTGGAAGACAGGTGGTTGAGCTTATGGCATCCACCATTAATCTGTGCGTCAGACCTCAGACGGGTTGACTTTGATTTTGGCCTGTAGTTCCAGTCCCCCAATGCCCGTACCCACACAGTACCCCAAACAAATTGTCCCGAACAGAGCATTACTCACCCAGCCAACCTCTGCCTCTCTCGTAGTACATACCCGCCGTTGGGGAGACACATGGACTGGCCCTTCTCCCTGGAGTTCTTTCAGCCACTGGAGAGAAGACAAAGAGGCTGGGCTCATCATGCTGTTGGGGATCTGGGCCGACTCCCCAGAATCCCTGGAGTGTACAGGGAGAGACTGTAGTCCCATCCACTTTCCCAGGAAAGCCATTCTTAGTTGAGGGCAGAGGCCAGCGGCACTCTGCTCAGTTGCCAGCTCTTCTGCTGGGTTGGTGTCATCATTCTGGGGTGCCGTCTGCTGCTAGGAAGGTGAGCCGTCTTCTCCATCTTCCTTACCCTCATCTGGCTCTTGGGACACTCTTTCTCTGGTACTGTCTCCCAGGTGCACAGATCCTGGCTGGAGAGGGAAGACCGTTTCCTCCACTCTGGCTGACCGAGAGGGAGGACGACAACCTCCTCTCCCTTCTCCCCCTGGATTCTGATCTGCTGCTGGGGAGCGACCGCCACCTACTCGCCTTGGGCCTCCAGAACTGCTGCAGGTGTGGGTGAGCAAAGCACACTGTTACTGTGCCACATTGCCGACTCCTCAGCCAGGATTTCCAGACTGTCAGCTGGTACTTCTGGATATTCCCAGGCAAAGGGAGCTGAGCCCTGGTGCTGAGGAGAGTCGAGGCAGCCATCTGTGTAGGCGATCTCCAGCTCCCATTCCTGAATGGCCAGAAACTCAATATTTTCCAGTGCCCAGAACACTTACCAGATGTTCCAGATTGCTCCAAAAGTTAGGGTCCCTGCCCCGGAGAGCTTCCCGTACAACAGTCCCAGGTGGCCATAGCCAAAGCCTTCCATTGGGCTGTCATCCACTATCCATGGGCAGGCTTGGGATACATGCCACCGTAGGGCTCTATAGCTCTCTTCCAAATGCATCTCTGCCCAGTCCAGCCTGCTTACTTCAGCTGTCTGCTCCTTGTGCGGTTTATTTCCCAAAAACAGCACCTGCAATCCATACTGTGACCAGTACCTTTGCTGGATTGAGGGGAGGATTTTTCCCTGGTGTCGCTGCTCACGGGCTAGCGTTTCCTTCCAGAGTTCCAAGCGGATTGAATCATACCATCCTAGCAGTACCTGCTCTGACACTGGTCCCCTGTGCTGTATCCGCATCTCTCGCAAGCCTCCTTCCGAATTCCTCTTCCATGGCGGCTGGTATCTGTATCTGGACCTTGGATCCCAGTGGAGGTTTGGATTTCCAAGACTGCAGGAAGCATCCCACTGCTTCCACCTATGTAACGGAACCGCGACCCACAATGAGCTTGTGTGCTTCCGTCATATATGGCTTCCTCCAGTCTTGAACATAGATATCGGGTATTACAGCGCCCTATATACAAAACTAGCCAGAACTTAGCTTGTATAAGGTCTGGAACATTTATTGAACAAACTCACACTGAATATATTCCCCACCAGGTCAGGTGCCTGATTACTTTATCATATGCAGATTAAATTATGTACAGAAATATCATTAACATATCAAAGGAACAACCAACACAAACAGTATTCTACTTTCACACTAGCAACTAATAAATGACAGTGATTTAATTTGAGCCAAATAACTAGCAGACTTGCCGTCATCGAGCTCATGAAGTACAATACACGTTATTATAAATGTAAACACATCCCCACAGTAGACGATAGGTGAGGTAATCACAACAACAATGTGTGGAAGACAGGTGGTTGAGCTGATGACATTAGCATCTGCCATGAGTCTGACTGTGTGGAGCATTACTCCAAGGGTTCCCCTCAGCATACACCTCAAAAAGAACAGTGTTCCCTTACAAGCCAGGGCCAATTATCAGTAGGCAAGAGGCTAGCCTGCAGTCCCCTCCAAAGCTCCTGTCCTGAGTGAGTTTGTCACACAGCACCTATAGCTCTCAGTTCTAGAACTCTGGGATGAATAGCATCAGGGCCTGTTGCTTTATTAAGCTGTAACCAAGCCAGTTCCTCTGTTACGTTTGTCTCCAGAAATCCTGAAAATTAACCACCATTAATAGAATCAATATGATTCCCCATTTTGTTATAGTTAGTACAATTTATTTCTGAGACTGAACAAAAGTAAATGTTTAAACACTACATCCTTGTCTCTGTCAAGTGTTGTGCCTGTTTTTTGTTTTAGTGATCCCATTGAATTTTTTCCTTCCAAGGCCAATGTAAATAGTTTTTTTTTTTTTTTCATTTCTTAATGGATTTAGTCTTTTCCCCTTCTTTCTGAGCTTAGGCAGCACTGATAATGTGTTTGGCCTCCTTTTAGTTTATTTTTAGAAACTCCTCTAGCAGCTACATTTCCTGTTTTCTTGACTCACCTATATGATGATTTTTTTTTCTCCTTTTACTTATCCTACTTACCTCTTTAGTGAACCATGTTGGTGTTTTCTTATGTTTACACTTACTAATTTGCCTGACATATAATCTGTAAAAATTAAACCAATAATAATAAATCCCACTCTGCGCTAATGGTCAATCCCCTAAACTGTGTGTGTATATATACACGCATGCACTGTTGTGTTCAAAATAATAGCAGTCCAACATCACCAACCAGATCAATGTTTTTGGTCTAAATTATATTTCTACATGGCAAATAATTTACTAGTATGTATAGTAGAGTAATAAAAAACCAACTAACCCAACAGTCATGACATGCATGCTGCTGATTCTGTATAATTTCATTAATTGAAATGGCGTGTTCAAAATAATAGCAATGTGGCATTCAATTTGTGAGGTCATTCAGTCTGTGAAAAAACAGATGGCCCTTATTTAACCCCTTGGTGCTTTCTGTACGCAAATATGCGGCCTCTCGGCACCTGGTCCTTATCGCCAAAGGGCCGCATGTTTGCGTGAATTGCTGCCTATTAACATGTTGAGAACACACACGCTGCATGCTCCCAGCACAGTTACCTTCGCTTAACCTTTTGCACCACGTGCCAATCACGGCGGTCATGTGATCTTAAACCTCATCCCGCCTCCTTGCATCATAAACCTCTTAAAGGGCCTGGAGGCACCGGTGCTAAGAGGTTAAGGATGAAGACAGCAAATATTGTACATGCTGGGTATAGTACATTTCTCTGAAAATCTGAGTGAAATGGTTCATTCCAGACATTGTTCAGAAGAACAGCCTACTTTGATTAAAAAGTTGATAGGAGAGGGGAAAAAATATAAAAAGTGCAGAACTTATGGGCTGCTCAGCTAAAATGATCTTAAATGCTTTAAAATGGCCATCAAAACCAAAAAGACATGGAAGATAATGGAAAACTACCATTCGAATGAATGGAAGAATTGCCAAAATGGCAAAGACTCAGCCAATGATCAGCTCCAGGATGATCAAAGGTCTAAAGTGACCTGTGAGTACTGTAACAATAAGAAGACACCTATGTGAAGCCAAGCTATTGGCAAAAAGCTCCCACAAAGTCCTATTGTTGAAGAAGATGACGTGCTGGAGGAGCTACAATTTGCCAAAGAAGACATTGACTGGCCTAAAAAGAGATGGCACAGCATTTTGAAGACTGATGAAAGCAAGATTGTTCTTTTTGGATCTAGGGGTCACAGACAATTTTTCAGACGACCTCCAAACACTGAATTCAAGTCACAGTACACTGTGAAGACAGTGAAGCATGGTGGTGCAAGATTTGGGGATGTTTCTCATACTATGGTGTTGGGCATATTTATTGCATAACCGGGATCATGGATAAGTTTGAATACATCAAAATACTTGAAGAGATCATGTTGAAGAGAAAATGCCCTTGAAATGGGTGTTTCAAAAGGACAACGACCCCAAACACACCAGTAAGCGAGCAGCATCTTGGTTTCAGACCAACAAGATTAACGTTATGGAGTGGCCAGCCCAATCCCCAGACCTTAATCTCATAGAAACCTTGTTGAGTGACATCAAAAATGCTGTTTCTGAGGTAAAACCAGGAAATGCTGAGGAATTGTACAAAGTAGTGCAATCGTCCTGAGCTGAAATACCTATTTACAGGTTCCAGAACTTGGTCGACTCCATTCAACACCAATGTAAAGCAGTTCTCAGAAATAGTGATTAACAAATAAATATTATTTTAGTTATTCACAGGAAAGCTAAATCTACCAGCATTTTTCAGTTTATACAATAAATGTTTGCATTTGTAAAGAAAAATGCAAACACTGCTACTGCTTTTTTGGAAAAAGCCTAATATTACTTTTTCTTCACTTTCTGTAAAGTACTACGTGTATGGAAATAAAAATGATCATTAGGACTTTGAGTTTTACTCACTTTTTTAAATGCTATTATTTTGAACGCAACTGTACATATACATACTGTGTGTGTGTGTGTGTGTGTGTGTGTGTATGTGTGTATGTATATATATATATATATATATATATATATATATATATATATATATATATATATATATATATATATATATATATATAGTAAAACCTTGGATTGCGAGTATAATTCGTTCCGGAAACATGCTTGTAATCCAAAGCACTCTTATATCAAAGCGAATTTCCCCATAAGAAATAATGGAAACTCAGATGATTCGTTCCCCAACCATTTATTCATAAATCCTTCAGTTTATAGTCCATATAAAAAGATTATAGCATTGAGATAGGTTGTATAACCATAAAATGTCCATCCACAAATAGCCACTTCCATAAGGGGATTAGAAGCAAAATCCAGCAGGAGCTACAGAGTATCAAAGAGAAGAGAGGCGCCTCTAAGTGTAGCAATATGGTTCCATTTAATGAAGGTTCAACATTTAGCAACTCACATGGTTGATGAATAAAACAGGCACATCTAATATGCAGGCATCCGGGTTAAAGCTGTCCACATAGACTATCTTCTGCACCGCCGGCTGCCAGTCTGTAATCCTGACCGGGAAGACCACACTGCAGTAAAGCGATCTGAAAGCGAGGGGCAGCATGGAAGGGATGACGGTGCGGAGGATGGTCTATGTGGACAGCTTTAGCCTGGATGCCTGCATCCTTAGATGTGCCTGTTCCAATCATCAACCATGTGAGTTGCTAAATGTTGAACCTTCATTAAATTTAACCATATTGCTACACTTAGAGGTGCCTCTCTTCTCTTTTATACTTAGCTGTGACATGACGCTACTTGTATATCAAGACATCGCTTGTATATCAAGTCAAAATTTTTTCGAAAATTTTGCTTGTCTTGCAAAACGCTCCTAAACCAAGTTACTCTCAAACCAAGGTTTTACTGTGTGATATATATATATAATATACACACACACACACACACACACACACAAATACACACACTGAATTGCCAAAAGCATTGAGACGCCTGCCTTTTCATGCACATGAACTTTAATAGCATCCCAGTCTTAGTCTGTAGGGTTCAGTATTGAGTTGTCCCATCCTTTGCAGCTATAACAGCTTCCACTCTTTTGGGAAGGTTGTCCACAAGGTTTAGGAGTGTGTCTATGGGAATGCTTGACCATTCTTCCAGAAGCGCATTTGTGCGGTCAGACACTGATGATGGATTAAGCTGGCTTGCAGCCTGTGCTCTAATTCATCCCAAAGGTTTTCTATCGAGTTAAGGTCAGTCATGCAACACTGTACCCAAAAGAAAATGTCATGTTTCTCTATCATTCATCGACAGACGCAGCTCCATCTGCATTACTAGTAGGGTTAGGCACTAGGCAGGCAAAAAGCTTAACCACACCTATGGGGGCTGTCCCTGCAAACATAACCCCTCACACTCTATCAATAATTTGTTCTGCCTATTGTTAGGAATAGGACCTAGCCTTGCTGGGACTTCGGTCTTTTGTGTTTTTTTTTAATTTTTTCACTAGTTAGTTCCTGAGGACCAAGATCCAGAGGAATAACAAGCAACAGCCGACTGTGGTTTTCGCACTGGATAATCTAGATCCTTAAGGTCTCCCAGACTGGCCATCGAGCCTGAGCAGGGTTTAGTCAAGAACTAGGCCTCGCCACGACAGTGCCCCGATGGATGGGGGACGAGCCTGCAAGTGGACAGTCTTGCTGGGACGCACATGACCTTGAACGCCCTGAGTTGCAGCTTCCCCTTGGCTGACAGCACCCCCATCCTGAGTGGGAGGTGATCTGTCTCGGAGTGGCGCCCACCTTGTAGCGTGGTATGGTGAGTAAATGTTGCCCCCCAAAACCCCTGGAGGTCTTGGGGTGGTTGTGGGCCCCTCTCTGGAATGGTCAGTCCTTAGGGGCTCCCTTGGTTCCCTGGCACCTCGGAGGATTGGTCTGATTCCCCCACCCCTAGCAGGTTTTTACCTTTGGGGGGGTGGTAATAACTCTGCCGTTATGGTGCTTATTTGAGGTGGGGTGGATGGTCCTGTGTGGGTCCCTGGTGATGGACCTTTGGATGCCTATTGCTCTGGGACCCCTTTTGGGGGTCCTGGAGACCACATGGCGTGCTGTAGGGGGCAGCCATTTTGCTGTGGTTCATGATTTCTATGTTCCCATTAAGATTGCATGGGCAACCATTTTATATAATTCCCCATTGAGAATGTATGAGCGGACATGTTTTTGAGGTCCATGGGCTGGTCAGGTTTGCGGCATGGCTTTTTACAGATGGAGTCAGAGTTTTCTTTCTCTTCCTGTTCAGTCAGTATAATACACTGGTCGTTCTGGTAGCTTCTTATGGTCTAGTAATGTTAATCCTGAGATTTTTCCTCATCTGCTCTATTATATAATTATCAGGGATTGAGAGCCCACAGTGTTAGCAGTGGGACCCCGTTTTTCGTGGTCTTAAAGGGACAGTACCCTAAAAAAAAGTATTACAATTTTGTGGATAGACGGGTAGAATCGTTGTCCCGCCATTTACAGGTGGTGGCAGGTCACAGGTTAAAGACTACCTTTGTGAATGTTCTGGTAGCGCAGACTGTTGCTGAATGGATGAAATTATTTAAAAGTAACTTGGAAACTGCGCGGCTCCCCCTGCGGTGCTGGAATTGCTAGACCAGCTGGCTCAAGCTCTGGTATTGATGTGTGAAACGTCCCTGGATTCAGCTCCGTTAGTGGCCAGGATATCAGCAGTGGGGATTGTGATTAGGCGCTTGGTATGGCTGAAATGCTGGTCGGCTGGCCAGGCCTCAAAAGGGGCTGTACACATAAACAAAAAGAAGGTCGCAACAGCCTAGCGCATTATCCTCAGTAAGCTATTTATTGATAAAATTGTTAAAAGGCTACTCACAAACATGCGATGTAAACCAGCATATCAACTCCATCGTGCAACTTCCATGATGTAAGAGTCCAATATCTTGTGAAAGGCTAACGCGTTTCGAGGCAGTGCCTCTTCCTCAGAGCCCCTGAGGAAAACGGCTGTGGCTGATCTTTCGTTTACAGGGGAGAGGCTGTTTGGATACTCTCTTGACGAGTTGATCAAAGGTATCACGGGGGGGGGGGGGTGATAGCACTAATGTGACCCAATCTTCTACAGGTAAGGAGTCACGTCCTAGGCAGGGGCCTTCCTTTAATGCTCATAAACGTCTTTTTCGTGCCTCCGGGTCGCAAGAAAAAGAAAAATCGGTCATGTCTTCTGGGGTTCCCAAGAAGCCATGGTCGGGAAAGGCTAAGTCTGGAAAATCTGGGTCTGCCGACAAGTCTTAAGCTGCATGAAGGAGCGCCCTACCCGATTCTAGGGTGGGGGACGTCTGTTTCTTTCAGGAACCCTGGACTTTCTTGATTCAGAACAAGTGGGTTCATAAACTGATCCGATCAGGATACAAGATCGAATTCCGGTCTCGTCCGTTGAACAGGTTCTTCCTGTCCAATCTACAATTATCCCCAGTCCAGTTACAGGACCTGCGTGGGGTGGTACAAGATTTACTGTCGCAAGGAGTGATTGTACCGGTTCTGTCTCAGGAACTGTTTCAAGGGTTTTAAACCTATTCACAGTGCCCAGAAAGGAGGGCAAGGTGTGTCCCTTTCTCGATCCCAAGGCTGAACAATGGCTCTGTACCTGGACAATGGAAGAGTCAAGACTTCCGATAAATGTTTGATCATTGGACGACTCGTCTGCAAAATTAACCGGTTCGGATTCAATCAGACAACGCCATGGCTGTGACTTACATCAATCACCAGGGGGGCACCAAGAGTGTCTTGGCAGCCAAGGAGGTAGCCGAGATTCTGGCTTGGGCGGAAAATTTTTTCCAGCCATCTCTGCTGCACACATTCCAGATGTGGAAAACGGGCAGGCAGTTTACCTGAGTCGATAGGTGTTGGATCAAGGGGAGTGGTCCCTGCACCCAGAGGTGTTTCGTCTCCTGTGTGTTCGGTGGGGGACTCCTGAGGTTGATCTGTTTGCTTCTCGCCTCAACAAGAGGGTTAAGAGGTTCATAGCCAGGTCTCGAGATCCTCTGGCCAACGCCACAGATGCACTGCTGGCTCATTGAGGTCGGTATCGGCTGATTTCATTTCTCTCAATACAGCTTCTGCACAGGATAAAGGTGGAATGCATTTTGGTCATTCTGGTGGCTCCGAATTGGCCTCGCGGGTCTTGGTACACGTACCTAATAAGGCTGGTCGCTGATACCCCTTGGCGAATTCCTCTCAAGGAAGATTTTCTGTCTCAAGGTCTGATCTTCCATCCTGCTTTACAGTCGCTGGCTTTACCGGCATGGTGGTTGAAAGGCAGGTGTTGAGAGATAGAGGTCTTTCTGACTCTGATTCCTACGCTCTTGAAAGCTAGGAACTTACTTCCTAGAAGATTTATCCTCGTACGTGGAAGTCATACATCTCATGGTGTGAATCACTGAAGGTGCATCCTCGCTTGTTTTCTATAGCTAGGATTTTGGCCTTTCTGCAGAAAGGAGTTTGACAGTAGTTGGCTTTGGGCACAATCAAAGGCCAAGTCTCGGCTTTGGCTATATACTCTATCCTATAGACTGGCTATATGTACTTTCATCCAGGGGGTGCGCCATATGGCTCCTCCGAGACGATCTCCGCTGGCTCAGTGGGATCTCAGTTTGGTATTATCTGTTCTTCAAAAGCCTTTCTCTGCCCTTGTTGTCTCAGAAGGTTGCCTTCTTGGTGGCTTTCACTTCTGCTCGCAGAGTATCTAAATTGGCAGCGTTGTCCTGCGGTTCATCTTATCTGGTGGTACACAGAGATAAAATGGTAATTTTAGTCTTCTCCCTAAGGTGGTTTTTGATTTTCATTTGAATGAAGAAATTGTTGCCTTCACTCTGTCCTAAGCCCACGTATCCTAATCCTGCGTTCTTTGGATGTGGTTTGGGCGATCAAGGTTTATTTGGAGGCAACCAAATCTTTTCGAAAATCAACTCTTTTTTTGTCCTTTTTTTGATGGACCTCGTAAGGGATTGGCTGCGTCTGCTGCGACCATTTCCAGGTGGATCAGGCAGACGGTGGTACAGGCTTACTCACTGAAGGGTCAGGTTCCTCCTTTCCCGGTGAAGGCGCATTCTACGAGAGCGCTGAGTGCCTCTTGGGCTTTTCGCCATCAGGCTTCGGTGCTGCAAGTGTGCAAGGCTGGAACTTGGTCGTCTGTGCATACGTTTACAAAATTCTACAAAGTAGTCGTGTTGGCATCCACGGATGCTTCTTTTGGCCGCAAGGTTTTGCAGACTGCAGTTGGACAGAACTTTTTTTTTTTTTAGTTTCTCTTTGAAGGTATAACTTTGTTCTGGGAGAGCTCTGGTTGTTCCTGGTTGAGCTCCATGTTACTTGATTGGCTACGTTTAGCCTTTGGGGGACTTCCATTCGTTTTTTGGCATTGTCTTCCCACCCCTCATAAATATACTGCTTTGGGACATCCCTGCTAGCAATGAAGATGGAGCTGCGTCTGTCAATCAATGATAGAGAAAACTGGATTTTTGTAAGAACCTACCGTAAAATCCTTTTCTCTGAAGTTCGACAGACGTAGCACCCGACCCTCTACTTCTGAGTGTATGGGGTTTTTTGTCTTCTAAACACTGCAACTAAACTGATAGCAGAGTGTGAGGGGTTATGCCAGCAGGGACAGCCCCCGTAGGTGTGGTTAAGCTTTTTGCCTGCCTAGTGCCTATTCCTGATGGGAGGTACATAACCCTACTAATAATGAAGATGGCGCTGCGTATGTTGAACTTCAGAGAAAAGGATTTTACAGTAAGTTCTTACAAAAATCCAGTTTTTTGACAGCTTTCTTTTGGTGGTATTTAATAATTTATTTTTTTCTAGCTAAGCAAAAAATTACCGAAAATTACATAAATCCTGATGTACTGACTGCCTATGCCATTTCTTGAGGCCCTAAAATGTCAGGACAGTACAAATACCCCCTAAATTACCCCTTTTTGGAAAGTAGACAGTTCAAGGTATTTGGTAAGAGGCACAATTAATTTTTTGAAGTTGTATTTTTGTCACAATTTTTTTGAAAATGAAGAAATACGTTTTTTTGTTTTTTTTTTTGTATACAAACTTTTTTTATTAGGGTGAAAAAATTGTGGTACAAAAGCGTATATTAACAGTGAGGTAAACAACAATAATGAATGAAATACATTTTTTAACAAAGTTTACTGTATACTATCACCAGAGCAGTACAGCATCATTATACGACTAGTTTGGCGATGATCAGGGATACTAAATAGTGACAGTAAGTTTAAAAAAAAAAAAAAGTTTTTTTTCTTTTTTTACAATTGTTTTTTTTTTTTTTTTATATACTGTGACCAGAGTAGTGTTACTGCCACTGTACTGCTTTGTAAAGGTGAACAGAATTTTTTTTTTTTTTTTTTTAAACACTATGATTTCTTATAACAGTGATGATCACTATTTAAAGCAATCATTTTTATGAATAGCATCAATTCATTTCCAATGTGTACTGTTGTGAAAGCTATGTTTGACCACAGTTATCACATGGTACAAAGATGCTCCGTGATTGGCCCTGTCTGTACCATGTGCTATCACTGTGAGCGATCAGAGTTTATCACAATAGTACACAAAATTGCTACAATTGAAAGCCATTCATTTGTGTACAACTGTCATGTGATTGCTGTGATTGGCCTTAGCGATCACTTGGTACCAGGGCTGGCCCAATACAGTGATTGCTTTGTCTTGGGGAAATGGCAGGTGCTAGATCGAGCCACAGCTCAGCCTCTGAATTCAATGGGCTGCCATGTTTGTCATGGGAAAAATGTGTCCTCCCACTACGCTAGTGTAATTGGTGTGTTTACCCAAGAACAATGACAGTTAAGTATCTCTGCCCACTCCCTCCCATGTACCTATTTAAAGCTGGCCATACAATATGCAATCTGATTGTGCCATCTCTGTACAATTTGTTAGGTTTACCAAATGGAATAGGAGGATCAACCTAAACAGTCTATTCAATTTGTTTGAAATCTGACAGGACCTTGCACTACTTGGCAGATGATAAATCTAAAGAAGATTGTACAGTGTATGGCCACCTTAAAGGAAGAAGTATAAAAGTGGAAATAATATAAAAAAAGATGGTATAGTAATTCAGAAGGTGTGGTCTAGAATGGTAAACACACCTATTCTGTGATGCAGTGCATTATGGTATATGAAGTTTCCTGGATGGTCACATGATTCTACAGAAAGTGATCGGCTCAGAATGCATTTTTTACATTTTGAACAGAGGGTGCAGATTCAAAGCTGCAACAGACTAGGTAAATGAGAGATCAGCATATTAGGATGGCTTGGCCAGACATTAGGCTTTTATTGATTATGAAAAGTGAACTTTTGCCTGAAAAGGTAAACATAGCTTTTATGTGGTTTTGGCAACTCCACTTCCCCTCTTCCCCATTCTGGCTTTACTGTATAGGGCATACCCTGGTATAGCTATTTCCCAGTCATTTGAATCTTTGAAACATGTCTCTGTAATTTCCACAAGGTCCAGATTGTATATAGACATAAGATCTGTCGGCTCGCAAAGCTTGTTGCCTAAACTACAAGTATTAGTGCACATGACATGACCAACACTATCTACTGCTTTATTTTTAGCAATAGAAATTTTAACTGAAATAATTACACCATCAATCTTTAGCAGCACAATCTCTCATATTTGTTTTAACCTGCTAGGGATAGAAATTATGAATGGGTTAGAGCTCTGAAAATGTACACCTTAACTGGAAAAGATCCTGGCCCAAATTTTGAAAATCCCTCTATACAGAACGAACATTATTCTGGGACAAATCATTTGTGCCAAGGTGAACAATATCATAATTCTTGCATTATCCCTCCTTTAAATATTTTTTTATGCTTTTGTTTTGCTATTATGAATATGGACAATTAAATGTTTTGTTCCCTACTACAGTATAAAAACGCATACAACTATATGGCCTTTTAATTATGGAGTTAGTGTGAGTTCTTGCCAAAATACCAGACTGACTGCTAACATGGCACATTGCCCACATTTTTACATTATTGTGCCAGCTTGATAGCACCTTTTCTACAAATATGAACAGATGTTTCCAAATCTTTTTCTTTCATTCCATTTCAATTAAAATGCATTTTTTTCTCGTGGTTTACATTCCCTTTTTACAGTTTCCTTCTTTTATATATGTAATAATTCAAAAAATGTGGTACCTACAATTGCAGCTGCTGTAATGTATGCTCACTGCTACATATTTGCTGTAGTGATTAATATTTTATCTTTCTTTTTTCAATCAATAATTTTTTATTACATTTTTCAAATACAAAGGAAAACCGAATATCACAGCAAACAAGGTGTGATATAACACGGAGCAATAATAACAACAAGGTAGAACATCTTCCAGTAGTGAACTAACAGTGTTCAAATAATTGTTATAGTCATCGTACAAAAGTGCATTTACATCAGGCACATAAAGGTTTAGAGAATTGTTAGTGCTCCGATGGAGAGAGGATAGGAGTAGTGCTAACCACCTCCGGCTCAGAACCCTTAAGGGAACAATGTCACCAAGCCGAAGGCAGTCGGCACCCCCTATCGCCTTCAGGACAAAGATGAGCAAGAAATAGTAGTAATGAGTTACTCTATAAACTTCTAGTATCAAGTGTTATATAGGGCCAAGCAGACCAGGATTTTTGAAATTTGTGATAGGTTAACGTGTTAAAGGATAAAGCTTTTTCTAATCTGTAATTTTCATTAACTAGGGCTATTACTTCAGATAGATTAGGAGTGTCTGTGGTTTTCCATTTGTGTAGGATCAGGGTTCTGGCAGCTGAAAGGAGATGAACAATCATTTGTCTGTATATCAGTGGGTATAATTCAATGTTTAAATTTAGCAATGCTAATTCTGTTTTAGGAGGAGCTAGGATACCGGTGGTGGATGCGATGCATTGAAATACTGATTTCCAGAAACTTGTAAGGGAGGGGCACTCCCAGAGGACATGTTGTAATGTGCCTACTTTACCACATTCTCGCCAACACAGTGATGAGAGGGAAGGATTCATTTTAGATAGCCTGTAAGGAGTATAATTCCATCTGTTAACAATTTTTGTCATCATTTCCCAATGGTTAGTGCAATGTGATAGTTTGTGGGTTGAATTGATCGCCATTTGCCATTGCTTTAGGGTAAATCAGTGGTTGAGTACTTTTTCCCATCTCTCCATATGTGGTGATTTAGTATTGAGGTTATCCAAAGTTAGGCAAGAGTAAAGAAGGGATATACCTTTGGTCTGGGATGGGATTGTGGAAATGAAGTTCCACGCTTGAGACTTAGTTGGTAGTTCTGAAAACGGGTGCTTAGCTAGAGAGAGATTAACCTTTGAAATGGTGAGTGACAGGTCATGAGGGAGGGAGAATTCTTGGATGATTTCTTCTAGACTTTTAAGCTTGTCATTTTTATAGAATTGTGATATTATTGATAAACCATAGTCACCCAACTTAGTCGTATTGAGCTTGGTAAATTTGGATTCTAGTATCCTAATAGGAATGGTGCAGGTGTGAAAAAGGTTTACCTTGGGTGACATTTTTGAAATTATTCTCCATGCATGCAGAGAAGCCTTGACCGTGATGGGTAGTTTGGACCATTGCCACGGTATCCACAGGTCACTCTGAAGCATGAGTTTTAGGTCTTTAGTAGGCACTAGATGTTCCTCGATTGATGCCCATAGTGGTGTCTCATTACTAGTAAACCAATGTTTGTTTTAGTTGGTCTAGTCGTGAAGCCTGTAGGTTCGGTAGTGCACCTCCCCTGGATTTATGTGCGGTGAGTATGTCAAAAGCTATACGGCTTTCTTCCCTGACCATAAAAATTTCCTAATAATACTTGAAAGAGCATTCAGCTGTGATTTGGGCTTAGGGACGGGGAGAGCTCTAAATAAGTATAAGATTTGAGGGAGGGTGGTCATTTTTATTACTGCCATTCTCGCTCCCCATGATAGATCAATGTTGGAGATGTTGTTTAGGTCTTCAGAAATGTTTTGCTTCAGTGATTTTAGTTTTGAGTGAATGAGGTCAGAGGTTCGAGGAGTGATGGCAATGCCTAAGTAGGACATTTTTTCATCTGTCCATGGGAAGGGGCAAATCTCTAATAGTTTTTTTGTGTCGGGATGTACATCTAGGTTCAGGACCAGTGACTTGGAATTATTTACTTTATAGTAGGAGATCTTACTGAAGCTGGTAAGGATAGAGTGGGCTGCAGATAGGGATGATTCTGGTGAGGTTAACATAAGGATGATGTCATCCACGAATAAGTTTATCTTGTGTTCTGTGTTACCAATACTGAAGCCTCGTATGGCAGGTGATGTTCTTATTGCTTCAGCTAGGGGTTCTATGGATAAGTTGAAATAGGTTGGGGAGAGGGGGCAACCTTGTCTTGTGCCGTTTGAGATTTTAAAGGGTTTGGAAAGTGTTCCTGACGTGAAGACTTTGGCCGAAGGTTGGGAGTAGAGTGCCATGATTGCGGAGTATATGTTTCCCTCCAGGCCAAATTTACGTAGGGCGGATGACATATACGTCCAGTTAATCCTGTCGAACACCTTCTCTGCGTCTAATGTAAGCAACAGAGAAGGCGCTTGACTTTTCTATGCTACATTAAGTATGTTTATAATTCTAGTGGCGTCGGACATTTGTCTCCCGGGGATGAATCCCAACTGATCCTTCTGGACCAGAGAGGGAAGCACCCCCTGCAGAAGTTTGGCCAGCAATTTAGCAAATATATATTGAGGTCGGTGTTTAACAGCGAGATTGGTCTGTAGTTTCCTGGCAATGAAGGATCTTTCCCCTGTTTGGAGATTGTTGTCACATATGCTCCCAGCATCTCTTTCGGGAAAGATGATACTTCTAATGCTTTCTTGAATACATTAAGTAGAAACGGTGTGAGGGTATGTTGGAATAATTTATAGTACTCGCTTTGGAAGCCATCTGGGCCTGGTGCTTTACCTTGAGGTAAGGAAATTATTGTATTTCTAACTTCGTCTATAGTTATAGGTGCATTTAGCATTTGGAGTTGGGTTTCAGAAAGTCGAGTCAGATTAAGGTTCTCTAGGAAGGCAGAAATGTTTGCGGCTATAGGGTTGTTGGGTCAGACTCTAAATTGTAAAGTGAATAGTAATAGTTAGCAAATTCATCTGCTATATCCTGGGGGTGGGTTAATTTGTGATTTATTTGTGATTGTGTGAGATGAGAGATTCTGGATCTGGTTTGATGGGATTTAAGTCTATTGGCCAAGATTTTACCTGCTCTGTTAGATTGTGCATAGCATGTTAATTTTAGTTTTCTTAGTTGAATATCATTTTTTTCCAGTAGGATGGAACGAAGTTCTATTCTTAAGTTGGCCAAGGTTTTGGTGATTTTGGGGTTTGGAAGAATTTTGTTTTTGGATTCAAGATCATGAATTTGTGATGGGGTATTTGAGAGTTTTTGATTATATTTATTTTTTTAGTCTTGAGTTCTGCTGTATGCAGACTCCCCTCATAAAGGCCTTATGTGCTTCCCAGAGACTCCATGGGTCTGACACCGAATTCCCATTTAATTGGAAAAATTCATTAAGATGCTGGGAGATATGCTTTTTAATAAACTGGAATGTGTGCGTGCGTGTGTGTGTGTATGTGTGTATGTATATATATATATATATATATATATATATATATATATATATATATATCTAATGTGTGTGTATTTTGAGAAACTGCTCAAGTGCTCTTAGGGTGTATGAAAGGTAAGTATAAAATGTGCAAAAAAAAGTAGTCATGGGGATTGGGTGTGGGGTTGCTATTTATCCCACAAATGTGTAAAAAATTCAATGTGCCATGAATCATCAAAAAATATATAAAACATAAATATAATGGGTCCAATACCAGACAATATAATCAAACATGCATCATTTAAAGACCCTAATTATATAAACATTAATATAATAAATCATATACCAGACAATATAATCAAGCATGCATAATTTAAAGACCCTAGTTATAAGGGATCTAAATGAGTGAAATAACATCAGTAAATATTGTGCATATAATGCATAACAGTAAGTCCTTTGGTGAAAATAAAACCAGCAAGTCCTCAGGTAAAGATGAAATGAGTACCGTATATTAAAAGTCCTTAAAAACAGGTGTGTGAAAAGCTACAAGCTCCACACAGGCGGTCGGTGTCCAAATAACACACCTGCCCCCCCATGTGTAGTATCACTCACCAGATCAATCTCCCCCTTAGAGGGGGTAACTCACGTTCTCAGTACCAATAGTTGTTTGTAAATGTCCCCACAGATGCCTTTATAATTTTATCCTGCTTTGCCTCAGAGGTAACATGTAAAAAAATTAGGAGCCAACATAATGTGAATATCATTAACCATACTTTTATTAAAAGGTATATATTGCACTTACGTTAAGCCTCATGAGAAAACAGCATTTGTGTAACATAAACCAGGAAATCCGGAGCTCCCTGTGCTCCACAGACCGGATGTGGAGAAATGATGCTCTAGCTCCCCCTCTCACATTTCGTAATCAAGACGTCATCAGAAGCTGCGCCATCTTGCTACACCATCCAGTATTTATTGCATACGGAACCTAGGGCATGCCCTGACCCTGCCAGTGACCCATGCAAGGAAGGGGCATGAGCCCTTGGTGCAGCAGTTCAATGGGTAGGCAGGGGCACAGGTGGAGTGTGTTTGCCGTTGGCAGAGAGCCCAGAGGCCAACCAAGATCCTCACAGAGTGGCAGTGGAGTACAGAGTGCTAGAGAGCTCCCTTTAGCCAAGCTTATGCTTATTCAGTGGGAATATTATGAGTTTCTATTTTTAGTTTATACTCCGTAGTAAGATTTAAGCTAACGCCTACCATAGTTTTTTTTTTTATCCTGCTTCTAATGGCTTAATCACAAAAGACCCTTCTGTCACAAAATACCCTTTTCTCTTTCGTTCATTGACAGAATTGGATTTTTCCTGTGATATCTACTATCAACTGCCCGACTGGGGGACGGGCTGGATAATCTAGATCCAGTGGTCAACCCAGCCTTGCCAGTGAGTGCGCGCAGGCCTCAGCTCCACGCTAGATCGGCCACGACATAGCCCCACTGGACAGGGGCTGGCCCTGTGAGTTAAACATCTTGCAGGGTCGCATACAACCGGGCCTCGGCCTTAGTCGCAGCGTTCCTCCTGGCCAATAGAACCCCCATTTTGATGGAGAAGAGGATCTGTCTGAAGTGGTGCCCAACCTGGTTTCTGGTATGGTGAGTAACTGTCCCCCTCTACCCCTGGAGGGTTTTGGGGGGATTTTGGGACGGTTGGACCCCCAGGTTCTCCTCCTTCCCGCATGCAACCCATCCCTCCTGTCCAGGCCCCCATCCTGTAACCCCCCCCTTCCACATTAGCAGGGCATGTATTTTTTTTTCCGGTGGTCTAGCCACCCTCCTGGGGTGGGGGCAGGGCGATAATGGTAATGGGGGCTGGGGGGGTATGTCGGCGGCGGTCGGACACTCAGTTGTGCGGGGGGGGGGGGGTTGGAACTAGTAGGGGCTCCTGCCAGGGACCCTTATCCTGCCTGGATCTGTCCTTAGGCCTAGTTCCCCCATTCTGGGTCCCAGTATGCCTCGTGGTTCCGCCATTTTGTTGTAGCCTGTGTATTCCTATACACGGTGGTCATGTTTGTGTAGTTCGGCGGCCATTTTGTTTGTTGTTTACCACTGCAAATAGCGGCTGCCATGACCATTGCGCCCTGTGGGTGGCAATTTCAGCGGTGGGAGACCCTCCTTATCCCCTGGTGCGACTGGGCGGTGCTGCCAACGCAGTGGGGGTTGTCCCTTAGCAGTGTGTTACATTTTTTGCAGGGTCCCCCTGGTGACTCATGGAGTCCTTGGAGCACCTTTCCCCACCTGATCCCCTCTCTGAGGCTGCGGGGCCCTCCAGGTCCCAAACATCCATCCATCCATCCATACATACACTGATAGCAGTCCTGAAATTCCTTGTGTCCTGAGAAAAGGCGGCTTGCGGGCTAGCAAAAAGTGCCCCCCCGCCATCCCCTGCCTCATCTGTCTCCTTAGATCCTGAATGTGATTCGATTCCTCCACATCTGCGACCTTGCACTAAAAGGCGCTGGTAGATGAACTGATTGTATCTGTGCATGAGACCCTGAAGATGGAGGATGCGGTTGAAGCTGTGACGGAGGCGCAGGTACCCTTTGGCACTTACAAGCCATCCAGAGCGGCAAAATTGTTTGCTTTCCCCGCCTATTTTGACAGAATTGTCGCTTAAGAATGGGGACCACCAAAGCGTCCCCGTGGGGTTCCTAAGCAGAGTCCCTTCTTAAGAAGGGGACTGTGCCACCGGTGGTGGACCCTCTGGTTTACAGATTAAACAAGACAACCATGATTCCGGTGGAAGAGTCCCCGGCCTTTAAGGATCTGGCTTACCCGAAAGGCGAAGGCTGTGGCCCGCATTATGTACACATTAGTGGGTTTGGCATTGAGGCCGGTTTTTACCATTGCCCTAGTGTTGCAAACTCTGACCGAGTGGGGTAAGCACCTACGCCGCGACCTGGAGGGTGAACTACTTCCTCCTGCCTTTGCTGAGCTGGCAGACCAGCTGGTCCAAGGGTTGCAGTTTATGCGGCTCCCCTGATGGCTCGCCTCTGTTTTGACTGATCTTCTCTTTCAAGGAGATCATCTGTTTGGAGCTACCCTGGATGACATCATTAAAGGTCTCACGGGGGGAAGAGTACATTTCTTCCACAGGCTGCTAAGGGTAAGCAACCTCGTCGTAGACATGGACTTTCCTTCTCGGCTCATACGAAGTTTTTTCGTCCCTCAGGGTCTACTGACAAGGGCTCAAAGCCTTTCAGGCCCTCCTCTGACGACTTCAAACAAACCTGGTCTGGCAAGTCGAGAGCGGGCTTCTCCATACCTGCGGATAAGGCTCCTTCAACATGAGGGTGTACCCTCCACCGTGTCAGGGGTGGGGAGGGGGGTCGTCTTCGCTGGTTTCTGGACCCGTGGACTTCCCTGGTGCAAGACAAGTGGTTCCACTAAGTCAGGGGTGTCCAAACTACGGCCCTCCAGCTGTTCAGGAACTACAATTCCCATGAGGCATTGTAAAATCTCTGACATTCACAGGCATAACTAGGCATGATGGGAATTGTAGTTCCTGAACAGCTGGAGGGCCATAGTTTGGACACCCATGCACTAAGTTATTCGGTCCGGTTACAAGATCAAGTTTCGCTCTTGTCCCCCAAAAGATTTTTTCCTTCCAATCTGCGCCTGCCCACAGACAGGTTACAGGGTCTGTTTGGGGTGGTACAAAACCTGTTCCTTCAAGGGGGTGATTGTCCTGGTTCCAACTTCAGAATGTTTTCAGGGTTTTTACTCAAACCTGTTCTCAGTTCCCAGGAAGGAAGGCAAAGTGCATCCAATCCTGGGCCTTAAGGCACTAAACTGCTTTGTGCGGGTACAGAAGTTCAGAATGGAGTCCACTCTGACAGCGGTGGCATCCCTACGTCAGGGGAATTTTCTTGCCTCTATTGACATCAAGGATGCTTACCTTCACATTCCTATATGTGCCAGTCACCAGCATTTTCTCCTCTTTGCTGTCGGAGAGGAGCATTATCAGTTTATGGCATTACCCTTTGGTCTTCACAAGTGTTAGCTCCGGTACTAGCTTTCCTACGCCAACGGGGAATCCCAGTACTGGGACTACTTGGACGATCTCCTTCTGCGAGCGGCGTCTCCATCTGCTCTGGTGGAGAACCTGGAGATCTCAATAGGAACTCTGAGGGAATTTGGCTGGATTCTGAATTTTTCAGAAGTCTGCCCTGGTTCTGTCCATGAAGCTGGACTATTTGGGCATGACTCTTTCTGCTCAGGGGATTTGGATGCTGGTAGAGTCCAGACTTCCAATCAGTCTCCTGGAACTCCGAACAATCAGACTATGCCTGGATCATTGGACGGATCGTCTTCAGGCATGCCCAGTGTGTATTCAATCGGATAATGCCATGGCCATGGCTTATGTCAATCACCAAGGGGGCACAAGAAGTGCCCTGGTGGCTCTGGAGGTAGCCAGCATTCTAAGATGGACAGATCTGTTCGTTCCAGCCCTCTTCGCCGTACACATTCCCGGGGTGGAAAATTGTCAGGCGGACTACCTCAGTCAGCAGGCGTTTGGAGGTGTTTCATCATCTGTGTCTCTGGTGGGGCACTCCCGAGGTGGATCTATTGGCGTCTCGGCTCAACAGGAAGATGCAGAGATTTGTGGGTGGGTCAAGGGATCCACTGGCAGAAGCCACAGACGTTCAGGTGGCTCCGTGGAGTCAGTATCATCTGATTTACGCCTTCTCTTCTGTCAAGCTTCTGCCCAGACTCCTACCCAGGATAGAGGCAGAAGGGTATCCGGTCATCTTAGTGGCCCCAGACTGGCCTCGCTGGGCTTAGTACGCCAATCTGGTATGGCTGGTCGCCGACATTCCTTGCAAGCTTCCTCTCAGGGAGGATCCGCTGTCCCAAGGACCGAACTTCCATCCTGCTTTACAGTTGCTGGCTTAGATGGCTTGGCTGTTGAATGCTAGGTGCTAAAGGATAGAGATTTGTCTGAGTCAGTGATTCCTACGTTGTTAAAAGCTAGGAAATCTACTTTGAGGAAGACGTACATTGCGTAGTGTGAGTCTTTTGGGGTGTATCCTCGCTCCTTCTCTGTGGCTCGGATCTTAACCTTCCTTCAATGGGGGGGGGGTTGAACAGAAATTGGCCTTGAATACCATCAAGGGCCGAGTATCAGCCCTGGTGGTCTTTTTTCCAATGACCTTTGGTCACACACTCCCTGGTGCGTACTTTTTTTTTCTTCAGTGTGTCCGACAATTGGTTCCTCCAGTGTGAGCTCCGTTGCCACCTTGGGATCCTATTTGGAGCTTTCAGCTCTACAGAAGCCTCTCTTTGAAAAGATTCCCCTGCTTATGCTGTCCCAGAACATGGCCTTTTTTGGTGGCTATCACCTTACATAGTGAGGTTGAAAAAAGACATCAGTCCATCCAATTCAACCTATGATGTGTGTGTGTGTTTGCTGTTAACCGTACATTGTATACCCCTGTACGTTGTGGTCTTTAAGGTGCCCATCTAATAGTTTTTTGAAACTATCGATTCTCCCTGCTGATACGACTGTTTGCGGAAGAGAATTCCACATCCTTACTGCTCTGACAGTGAAGAACCCCCTACGTACTTTGAGGTTAAACTGCCTTTCCTCTAGTTATAGTGAGTGGCTACGTGTCTTATTGTATTCCCTTTCTCTGAATAGTTTGTTCCTTATGCTAGGGTCGCCAGTACAGTATTTGTACATTGATATCATATCCCCCCCTTAATCGTCTCTTCTCCAGAGAGAATAAGTTCAGTGCTTGTAGTCTTTCCTCATAGCTGATGTCCTCCATTCCCTTTATTATTTTTGTTGCCCTTCTCTGGACTCTTTCCAGTTTCAGCACATCCTTTCTGAGGACCGGTGCCCAGAACTGGACAGCATACTCCAGATGTGGCCGGACCAGAGTCTTGTAGAGAGGGAGAATAATCTTTATTTCTGGAGTGAATCCCCTTTTTATGGATCCCAGTATTCTGTTGGCCTTGCTTGCAGCGGTTTGGCATTGCATGCCACTGCCAAGCCTGTTGTCTACCAGTACCCCCAGGTCCTTTTCCATCCTAGACTCACCCAGAGGTTCCCCCCTAGTGAGTAGCTTGCTTTCTGGTTTCTGGCACCCAAGTGCATTACTTTACATTTTTCAACATTAAACCTCATCTGCCATGTAGTTGCCCACCCCATTATTTTGTTCAGGTCAGCCTCTTAAGGTTTCCACATCCTGCATAGAAGATATTGGCATGCTTAGTTTAGTATCATCCGCAAATACTGAGATTGTACTAGATATCCCCTCCTCTAGATCATTTATGAATAAATTAAACAGGATTGGCCCCAGGACAGAACCCTGGGGGACCCCACTTTCCACAGCCGCCCAATCCGAGTACTCCCCATTAATCCCCACCCTTTGCACTCTCCCCTGGAGCCAGTTTTCTATCCAGGTACTCACCTTATGGTCCATACCTACCTTCCTTAGTTTGAACAGTAAGCGTTTGTGGGGAACGGTGTCGAAGGCCTATGCAGAGTCCAGATACACCACATCCACAGGCTTACCTTTATCTAGGTGGCAGCTCACTTCATCATAGAAGGTTAATAGATTGGTTTGGCAAGAACGATTTTTCATGAATCCATGCTGATTACTACTAATACCATTTTCATTTTTAAAGTCTTGTATGTGGTCCCTTCACATCGCCTCCAAAATCTTGCAGACTGCTGATATTAGGCTGACCGGCCTATAGTTACCCGGGATATATCTCAGCCCTTTTTTAAATATTGGTACCACGTTGGCTTTTTTCCAATCAGCTGGCACCATACCCGTCTAAACTATCCTTAAAGATAGTTCAAGATCAAGAATAATGGTCTGGCAATCACCTGGCTGAGCTCTTTAAGAACCCTCGGGTGCAAGCCATCCGGTCCCGGTGATTTATTTATGTTAAGTTTCTCTAGTTTAGTTCTAAGTCTATCTTCTGTTAGCCATGGCGGTACTTCCTGAGGTGTGTTGTTTAGTTTGGCCTTACAAGCTGGGTTAGTGTAGCCCCCAATTCTTTTGTGAAGACTGAAGAGAAGAAATGATTTAACACTACCGCCTTTTCCCTGTCCTCTGTGGCCAAATCTCCCTTGTCGTCTTTTATGGGTTCCAATGTGTTCTGGCCTCGCTTTCTTACTGTTTATATACTTAAAGAATTTTTGGGGGTTCTTTTTACTCTTCCGCTATGTCTCTCTGTTTTAGCCGCCTTGATTTCGTCTTTACATTTCTTATTACATTGTTTGTAATGCTTGAATGCTGCCAATAAACCCTCAGCCTTGTATTTTTTGAAGGCCTTTTCTTTAGCATTATTATGCATTTTTAGGGTACCAGGGTTTAGTTTTGCTCTTTTAAATTTATTTCCCTTTGGAATGCACTGGTCAATCCCTTTAAGTATGCTCTTGATGCACTCCCATTTTTCCTCCGTGTTCTTTGTTTGCAGGGTTCTATCCCATTTGATATTTTCTAGCAGAGAGCACAGTTTTGGGAAATTGGCTCTTTTGAAATTCAGTGTCCTTATATTACCCTTGTGTTTCCTATTACTGTAATTAATACTGAAACTAATTGACCTATGGTCACTGTTTCCTAAGTTGCCCCATATTTCTATATCCGTGAGCAGGTCTGTATGTCACCTCTGCGCACCTCTGAACTGGTGGCGTTATACTTTCGTTCACCTTATCTGGTGATTCACAAGGATAAGGCGGTGCTTCGCCCCTGTCCGTCATTCCTTCCTATGGTGGTTTCTGACTTTCATTTGAATGAGACATTGTGTTGCCTTCCCT
>NC_138772.1:267366098-267638598 GCF_965119305.1 Pelophylax lessonae | reverse complement strand
GTCCTCAGTACGCTATTCCTGCAGCACGTTTGTGTGATAACATGATCTTTCCCTGTTCTTTGGCATCTGCAGGGTAAGATCCTTGGGGAGGAGCTTCAATTACTCTGATGTATGCTCTCTTCAGTGTGTCTGTGTCTGAACAGCCCTAATTGTTGCTGTACAAGTCACATGATTAGAAAAACGTTTCAGAAGAGCAATTTAGAGTAGATTGTAAATATCAAATAACTGTTTTAACACCACCCAATAATTTTTTATTGACCATCAAATGTGTATTGTTTGTGTATTAATATGGCATGGGCAGAGTCAAAGATGATTGACACTTGCTTTCATTTTGTTCAGACAGCATCTGCATCCAATGCTTTTTTTACTTTGCAGGTATTAGCAAATGGTGTATAAAGAGAATAACCACTCTAAGTGAAATAGAAGCTGCAACTTCAAGTGTGACAACACCCAAATCAAAAAAAAAATAAGCAAGCTGCGCTAAAAATATACAGTGCCTTGCGAAAGTATTTGGCCCCCTTGAACTTTGCTACCTTTTGCCACATTTCAGGCTTCAAACATAAAGATATAAAACTGTATTTTTTTGTGAAGAATCAACAAGTGGGACACAATCATGAAGTGGAACGGAATTTATTGGATATTTCAAACTTTAACAAATAAAAAACTGAAAAATTGGGCGTGCAAAATTATTCAGCCCCCTTAAGTTAATACTTTGTAGCGCCACCTTTTTCTGCGATTACAGCTGTAAGTCGCTTGGGGTATGTCTCTATCAGTTTTGCACATCGAGAGACTGACATTTTTGCCCATTCCTCCTTGCAAAACAGCTCGAGCTCAGTGAGGTTGGATGGAGAGCGTTTGTGAATAGCAGTTTTCAGTTCTTTCCACAGATTCTCGATTGGATTCAGGTCTGGACTTTAACTTGGCCATTCTAACACCTGGATATGTTTATTTGTGAACCATTCCATTGTAGATTTTGCTTCATGTTTTGGATCATTGTCTTGTTGGAAGACAAATCTCCGTGCCAGTCTCAGGTCTTTTGCAGACTCCTTCAGGTTTTCTTCCAGAATGGTCCTGTATTTGGCTCCATCCATCTTCCCATCAATTTTAACCATCTTCCCTGTCCCTGCTGAAGAAAAGCAGGCCCAAACCATGATGCTGCCACCACCATGTTTGACAGTGGGGATGGTGTGTTCAGGGTGATGAGCTGTGTTGCTTTTTTAAGCCAAATATAACGTTTTGCATTGTTGCCAAAAACTCTGCTGACGTCAGCACGCCGCAACGTCACCAGAGCGGGGCGAAGGGGCGGGCGGAAGAGCTTGTGTGCTATAGTGTATATGCGCATATCCAACCTTCAGATTGTAAGTGCAATACTTTGTTTTCCTTTTAATAAAATATCAGTTTTACGCTATGGAACCGTTTATTTTCATTCACATGTCTGCAGTTTGATGGTGGATTCCCCAATTATTCATGCTGACCAATTGTCTAAGCCCTGGAGGCATAGTGGAGATCCATCCCTGGATTGCCCTCGGTATCTCTTGAGATCCCGAGTGATACCCTTTTTGGCTTGAATTCATTTATCTCTGGTAAGCAGTATATAATACCACTGGTGGCGGTCACTGCACAATTTGGTGAATACTGGAATCTTTAACTATTCCTTGGGATATTTCTGGATTCATTAGAGACTTTATGATTTTTTCATCAAAATTAGTTTTGAATTAATTACTTTGTGTTTCACTTTATGAATATTTATTTTGTACAATTCATTTGCACACTTTATCTATATTTATTATTATTTTTATAGGTATTAGCAAATACATTTGGTATATTGAATACGGATTTATATTAAAACTACACATTGCTGTGAGTTTCTTAGTGAATGTCAATCAACATACTCTGTCCCAACCCCATAGTGTTTAGCAATAGCAAGACCTGGAGAAGGAGGGAGGGTAGTGTCATTTACCACTGTGTATATACCCACGTGTGACTCTATACCAGGGATCCTCAAACTACAGCCCTCCAGCTGTTGCGGAACTACACATCCCATGAGGCATTGTAAAACTTTAACATTCACAGACATGACTAGGAATGATGGGAGTTGTAGTTCCTGAACAACTGGAGGGCCATAGTTTGGAGACCCCTGCTCTTTACTGTGTGGGCTGCACAGATGAGATAAAGGAGGAAATGAAAAGCATAGAAGGGAACTGAAATTGAGTGTCCTTCATAGAGGACACCAGCTGGTCTTCACAATCTCAGCCTGCAGTGGGGACAGCTGAAGGCCAGATAAACCAGGTAAATTTCATAGTCTGGGTTTTGTGACAATCATAAAATAATGTGGATTGCAAATGTTGGGAAAGCCAGCCCAGCAATTTTTTCTTTATGGTTTTGTATTCTGTTCTGTATCCAACATAGTGTATGCAGCTTTTACCTTTTTTTTTTTTTTTTTTTTTTGCGCTATCGTATGTGCATTGCTACTAGGTTTGCCTATGATTTTTTTTTTCTAGTGTCTAACCACCTAGAGGCAGGTGCTGTTATCAGATGTTGAAGTCTGTGACCCCCAAGGAACTATTTTTCAACTTTACACCAGTCTTTTCCTATATCTCTAGCTGCGGCCTCTTCACCCAATCCTGAGCCCTTACGCCAAACCTTCCCACTATTTATCTTCACAGTTTTAACCTTTTCTTTAGCAGATCATCTCTTGCATTTGCCACAAGCACTTGGACTAATATTTCTCCAGGTCTAAGCTCATTTGTTAAATATCTTCGGGGATCTTCAGATCAGCAGGCTATAAAAAAAATTGTAGTTCTCATGCACACAGACATATGAATGTATGCTGACATTTTTTCTCCCAGAACTTAATTTACCATTGGAGTATACACTATATTACCAAAAGTATTGGGAAGCCTCCCTTTTATGCCCACAAAAGCTTTAATGGCATCCAAGTCTTCGTCTAGAAGGTTCGATATTGAGTTGGCTCACCCTTTGCAGCTATAACCGCTTCAACTCTTCTGGAAAGGCTGTCCACAAGGTTTAGGAATGTGTCTATGGGAATGTTTGACCATTTTTCCAGAAGCGCATTTGTGAGGTCAGGCACTGATGTGGACGAGAAGGCCTGGCTCGCAGTCTCTGCTCTAATTCATCCCAAAGGTGTTCTGTTGGATTGAGGGGAGGACTCTGTTCAGGCCAGTCAAATTCCTCCTCCCCAAACTCACTCATCCATGTCTTTATGGACCTTGTTTGTGCACTGGTGTGCATTCATGTTTGAACAGGAAGGGGCCACCCCGAAACTGTTCCCACAAATTTGGGAGCATGAAATTGACAAAAATGTCTTGGTATGCTTATGCCTTAGGAGTTCCCTTCACTGGAACTAAGGGGCCAAGCCCAACCCCACACCATAATCCCCCCTCCACCAAACAATTTGGACCAATGCACAAAGCAAGGTCCATAAAGACATGGATGAATGAGTTTGAGGTGGAGGCACTTGACTGGCCTGCACAGAGTCCTGACCTCAACCCGATAGAACAACTTTGGAATGAATTAGAGTGGAGACTGTGAACCAGGCCTTCTCGTCCATATCAGTGCCTGACCTCACAATTTCGCTTCTGGAAAAAGGGAAAAATATTCCCATAGATACTCTCCCAAGCCTTGTGGACAGCCTTCCCAGAAGAGTTGAAGCTGTTATAGCTGCAAAGGAGGGGTCAACTCTATTGAACCCTATGGACCAAGACTGGGATGCTATTAAAGTTCATGTGTGTAAAGGTAGGTGTTCCAATACTTTTGATAATATAGTGTATTTACGCTCATATGCGTGCGTTTATGTGCATTTATACACGTTTTGCGATTGTACATGTGTAGGTTATGCCTGTAAGCTCTTCTCCAAACACCTTTTGGTGCATTTTTTATGCCTCTAAATACTGCTTTTTTTAATACTGATTTAAACGTCTCATGTGCATGGTCACATAGGTGATCATAGAGCTGTGTTTAGAGGCATAAAACAATATGCTGTATGCCTTTAAATGCAGCATTTTTTATGCCTGTATGTGAGAGGAATTAGAGATTCAGAAATGTTGGTCTTAATGCTTGTGGTTTTCATCCAGTGCCTGGTGAAAAACAATAGAAAACCTTGCCTGTTAAATATTAGATCATCTAATGTCAGTGGGAAGCAGAAGCAAGTAAGGTAGCATCACCATGGAATTTGTCACTAAGAAATGTTGACCTTTTTTCTTATAATGATTCAGCCAGAGGCAAGGAGTTCTGTAACAGGTTTCACTTGATAATATTTTTCTTTTGTTTGTTGCAGAAATTAACACTAGTCCATGTAAACAGCAACCAGTGCCTGGACAAAGCAGCAGAAGAAGACATTCAAGTCCCCAGCATTAAAGACTGCAATGGCAGCCGGTCTCAGCAGTGGCTTTTGCGTAACGTCACTCTGCCAGAAAACGTTTAAAAAATATCTTTGGCAAACACAGTGGAAAAATGAATAAAATTTAGCAAAATGAATTGACTGCGCTACCTCTGCACATGTGAGTTGCACATCTTTGTGTGTCCAGAGAAGGAGACTGTTTTCTGCACCTGTAAGTACAGACCAGGAGCACATATCGGCTTAGGACTAGCTCTTGGTTTTTTAGTAGCTGCAGAACTGCCCACCTCTATGAGGATGTAAAATGGTATACTTTGTGTCAGAACTGTGCACATTGAAGTTTACAAGAAGGAAAATTTTCCCTCATCATGGAATTATCTAGGAGAACTTACCCAGTGCAAATTATTTAGGCATTGGTCCCCAGGAGAACTGCATATCGGTACAGTCAGCTTGCACATCTGTACCCTCCACACACATGCGTCGGAAGGTTTATGCCAAGCAACTGTGACTTTCTGTGGACTGTGTATCAACATGCTTCATCTTCAGAGTAAAGAATGTACAGGACGAACAACTGCGATTCCAAATAACATCTCACATTGTTTTTATGTGTGATAAACAGGGTTCAAAATCTAAGATACAAACATATATTAAAAGTACAATTTGTAATAGTAAAATATCAGATTTATATGTAGATTTTTTTTTACCTTTGGTGCAACAATAACCGATTAAAAAAAAATCTTATTTTAGTTGTATTCTAGTAACGGATAGAATCTATTTTTCATGATTGGAGTGATATTAATTTTTAAAAGAGAAATGCCGAGATATGGGTAGGGAACGTCTTTTCAATGTTTGTTTTTCTTTTTAAAATTCTTGTTTTTCTTTGTTTTGGGGGATACTGACTAAGGTCCATAATAATGTCTGTTCAACCTTGCCTTCTAAAATGCAGGATTAATAATACCATGCAATGTAATTGTGTCATCTAATGTATTCAGTCTCTGTTTTTGTCTGAAGAGTTTAAAAAGAAAAAATCATTTCCACAATCAAATTATGAAAGCAGTTAAGGGTGACTGTAGTACCGAGGATTCATACTACTGTACATTTTTTTTTTTTTTACACAGCAATAAATCTAGTTTGTTCTAGCCAACACAGTGTTGTTCAATAAAAACAGGAGGTGATTGTTTTTGAATTTATTCAGCTGAAACGTATTTAATAATTTCTGAACAAATTTGTATTGCATGTGGAAAATGAAGTGAAACTTTTTTATTGAAATGCAAGCATATTGAAAGTCACAACTCTGAAAGCTGGTGATAGTATTAGAGTATAGATTGAAAAAGAATTTAAATGGGAATTTACCTTGCATTTTCAGCAAGTAATCCCTAGAACCAACTAAAAAATATTGCATAGGATTTACTTACAACCACATTTCAAATACAAATGTATAGTTTTTATTTGAGTCATATTGCTATATTGCTGGCCAACTTTTTCCAAATGCATCTGTTATTAGATGTGATAAATAAGCTTTTTTTATGCAGTGTTAGGTGATTGTATCCTTAATGCTGTACTATATGTGTTTCCATTTCATATTTCTCAAAAATAATTCAAATCTTAGCTCGCCTTCAGGTCAAAGCAGTATTTAAACTACCCAGTGCAATTACTGTTACAGCTAAATAAAAACTACTTCAATATTTAACCATATGTTTAAGGGATCGACCGATTATCGGCAAAGTCGATTATCGGAGGGCCGATATCCACTTTTCCCGATATATCGGTATCGGCCCCGGAACTGGCCGATATTATAGATATTTTCGTGACGTCATTCTGCCGTCTTAGGCCACCTCCCTCGCCTTGGACAGCCTCGCCTGGAGTCGGGACTAGTCTCGCGGGAGTGTATCACAGCCATACAGTAAGGATAGGGGGAGATATGTGCGCTGTCACTTAGGTATCAGAATAGGAGGAATTCCTATAATATGTTGCAGCTGATGAAAAAACTTAAACGAAGATTAGGAGAGATTAGGATCAAATCCTATCCCACATGCAGCCAGCTTTAGTATTTTCACTAAATACCAATATCGATATTACATTGCAAAGTGAGTCGGCGCTAATGGGAGGAAATCTCAGAGGGGCTCAAACTGAGCTACCCAATATCCCACGTTCAGCGGGAACTCCTTATGATAGGATATAACGGGAATCACCATGTAAAATATTCCATAAAATATATAGGGGTAAACTGTATAAAACTACTACTCGAAGGGCGATAAAAAATATATATTACAAAATCCGAATCCTAAAAAGTCAATCCAAATCCTAAAACAAATAATGTGTCTGTCTTCAATATAAAAAGTCTAAAATAGCTACCCCAATATATATCTATTCAAGGGTCAAGCTGCATTAGCAAAGTATCACGGTTATCTGGCATTTTTTCCGTGATACTTTGCTAATGCAGCTGTTCCCGCTGAACGTGTGATATTGGGTATCTCAGTTTGAGCCCCTCTGAGATTTCCTCCCATTAGCGCCGACTCACTTTGCAATGTAATATCACAGCCATACACCCAGCCATAGCAGCCCGGTGCCAGTTAGCCACCCACATCCACAGGCCCTGAGCCAGCCAGCCACAGGCACTGTACCTGAGAGCCAGCCACCCACAGCCCCTGTGCCAGCCACCCACACACCACAGGGTGCCACCCACACACCACAGGGTGCCAGCCACCCACAGGCCCTGTACCAGCCAGCCGCCCACAGCCCCTGTGCCACCCACCCACCACAGGGTGCCACCCACCCACCACAGGGTGCCACCCACCCACCACAGGGTGCAAGCCAGCCACCACCAGGTGCCAGCCAGCCATCCACCACAGGGTGCCAGACAGACAGCCACCCACCACAGGGTGCCAGACAGACAGCCACCCACCACAGGGTGCCAGACAGACAGCCACCCACCACAGGGTTCCAGCTATTAAACATTAAACAAAAATTAACATGTTCAGTACCAGATTTGTGTCAAAAGTTGTCAAAATACAAAACGTACAAAAATATCGGCCCATATCGTCTGATACCGAAACGTTACCAAAATCTGA
Organism: Pelophylax lessonae; assembly: GCF_965119305.1. Lineage (NCBI taxonomy): Eukaryota > Metazoa > Chordata > Amphibia > Anura > Ranidae > Pelophylax > Pelophylax lessonae. The sequence goes on along the minus strand of NC_138772.1, from coordinate 267,631,170 downwards.
GTATCGACCCTGAAAAAACCACATCGGTCTATCCCTAATATGTTTATGTATTTGTGTGCCAGTGCACACAGTAACATGTTAAACCAATATAAAACACACTAGCTGTTTTTTCATGTATTAAATATTTTTCAGGTCTTTCTCAGGTTCTCTGCTATGTCCTGCGCTCTGCTTTTAAACTGCAAAACCATTTTTGCAGTTTTTTCCCATTGTTTTTGTTTATGAGCAACCCTGGTACCATGTTATCACTGACCGAACACCGTTACAGTAGTAAACAAGGCTGTCTTTTATGATGCCTTGCTTACTACTGTGTGTTTTCTGAGATTGGTCACAGCCATTACATGGTACTAAAGCCAGTCACAAAGGCCCAGTACCATATTATAGCTGTGACTAATCTCAACATCACAGTAGTAAACAAAGGTTTGAACAGTGTTACTGATTGCTTATTCAGGGATCATCCCTGAAATAAGTAATAACAAAATTGGTGCAGAAGAAAAAAATATTTAATCATCCAACCCAGAGTTGTACAGTATCACTATGGTCCCTAATCACTACCACACCAGATCTGTTGTCTCTGATCGTCGCCACATAGTTACAGTTTCCATGATCATTGACACACCAGTGCAGTAATGCCTGTGCTATCCCTGGCTTGTTTGACCATGTTTCTGCCTGAACTGATCCTTTGCCTGCTTGCTGACCAGGTCTCTGCTTACAGCCGGAACTGACCCATCTGCACATCCTGCTGACTAAATTCCTGCAAGACACCAGGCCAGTGAACATAGCTTTCCCGGGGTAGTCATGTACCAGTATGCTTGGCTTGTAGGAACTGGGACTGCTATAGGTGATGCTACACTAAGGTAATATTCCCTGACCACTCGCACTGTGGTGACCATTACAGTACATTGGTTTTGACACAATTTGTTGATTTGTGTGATACACAAGATACTATATCTGGTTCATAATCAGTCCAGGAACTGGGACTGCTATAGGTGATGCTACACTAAGGTAATATTCCCTGACCACTCGCACTGTGGTGACCATTACAGTACATTGGTTTTGACACAATTTGTTGATTTGTGTGATACACAAGATACTATATCTGGTTCATAATCAGTCCAGACAGTGAAAAACTCTGACATATGTGGTATTACCATACTGGAGAAGAGTGTGCCAAATATCGTATTCATTTGCCAACTTTGTGGAACATAATTAATTTTCACTTTCTTTCCGCATTTTCCAAAAACTTTTAGGTTATCATGCCTCCTAAAAAATACCTTGGGGTGTTTTCCTCTCCAAAATGTGGCAATTTTGTGGGTATTTCTACTGCTCTAAAATGTGATAGGTAGTCAAGAAATTAGATGCGTAGTTTATGCCCCTAGAACCTATGAAGGTGCATCCTTGGCTTTTTGGCCCCTGTATGCATCTAGGTTGTCTCATGCATGTGATATCACCATACTTGAGAGGAGTAGCAGAATGAGTTTTGGGGTATAATGCCTATGATATGTGTTAGAAATCTTATAAATTAACAGTTAAATATATTTTCATTTTCTTTCCTGCATTTTCCAAAAACTTATGATGAAAAATATTTTCAAAACACTCACTATGCCTTTCAGAAAATACCTTGGAGTGTTTGCTTTCTAAAATGGAGTCATTTTGTGGGTGTTTTCACTGTGCTGGTGCTTCAGGGCCTACAAAATTGTGTTAGGTAATCTTGAAATTAGATGCGTAATGTATGCTCCTTGGATTGTGGGCCCTCTCTATGCATTTAGGCTGTCAAACAGTCTCACACTTGTGTCTCTATACTGGGAAAGCATAGCAGAATGTGTTTGGGATGCAATTTTAGGTATGCCTATGCTGTGTGTGAAAGGTAACTTGTTAAAATGGCAACTGTGGAAAAAAAAGAAAACAAATTGTGCTCACATGCCTCTTACTAAATACATTGAACAGTTTACTTTCTAAAAAGGGGTCATTTTGGTGGTATTTGTACTGTTCCGGCATTTTAGGGCCTCAAGAAATTAGATAGGCAGCCAGTACATCAGGACTCATCTGTTTCAAAGTATATATACCATAGTTTGTAGATTCTATAACTTTCACACAAAAAGGGGTAGGAGAAGAAAAGCAGCGCCACCTCAGTGTAGATTAAAAGGTTATTTATTACATAAAAACAACGTAGTAACTCACACAGAGGAAATCGTTGATCAGCAAATGGTAATAGTTCTTCTGCAACACTGCAGGGATGTTCGGGAAGTAAACTGTGGCGGCCGTGGTCCTGGCTGTGCCGGTGGAGTCCGACACTTCCTGTGGTTCTGGCAGCGTTCAGTATCCAGGCTTACATCCAATAGTGGCAGGGGGGTGCTCGCGTTCGGAGCATGCGTGCTCCTTCCTCAGGCAATTGCCTGAGGAAGGAGCACGCATGCTCCGAACGCGAGCACCCCCCTGCCACTATTGGATGTAAGCCTGGATACTGAACGCTGCCAGAACCACAGGAAGTGTCGGACTCCACCGGCACAGCCAGGACCACGGCCGCCACAGTGTACTTCCCGAACATCCCTGCAGTGTTGCAGAAGAACTATTACCATTTGCTGATCAACGATTTCCTCTGTGTGAGTTACTACGTTGTTTTTATGTAATAAATAACCTTTTAATCTACACTGAGGTGGCGCTGCTTTTCTTCTCCTACCCCTTTTTGTCTGTTGCAGAGTCCCTCTAGCTCTGTATGAAGCCTGCAGCCACCTCCACCATCCATCTCCACTAACCCGAGGGATTGAACTATCCTGCATACTTCCTAAAAAGACTAACTACAGCCACAGTTGAAACTTTTTTCATAAGATCGAATGTACTTGACTCTTTCACTGGCGCAGGTTGAACGTTGTGTATATATAACTTTCACACAGCCCAAATAATATACACTAATTTGGGTTAGGTTTACCAAAGAAAAGTAGCAGAATACATTTTGGCCGCAATTAATGAAGAAAGATTTTTTTCAAAATTTTACAACAGAAACTAAGAAAACCATGGGGTTTTTTTTTTTCAAAATTTTAGGAATGTTTATTAATTTAGAAAAATTTAGTTTGAGTACAGTGTTGCATGACAGAGTAATTGTAATTTAAAGTGTGACAGCCCTGAAATCTGAAAATTGGCCTGGGGCAGGAAGGTGCTGAAAGTGCCTGGTATTTAGGTGGTTTAAACCACTTCCCACTAACTAGCGTACCTGTATGTCGGCTTGAAATAGTGGTTGTACCGGACGATCAACCCAGTACAGTTTTTAGAGGGGACGGTCGGCTTTCTGGTGATATCAACCGATGTGGCTCAGCAGCCACTCAGCCGTTATCCCAGCAAACAGGAGGGGGTGTCCCAGTGGCTGGTTTAGAGTTCCGAACGAAGCCGGATTTGGTTTTGATTGGATCTCCGATCAAATAACCCGGTAGCGACGTCACACGTTCCGGTTTACTCAACTGCTAATGGCGCTGATGCTGATTTTGCTGAAAATGTAGATTTTTGGCATTTTGAATACTTTGAAGTGCATTGGAGGGGTTATTAGACCCCAGACCCCTCAATAAAGAGTACCTGTCACTGCCTATTACTGTCACAAGGTTTACATTCCTTGTGACAGCAATAAAAGTTATCAGATTTTTTTAAGGAACATTGTTAAAAATAAAAAATACAATAAATAGGAAAAAAATTTAAAGCACTCTGTCCACATGAGCTCAAGCATCAAAAAAAATGCATACGTAAGTCACGCCCGCAAATGTAAACGGTGTTCAAATAACACAAGTGAGGAAAGCGCCACGATCAACACTGTTAAATAAAATTTAAAGCTTCGCCTATGGAGGTTTTTAAGTACCGAAATTTTTTCGCCTTTCCACGAGTGTGCACAATTTTAAACCGTTAACATGTTGGGTATTTATTTACTTGGCGTGACATCATCTCTAACTTTACTGTTTATTATTTTTTTACACTCAGAGCCAGTTCACACTGGGGCGACCTGGTCGCCTGCCATAGAGAAGCTGTGGACCCGTTCTAATAGGAGCGACACAAGTCGCTCCGACTTAGAAAAAGGGTCCGGAGCTTCTTTGGGGTGGCCCGGAGCGACCTGCATAGACTTCAATGTTATGAAGTCCGTGCCGGCCGCTCCGAGGTCGCGGTGTGAGCAGCGCACTGCGACTTGTGAGGTTGCCCTGGTAAGTCGGATCGCTCTAATGTGAACCGGCTCTTAGTGAAGTGTATTTTTTCCCAAAAAAATTGCATTTGAAAGACTGCTGCCCAAATACTGCGTGACAAAAAGATATTTCAACAACCACCATTTCATTCTTTAAAATAAAAAATTTTAATATATACAATGTTTGGGGGTTCTAAGTAATTTTCTAGCAAAAAATACTGATTTTAACTTGTAAACAACATGTCAGAAATAGGCTTGGTCCCTAACCACTTCCATACAGAGCAGTTACATTCCCTTCCTGCCCAGACCAATTTTCAGCTTTCAGCGCTCTCCCACTTTGAATGATAATTACTCAGTCATGAAATGCTGTAACCAATCAATTTTTTTATCATTTTTTTCACACAAATAGAGCTTTCTTTTGGTAGTATTTAATCACCACTGGGTTTTTTATTTTTTGCGAAAACAAGTGAAAAAAGAGCGAAAATTTTGAAAAAAAAAAAAAACATTTTGTTTTAGTTTTTATTATAAAATTAGTAAAAGTAAATTTTTTTCATAAATTTGGGCCAAAATTTATACTACTACATATCTTTGGTAAAAAATAACCCAAATTAGTGTATATTATTGTGTAAAAGTTAGTCTACAAGCTATTGTGCCAATCATTGAAAATTGATCACACCTTATCACACCTGATGTACCGATGGCCGATCTCATTTCTTGAGGCCCTGAAATGTCGGGACAGTACAAATACCCCCCAAATGACCCCTTTTTGGAAAGTAGACATTCCAGGGTATTTAGTAAGAGGCATGGTGAGTTTTTTGAAGTTGTAATTTTTTCTCATAATTCTTGGGAAAATTAAAATATATATTTTTTTTTTTTTACACAAAATTTCCATAATAAGTTATTTCTCACACACAGTATATGCATACTTGCAATTACACCCCAAAATACATTCTGCTACTCCTCCTGAGTATGGCAATACCGCATGTGTGAGACTTTTACACAGCCTGGCCACATACAGAGGCCCAACATTCAAGTAGTACTGTCAGGCGTTCTAGGAGCATAAATTACACATATAATTTCCTAACGACCTTTCACACTTTTGAAGGCCCTGGAGCACCAGGGCAATGGAATTACCCACAAAATGACCCCATTTTGGAAAGCAAACACCCCAACGTATGTTCTATGATCCATAATGAGTCTTTTGAACGTATCATTTTTTTTCCAGACGTTTTTGGAAAATGTAGACACATGGTAAAGAGCCATTTTTGAATGGCTCTTTACACCGATCGGGGATGGGCTGTGTCCCGACGGACACACCGCATCCCCGATCACCGCGCTGCACGCCCCCGGGGGGGCTGGATAGCAGCGGATCCGAGCAGACGTCCTATGACACCCGCCCAGATCGAGGGACACTTCCTGCCGGAGTCATATTACTATGGCCCAGTAAGGAAGTGGTTAAAAATAACAAAACTTTTTTCAATTTTAAATTGTGCCTTTTTGCAAAATGGTTTTGTGTATCAGTCTGTCTTTCACCTGTGGTGGAAGGAAAGAAAATCAAATCATCTATGAGCTGCCTTATTCTGTCTGATGATCACTGTCCAGTTTACACTACCATTCATCACACCTTTATAGAATATTTTGGTGCATTTACCATACATTGCTAAAAGCACAATAAATTTGTGTATAGGGCATTCACAGCAGCACACTGCATTAAAGCACACGTGTTGTGTGTTGAGCTGCTAAGATGTTACATTCACCTTTTTTGTGCGTTAAGCAGCCTACTAAGGGGATGGGCTGCCTTAACGCAATGTATGTTAACACGACTTGGTAGTGTGAATGGGCTCTTAAGGTGGATCAACATTTCATACATACAGTGGGTACGGAAAGTATTCAGACCCCCTTAAATTTTTCACTCTTTGTTATATTTCAGCCATTTTCTAAAATCATTTAGGTTCATTCTTCTTCCTCATGAATGTACACATAGCACCCCATACTGACAGAAAAACACAGAATTGTTGACATTGTTGCAGATTTATTAAAAAAGAAAAACTGAAATATCACATGGTCCTAAGTATTCAGACCCTTTGCTCAGTATTTAGTAGAAGCCCCCTTTTGATCTAATACAGCCAGGAGTCTTTTTGGGAAAGATGCAACAAGTCTTTCACACCTGGATTTGGGGATCCTCTGCCATTCCTCCTTGCAGGTCCCCTCCAGTTCTGTCAGGTTGGATGGTAAACGTTGGTGGACAGCCATTTTTAGGTCTCTCCAGAGATGCTCAATTGGGTTTAAGTCAGGGCTCTGGCTGGGCCATTCAAGAACAGTCACGGAGTTGTTGTGAAGCCACTCCTTCGTTATTTTAGCTGTGTGCTTGGGGTCATTGTCTTGTTGGAAGGTAAACCTTCGACCCAGTCTGAGGTCCAGAGCACTCTGGAGAAGGTTTTTGTCCAGGATATCCCTGTACTTGGCCGCATTCATCTTTCCCTCGATTGCAACCAGTTGTCCTGTCCCTGCAGCTGAAAAACACCATCACAGCATGATGCTGCCACCACCATGCTTCACTGTTGGGACTGTATTGGACAGGTGATGAGCAGTGCCTGGTTTTCTCCACACATACCGCTTAGAATTAAGGCCAAAAAGTTCTATTTTGGTCTCCTCAGACCAGAGAATCTTATTTCTCACCATCTTGGAGTCCTTCAGGTGTTTTTTTTAGCAAACTCCATGCGGGCTTTCATGTGTCTTACACTGAGGAGAGGCTTCCGTCGGGCCACTCTGCCATAAAGCCCCGACTGGTGGAGGGCTGCAGCGATGGTTGACTTTCTACAACTTTCTCCCATCTCCTGACTGCATCTCTGGAGCTCAGCCACAGTGATCTTTTGGGTTCTTCTTTACCACTCTCACCAAGGCTCTTCTCCCCCGATAGCTCAGTTTGGCCGGACGGCCAGCTCTAGGAAGGGTTCTGGTCGTCCCAAACATCTTCCATTTGAGGATTATGGAGGCCACTGTGCGCTTAGGAACCTTAAATGCAGCAGAAATCTTTTTGTAACCTTGGCCAGATCTGTGCCTTGCCACAATTCTGTCTCTGAGCTCTTCAGGCAGTTCCTTTTGTCCTCATGATTCTCATTTGCTCTGACATGCATTGTGATCTGGAAGGTCTTATATAGACAGGTGTGTGGCTTTCCTAATCAAGTCCAATCAGTATAATCAAACACAGCTGGACTCAAATGAAGGTGTAGAACCATCTCAAGGATGATCAAAAGAAATGGAAAGCACCTGAGTTAAATATGAGTGTCACAGCAAAGGGTCTGAATACTTAGGACCATGTGATATTTCAGTTTTTCTTTTTTAATAAATCTGCAACAATGTCAACAATTCTGTGTTTTTCTGTCAGTATGGGGTGCTATGTGTACATTCATGAGGAAGAAGAATGAACCTAAATGATTTTAGCAAATGGCTGCAATATAATAAAGAGTGAAAAATTTAAGGGGGTCTGAATACTTTCCGTACCCACTGTAAAGTCAAACAAAAATAAAAGTTCATCATAACAATAGGTGCAGTCCATTCATAGTTATATACCCTTACCACTTCCCCTCTAGAGCAATTTATTAAATGTTTCACGCACAAATATATTTTAAAAAACAGACCTTTTAGAATAAAAGGATTGCTATGTGGATTTTTTTTTGTTGCACAATATTTGCACAACTGTTTGTTGAAAAAAAGAAAAAAATACTCTAAAAATAATTTTAGTGCATACAAACACAATCCCCATTTTTTTTTTTCATACAAAATAAAATATGAGGTTATTAGATTGTAAGCTCCTATGAGCAGGGCCCATTTAACCCTTTTTTTGTATTGTAACTGTACTTGTCTCCCTTTGATATTGTAAAGTGCTGCATAAACTGTTGGAGCTATATAATCCTATATAATAGGTAGAGTAAATAGGTACCAAATATGTCAAACCTCCAAATCTCATGTGCTGGGACATGGTATGAAAACGACGGTACCCAAAATGATCAAGTAACACTTTAACCACTTGACACCCGGAAGGAACTGTGCTACTTTAACTGGCAATGGCTCGGTCATGCAATATTGTAAAAAAAATTACATTTTTTGATCATTTTTTTCACACAAATAGAGCTCTATTTTTTGGTATTTGATCACCAGTTTTTTTTTTTTTTTTTTGCTATATAAATGAAAAAACACAATGTTTTGAAAAATTTTGTTTTCTACATTGTACAAACTATGATATATATATTTGAAACTTGATCAACCCTGATGCCCTATTTCATTTCTTGAGGCCCTAAATTGCCAGGACAGTACAAATAACCCCCCATTCATTAGAGGCTTGGCAAGTTTTTTGAAGTTGTAATTTGTTGTCACAATTTTTTTTTTAATAAATTAAACAATTTTTCTCTTTCATTCACTGACGGTCACAGCTCCATGTCGTCAGACCATTGGGCTTTATGCTGCCTCTCTTTAGGAGTAGGACCTTTTTGGTTACGCCCCTGGGGGGAAGTCCCAGAGGGTATACCATCATTTTCTGCTGTAGGACTCCAGTTTTTTTTCTGCCTAGTCAGGAGTAAGGACCTGGCGCTCTGCTGGGATCTGCGGTCCTGGTATTTTTTCCTTTTTAAATGGAATTTTTTACTTTTTTCTTTATTATTTTTGATCCTGTGGGAACTACAATCAGCAGCCGGACTGGGTGACGCACTGGATATTCTGGATCCTTATAGCCTTCCCAGTCTGGCCTGCGAGTTCGACCCAACTATTAGCTCCACGCTAGGTTAACTGGACGGGGGCTAGCTGGCAAGTGACACACCTCACAAGGTCGCATAGCCCTGGTCACGACAACAGTCACGATCAGAGTCGCAGCGTACCTCAGGCCGCAGCACCCGATTCTAAGATGGTGCGGTGGACTGCTGGGAGTAGCGCCCGCCTGGTGACCGTGATATGGCAAGTAGTGTTCCCCCTCCTTTCTTATAGAATTGCTGGGGTGGTTGCCGGCCCTCCCTGGGGATGGTAGGCCCCTCCTGTGTCCTTCCTCCCCCTCACATTTTTCCCCCTTCTCCTTAGCGGGGTTCCCCCTGTCTAGGTACCCTGGGTGCAATTGGGTAGGGGGGCTTGTCTGGTGCTTGGCTGGAGAAGTAGTGTGTGGGTGCCGATGCCGTTCCATACCTGGGTGTTGCAGGAGGGTCCCCTCCTGGGGGGGTTCAGTGGGCTACAGGGTCCCGTGTAGCCCTGCGTAGTGCCGCCATTTTGCTGTGGATTCTGTATTCCCTGCTTCGACTGCCATGTTTGTGTAGTCCAGCGGCAATGTTTTTGGTTTTCCCATAGAGTTTAACAGCGGCCATTTTCTTGTCGTTTGTTGCGGTGATGGGCTGCGGGGGCCCCTAGTGTCAAGTCGGTGCTTCCTCTTTCCATCACAGTGTGGCAGGCTATTTGGCGCTCTCCAGCTCGGGTGGTGAGTCTCTAGGGGTTCACTATCCTTCCTCTGCTGTATCCTGCTCCGCAGGTGTGCTAATTCTTGTGGTGCACGTGGGGGGGCTCCCCTGTTTTTTTTCCACAAAAAAAGTGTTTTTCTAAACATGCTTCAATTAACCCCTCATTGGCCATGGAGCCTCTGGAGCACATATCACCACCTGATCCTCTCCTGGAAGCTGCAGGACCATCAACCCTGCAGTCACTAGTATCCAAAGTAGATATGGCCCTGCAAAGGAGGCCTAGCAAGAAGCGCCCCCCCCCCTTCACCTGTATCCCTTGCTTTCTCAGAGTCTGAGGTGGATTTGGCTGCCACGGACGAGAGTCAGCCCACCAAAAAGCGCTGGTGGAGGCCCTAATTGTGTCAGTGTGGGAAACTTTAAAGTTGGAGGACTCAGCTGCGGCTGAGTCGGTGACGCCAATGCAGTTTGGCACCTGCAAATCTTCCAAGGGGACGAAGGTGTTTCCCTTTCCTGACTATTTTGACGAGATTGTCACTAGTCAGTGGGGTTCCCTGAAATGCATGGTTGATATACCTAGGTCTCTTAAGAAACTGACTGTTCCACCGTCGGTGGACTCTCAGTTTTCCAGGCTAAATAAGGTCACACTTTTACCAGTGGAGGATTCCCCGTCCTTTAAGGACCCCATTAACAAAGGAGCTGAGGCTCTGGTCCGGTACCTCTTCATTGTTACAGGTTCAATTTTGAGACCAGTGTTTGCTATCACCTTGGTATCTCAGACCTTAACTGAATGGGCTAAGATTTTTTACGCCAGGATCTGAAAGGGAGTCAACACCCTCCTGAGCTGGCGAATGAGTTGATCCAGGGGTACAGTATATTTGTGATGCATCCTTAGATGCGGCCCCCTTGGCCGGCAGGGTTCCTGTAACGGCGTTGATCCTTCACCGCATAAGGTTGAAGTACTGGTAGGCCAACCAGGCTTCTAAAAAGGTGCTTACTAATCTCCCTTTTGTAGGTGACCGTTTGTTCGGTGCCTCTATGGAAGAGATCATTAAAGTCCTTATGGGAGGTAAGAGTACATTACTTCTGCGGGTTGCTAAGGGCAAGGAACCACGTCGTAAATGTAGTCCTTTCTACTCAACTTATAAGCGGACCTTTCGTCTGTCTGGATCGCAGGAAAAGGGTTTGAGATCCACCCGTAACTTTGGAGGCTCAAAGAGACCATGGAATGGTAAGGCCAAAGCGGGCACTTCTGGTTCCACAGACAAGCCTTCCCCAGCCTGAAGGGGCGCCCTCGCTCGCACCTGGGGTGGGGGGATGTCTTCGTATTTTTCCTGATCCATGGACCTTGCTCATTCGGGACAAATGGGTCTACGAGCTGATTCGGTTCGGTTACAAGATCGAGTTTTGGTCCTTTCCTCCGGCAAGGTTCTCTCCTTCCAACTTACGCCTGTCTCATGAGCAGCTACAGGGCCTCTATGGAGTGGTGCATGATCTGTTAGCACAAGTTGTCGAAACGGTTTCACGTTTTTTTTTTTTTTTCAAACCGGTTTACAGTTCCCAGGAAGGAAGGCAAGGATCGTCCGATCTTGTATCTCAAGGCTCTGAACCACTTTGTCCGAGTTCAGAATTTCTGGATGGAGCCCATCCGCACAGTAGTAGCTTTCCTTCATCAAGGAGATCCTATGGCTTCTATCGATCTCAAGGATGCTTACCTTCATATTCCAATACATGTTGGGCATCAGCGTTTTCTTCATTTTGTCGTGGACCAGGAGCACTATCAATTTGTGGCGTTTACCTTTTGGTCTCGCCTCAGCTCCTCGGGTGTTCACAAAGGTATTGGCCCAAGTTCTGGCCTTGCTACGGCAGAAAGGGATTGCGGTACAGGGTTACCTGGACGATCTTCTGCGTGCAGTCTTCCTCCGCTCTGGAAGCAGACTTGGACTTTTCTGTGCGAACTCTACAGGAGTTCGGCTGGACACTGAATTTTCAGAAATCAGCACTGACTCCGTCCACCAAGCTGGGCTACCTGGGGTTGATGCTGGACTCCGGCGTTCAGACTGGGTGTTTTTTCCTGAGACGAAACTTCTGAAGCTACAGGATGCGGTTCGGCTCCTGTTGTCCAACCATCGGTCTTCACTCAGGACTCTGAGTCTGATGATTTCCACCTTCGAGGCGGTTCCATTTTTTGCAGTTCCACAAAAGACCTCTGCAAAGAGAGATTTTGACCAAATGGACAATCTGATCCTGTTGAGTCAGGGTTTGAGGGAGTCTCTTCTATGGTGGCTCTGCTCCCTCGGCCCTGCGTCTGGGGAGATCCTTTCTTCCCCTGTATTGGACTGTAATCACCACAGATGCCAGTATGTCCAGATGGGGCGTTGTCTTGAGAGTGTGTTCGCCCAAGGTGTCTGGACTCGGGAGGAGTCCAGGCTGCCGATCAACATCATGGAATTTAGGGCGATCAGACTTTGTCTGTCCCAATAGACGGATCATCTGCAGGGACACCGTATGCAGATACAATCAGACAATGCTATGGCTGTGGCATAAGTCAAGGGGGCACAAAGAGTGCCCTGGAATCCTGGGAAGTGGCCGGTATCTGGAGATGGGCATAACGATATTTTCTGGCCCTCTCTGCACATTCCAAGGGTAGAGAATTGGCAAGCGGACTATCTCAGTTGGCAGATGTTGGATCCGGGAAAATGGTCTCTTCGCCCGGAGGTATTTCATCAACTGTGTCTTTGGTGGAGGAATCCCAATGTAAACCTGTTGGCCTCCCGTCTCAAAAGGAAGGTGCAGAGGTTTGTGTCAAGGTCACAGGATCCTCTGGCTGACGCCGCAGACACCCTGGTGGCCCCTTGGGGTCAGTATTGTATGATTTACGCCTTTCCTGCAATACAACTTCTGTCGAATGCTACGCAGAATCGAGGTTGAAGGGATTCCAGTCATTCTGGTGGCAGCAGACTGGCCTCGCCGGTCTTGGTACACAGGCCTGGTAAGGCTGGTAGCAAACATCCCTTGGAAACTTCCTCTCAGAGAAGATCTTCTGTCTCAGGGACCGATCTTCCATCCTGCTTTACGCTGGCTTTAACGGCCCTAGCTATTGAAAGCCAGGTGCTGACTGAGTCAGTGATTCCTACGTTGTTAAAAGCTAGGAAATCTACTTCTAGAAAGGTTTATCATAGCGTTTGGAAGGTCTACATTACTTGGTGTAAGTCTCGGAGGGCAGGGGTCTCTACCTGTTCCTTTTCTGTGTCTCGCACCATCAAGGGCCAGATTTCCGCCTTGCCTCTATTTTTCCAAAGGCCATTGGTGGCGAAGTCCTTGGTTCACACTTTTGTGCAGGGAGTTCGCCATCTGGCTCCTCCGGGGCATTCCCTGGTACCTCCATGGGATCTCAATTTGGTACTGTTGAATATTTTCAAAACGAGGCTTTTGAAGCACCAAGAACTTCCTCTGCTCACTTTGTCGCAGATGGCTTTCTTGGTAGGTATTACTTCCGCATGTCGGAGTTGGCAGCGTTGTCCTGTCGGTCACCTTACCTGATGATTCATAGGGACAAAGTGTTGTTGCAAACCTGTCAGGTGTTCCTAAGGTTGTCTCGGGGTTTCATTTGAATAAAGAGATTGTGTTACCCTGCCTATGTCCTAAATCAAAACATCCTAAGAAAATTGCCTTACATTCCTTGGATGTGGTAAGGGCTATTTGGGTGTACCTGGCGGTGACTGAACTGCTTCGAAAATCCGATTTTGTTCTTACAGATGGACCTCGTAAGCGACAGGCCGCGTCTGCTGCGACTATTTCCAAGTGCATCAGGCAGACGGGTGGTGTAGGCCAATTCTGTAAGAGTCAGGTTCCTTCTTTCCCTGTTAAAGTACATTCTATGAGGGCGCTTAGTGCCTTCTGAGCCTTCTACCATCAGGCGTCAGTGGTTCAGGTCTGCAAGACGGCTACGTGGTCGTCTGTACACACATTCACAAAGTTTTATAAGGTGGATGTACTTGCATCTTCAGGTGTGGCGTTTAGGCGCAAAATTATGCAGGCTGCAGTTACAGAGGCTTCCTCTTCTTGAGGGTGTAATTTTTTCCTGGTGGTGAGCTCCAGTTGTTCCAGGTTGAGCGCTTGTTTATTCCTGGTTGGCTATGATGAGCCCTGTTGGGAATTCCACGTATTGCTGTGTTTTTTCCACCCCTATATTGACACTGCTTTGGGACATCCCAATGGTCTGAAGACATGGAGCTGTGTCCATCAGTGAAACTGGATTTTTGACTTACCATAAAATCCTTTCTCTGAGGTTCACTGACGGATGCAGCACCCGCCCCTCTGTTGGGTTGTGTTATATGTTCGTCTAAAACTGCTTGTTACAAACTGGAGTCCTATAGCAGGAAGTAATGGTATACCTCTGGGACTCTGCCCAGGGGTGTCACCAAAAAGGTTTCCACCTAGTCCTACTCCTGAAGAGAGAGCAGCATAAAGCCCAATGGTCTGAAGACATGGAGCTGTGTCCGTCAGTTAACATCAGAGAACAGGATCTTACGGTAAGACAAAAATCCAGTTTTTTTTTTTTTTTCACTTACTGTCACCAGTGCAGTACAGCATCATCATATGACTGGTGTGGTGGTGATCAAGGATACTGACTGGTGACAGTATGTTTAAAAAATATTTTTTTTATTCCATTTTTTTTTTTAAACCTTTTATCTTTTTTTTAACGTACTATCATAAGAGTATTTCATTGTCACTGTAGTTTATATTGTAACAGCAGTGTTTTGAACTATCATGAATGGGTTTTATTCATAACAGCTGTGATAACTTGTGATGCTGTGATTGGCCCACAGCTATCACATGATACAGGGTGCTGCGATTGGCCAGTTACCATAAAATAGCTGCAGGCCAATCACAGCATCACAATACTAAGCACAGATGGTGTGAATTGCCCATTCATAACAGTTGAGTTTACATTGTGGTTACATAGAGATCATGTGACTCCCTGGCTGTTCAAAGCTGCTTGGTACGGCAGTCATGGGAGCGGCACGCCAGTGGGCATTTGTCGGGCTACGTACAGGTACGTAGCTTGGCTTGTTAGCTGCTTGCCCCCTCACAATTAAAATACTGTGGGTGGCAAGTAGTTAAATGCCTTTTATAAGCTTATTTAGGAGTAAAAAAAAAAAAATAATTTATATACTGTATATCTCACACTGGAATGAGAGCAATAACACAGATTGTGCAATGACAGTTTATATACATGCATGCTCTCTTTTGCAGGTATGCGCAGGGCAATTTTTTTTTTTTTTTTTTTTTTTTTTTTTATCGCTGCTTTATTACTAGACACCTGATGTCTCTCCTGCCCTCTACTCCAGCTAACCAAACACAGGAGTGTGCTTGATCAGCTGGGCACCTGGCTTTCTAGCAGGGGTTTTGAGAACCCTAAACTGGAAGTGCTCAGAGTGGAATTCTTTGGGTTAGTCTCCTGACATTACCTGCTGTGGTCCCAGGAGGAACAAGAGAATTTGATGGAGGGGCAGCATGTGCCAGTCAAGTATAAGTGTGACTCCACAATTGCCCAGATCATTTTTACATTAATGCATTGAGTCTGCTGATAAAAATTAAAACAAGCTCACTGTAGCCATGAGCTTTTTTTTTCTTAATCTGTTTGCTCTTGATCATTCCAGATGCGTCCAAAGAGGAACATTAATTAAAATATATCTAACCCATATTGTTTGATGCGTCCAAAGGGTGAACCATTTAAAACAAGCTGTGTTGTAAATTTAGACCTTGGGAGCATTCTCTAAAACTGACTGCTTTGTGTGCAGATCTGCCCATAATCAACATGATCATTATCAGCACTGTAATAGGAAAAGTTGCAACCCTAAATGCCTTCATGTGCAAAAGATTGTTTGCTACTCTCTCAGCAATAGTAAACCACTTTTTGCAAAAGATACCTGCATTTCAGACACTCTTTACTAACCTCAGAGAAGCAGTGAACCAGTCATATTAGCAATGGAGGTTTGTATGTAAAGAGTGCTGTGGGCACAGTGGCAAAAGAGATCATTCATTTCTCAACAGTTTACCTTTTCTTTTTTTTTTTCTTTTTTCAGACAGTGTGGAAAATTGTAAAAACCCACAGGTTGGTTGTTGTCTGTTTACCCATCAATTATACTGACATCTACTTAGAAAAGAAAAAAATGGAAAAGTGTCTTCTACTTTTGAAAACAATAGTTAAGTGTAAAAGAGCGAAAAATCTCTCTGGGGTTTTGATTGCGGATGTTTACTTTCTATCCAAGTGACAGATATCAGACAGAACAGAAAGAGAGGGGATATATCTAGTGAGAACCCAAATGGCATTGAAAGCCTTTGTGTACCAAAAAAAAAAAAAAAACGCAGAAGGCAGATTACTTTTCTTCAGTGGGATGTATCTCTTGTGTTACTGGGTCCTGCTTTCCCGGAAATCTTCCCCCTCTTCCACCCCTGCCACCATAATCTGCCAGTGTGACAAAGGTTAATAGAACTAGGAGGCTGTGACAGCTACTTCTAAAGAATTCCCAGAGGGTGTTGTTAATCAGTTTCAGCTGCTTTGGTGTTAATGAAATTACCAGGTGCACTAGATGGGCAACAATGGTAAGACCTCCAAAACAGGAGTGGTTTTACAAGGCCAAGTTGAGCATAGAGGATAGCAGGTGGTGCTGTGCTGCAGGAGGAAAAGCACACCGCAGAGATCTGAGACAGCTGAGCTGAGGTGTGTGTGTGGCAAAACTGTGACCCCCCCCCCCCCCCCACCGAGACAGAGAGAGACCAGGGGGGCCAGGAACGGAGGCGTCGGGAGAGGCTGACAGCATCACCCCACTGAGCTGGCTGTCTGGAAGAGGAGCCGAGGAGGGACCTGGAGGCAACAGAGGAGGGAGGTGGGAGACTGACCGACTGAGGGAGGATTCGCCGTCAAGCCCTGCAAGTGTCAGGTTACAGGGGCGGCTGTGCAGGAGCACAATGACGCAGACTAGGTAAGTAAAGACTCTGAAGACTGACTGAGGGGGTAGTGTAGTACCTGAGTGTCAGTGAGTACCTGAGTGCCAAAAGTACCTGGGTTTTAGAGAGTACCTGAGTGTTGCGAGTACCAGAGTGTTGCAGTGTGCCTGAATTTCGCGGAGTACATGAGTGTGAGAAAGTAGAGTAATGGGCCATACACATTATACGATTTTCAGAAGACATTTTCCTTTAGACTTACCAAAACCATATAATATGAGGTCAAACCTAAACACTTTCAATTTGTATAAAATCTGGCAGGCCCTTGCACTACATAGAAAAGGTAAATCTGAAAGAAATCTAACCACAAAAGTTGGATAGTGTGTATCCAGCTTTAGGAAGCTAGAAAACCGCTACGAAGGGCAGAGTTTAATTTCGAAATCCCCATTAGATTAGATAGTGGCTACAATGCCTGGCGGCTGTGGAGCTGCGACTCGGTGTACATCTTGTGACATGTATGTGTTCCTTGATCAGGCAAAAATACAGCTGCACAAAATGTAAGCACCTTACTTCCCTTGAAGCTCAGGTCCTGAATCTAGGGAAGCAACACGGAGAAGAATCTCCATACTGAAGGAAAACTAGGAACATACCCGTCAGGTGCAGGCAGGGGCCAGAACAGAGGAGGGCGGAGGTACATGGGTGCAGGCATCAGAGCAGAGTAGTTGGGTGACAGTTAGGAAGGGTAGAAGGGAAAGAGACAAGGAGGTCAGTCCTGGGCTTGAGCATCATAATAAATACGCCCTGTTGTGTGATGTTGGGGAAACCAGTCAGGGACCAGCATTGCTGGAGCAGAGCGATGCCCCTAGCTGCCAGGGGAAGAACTCCAGTAAGGGCGGGAGCAATGGAAAGGAAAGACAGGTTCTGGGGGTAAAGGACTCAATTATTAGGACAGAGAGGGCAATCTGTCAAGTGCCTAACTGTCTGTTGTTAACTGGGCGCTCGGGTTCGGCACATCACGGATCTGGTGGACAGATTATTGGGTGGGGCTAGGGAAGACCCAGTGGTCATGGTATACGTAGGTACCAATGACAAAGTCAGGGGGAGATAAGGAGTCCTAAAAAACAATTTCAGGGATTTAAGAGCTAAATTGAGGAGTAGGACCTCTAAGGTATTTTCAGAAATACTACCTGTACCTCGAGCCACGCCAGAGAGGCAGCAGGAGATTAGGTAAGTAAACAAGTCGCTGATGAACTGGTGTAGTAAGGAGGGTTTCCGGTTCCTGGAGAGCTGGGCTGACTTCTCAGTCGGCTACCGTTTTTTTAGTAGGGACGGATTGCACCTAAATGGGGAGGGTGCAGCTGTATTGGGAGAGGTGATGGGGGGGTACAAATGTAGAATTAGCCAGTGGGGAGCAAGGTTCATCGGGCTCAAATGGGGACATTACCGGGAGGGTGTTCAGAGTTCTTAAACCCAAGGTGGGTAGGGGGAAAAAATTGCAAGAGCAGCCTAAAAACATTGAACGAGGTATGCAACTGGACAAAATTACAAGGTTTGCATTCCAATGCTAGAAGCCTGGCCAACAAGATGGGAGAGCTGGAGCTGCTAATGTATGAGGAGGATTTAGATTTTGTGAGAATTTCAGAGACTTGGTTTGACTGCTCTCATGATTGGCTGGCGACCCTTCAGGGGTATTCCCTATATTGCAGAGATAGAGAAGGTAAAAAAGGGGGAGGGGTATGTCTGTATATTAACCACCTCCCACCCGGCCATTGTACATATACGGCCGGGTGGGAGTCTCGTCCTTCTGATCGGACGTTCCGCAACGTCCTTCAGAAGGAGCGAGATCGCACCGCCGCGGGCACGCGCAGCGGCGCAATCTCGATGTGCCTGTGTCCCTCGGACACAGAGCAACAAGATGCGGCAGGAGGGCCCTGTGATTTGCCCTCCTGATCACATGACGGCTGTGTCCAATCACAGTCGTCATGCAATGTAAATACAGCCATTGTAACGGCTTCGATCTCTTCTCCTCCTGACAGATCCTGTCAGTGAGGAGAAGGAGAGGATCGATACTGCAGCCGGGGGGATCAGTGAGTATTTCTAAGTACTCACTGATCACAGGGGGGGGGGTCTGTGCTGGTAATCAGAACATTGATTACCAGTGCAGCCCTGGGGGGGGGGGGGTGCCACCAGGGATGGCAAACAGGGCTCAGACAGCCTGCCAGCGGTGCCCTCCTATCAGTGCCGCCCACCAGTGCCCGTTATTGCCATCTATCAGTGCCGCCCATTATTGCCCACCAGTGCTGCCTATCAGTGCCCATCAGCACTGCCTATCAGTGCTATCTATCAGTGCCACATATCAGTGCTACCTATCAATGCCACCCCATTAGTGTCTCCTCATCAGTGCCTGTCAGTGCGGCGTCATCAGTGAGGAAAAAACATATCTATTTACAAAATTTTATAACCTAAACAAAAAAACGTTTTGTTTTTTTTCAAACTTTTCGGTCTTTTTTATTTGTGCACCAAAAAAAGAAAAAAACTGGCGGTGAACAAATACTGCCAAAAGAAAGCTCTATTTGTGGGGAAAAAATGACACAAATTTGGTTTAGGTACAGTGTTGCATGACTGCGCAATTGTCATTCAAAAGGCAACAGCGCTAAAAGCTGAAAATTGGTCTGGGAAGGATGGGGGTTTAAGTGCCCAGTATTGAGGTAGTTAAGAAGAGTGTGCAGGTAAAAAGAAGGGACAACATCATAAATGGAGCTAAGGAGGAGGTAGAATTCCTAGGGGTAGAACTTCAAAGGGAAGGCACTTTTGGGAAAGTAATATTGGGCGTATGCTATAGGCCCCCAAACCGGAGGGGGGAAGTGGACCTCCTATCACAGCTTGGAATGGCAGCAAGGATGGGAAATGTAATTATAATGGGGGACTTTATTTATCCAGATATAGACTGGGCAGAAGGAACCGCACATTCAGCCAAGGCTCGGCATTTCCTAAATGTTTTGCAGGACAATTTCATGGGTCAGATGACGAACGCACCGACAAGAAACAATGCGGTACTAGACCTACTGATCACTGACAATACAGACCTGTTCACGGATATTGAAATATGGGGCAACTTAGGAAACGGGGACCATAGGTCACTCCCGCCCACACTAGGCAGCAGGGATGCCAATCCAAGGGACCGGCGGCCGGGATTGCCTCTGGGCACCTGCGATTGCTCACCGCTGAGAGAGGACGGTCAGCTATTGTAAACACAGCTGACTGTTATTCTCTCTGAAATGATCGCAGAGCTTCTGTGATCCTTCTATCTATGATCACAGGTCTCTGTGGTGATTTCACAGGTCCCACCCCCATATAGTTAGTAAACACTCCCTTAGGTTTACACTTAACCTTTTGATCATACCTAGTTTATCCCCTTTCCTTACCTGTGTCATTATTACAGTAACCGTAGTAATGTCACTGGTCCCCCCAAAAGCAAAAAAATGTCAGGAGTCTTATCTGTCCGCCACAATGTCGCAATCCCGCTAAAAATCGCTGATCGCCGCCATTTCTAGTAAAAAAAAAAAAAAAGAAACAAAAAATGACATAAATCTTTCCCCTAGTTTGTAGACGCGATATGATATATAGTGTGCAAACCAATCAAAATAAGCTTATTGCGTATTTTATTTGGGTACAGCGTCGCACAAGCGAGCAATTGTCAGTTAAAGTAACGCAGTGCCGAATCGCAAAAAATGGCCTGGTCATTAGGGGGGGAAATCCTTCTGGTCCAGAACTGGTAAAACCTACAGGAGGACCAGTGTTTTTATTTGTACTGCTTTAGGCCTGGTTCACATGTATGCGAGTTGGCGGTCCACTTTTGCACAGGCATGGCAGGCTACGTTGTTCTGCCTGCGTTTTCCCACAGAAAAAAAGGTGCATGCTGCATTTAAAAAATGCAGTGGCCTTGAAATCCACTTACCTGCAGTTCCTGCGCTGGCAGCTTTCTGCGTTTTTATATACGTGGGCCCAGTATTTAAAAGCACAGTTTGCGTGTGCAGGAACTGCAGGTAACTCGCATGGTGCAAAAGCAGGATGGATTTCAAGGGCACTGCATTTTTTAAATGCTGCATGCACCTTTTTTCAGCGGAAAATGCAGGCAGAACAGCCCATTCAAATCAATGGACTGCTATGCCAGTACAAAAATGGGCCACCAACCCGCATACATGTGAACCAGGTCCAAAATAAGCTATCAAGCAGTGTCTGGTCTGGACGTTTGGGGCCCATGCTGCTCTCTAAAAAAAAAATAATAATAATAAAGCCAAAGCCTGTACTGGTCAGGGTTTTTAACCACTTGCCGACCGCTCACATTGAGCGTATTGCGGCAAAGTGGCTCGATTCCGTCCAACGACAAAGACCTACGGCGCGCTCCCGCTGTATTCAGACACAACGGGAGTCGGGCCAGGGGAGGAGAGGCGGTGATCACCGCCGCTCTTCCCCGATCGTCGGGGATCGAGTGATGAAATTCGCCCGCTTGTGTAAACAAAGCGGGTGGATCTCCTATGTGACAGGCAGGGACAGATTACAGGATTCAGCATAGCTGAACCTGTGATCTGTGCCTGGGTCACTCAATCCCCTCCCCCCACACACGTCAGTAAGCACCAGGCATACATTTAACCCCTTGATCACCAATAAAGTTAACCCCTTCCCTGCCAGTGTCATTATTACGGTAACAGTGCATATTTATAGCACTGATTACTGTAGTAATGTCACTGGTACCCCCAAAAATGTCAGTCAAGGGTCTGATCTGTCCTCCGCAATGTCGCAGTCCCGCAAAAAAAACGCAGATCGCCGCCATTACTCGTTGAAAAAAAAAAAACTATAAAAATGACATAAATCTTTCCCGTAGTTAGTAGCTGCGATAACATTTGCTCAAACCAATCAAAATACGCTTATTGCGATTTTTTTTTTTTACCAAACATATGTAGCAGAAAACAAATTGGCCTAAAATGTTAAAAAATTTAGATTTTTACATTTTTTGGGGGGGAATTTCATATAAAAAAATGTGAAAAATATTGTTATTTTTCCAAAATTGTCGCTTTTTTTTTGTTTATAGCACAAAAGTAAAAATCGCACAGGTGATCAAATACCACCAAACGAAAGCTCTGTTTGTGGGAAAAAAGGACTTAAATTTAGTTTGGGTACGGGGTTGCATGACCGCGCAATTGTCAGTTAAAGTCGCACAGTGCCAAGTTGCAAAAGGTGGCCTGGACGTAAAGCAGGAAAATCCTCTGGTGGTAAAGTGGGTAAACTCAGTCTCTACCGATTCTAATTGGGAAGCCAAGGGAGGAGAAAGACCTACCTGGTGATTGGTCCTGGCCAGCTCAGCTCCGATCTGATGCACTCTGATAACGGCTCCACTGTGCAGTCCAACTCCTACCCCTAGGTGCTGCCTCCAGTACAGAACACAGCAAGCACGGCAAGAGGCAGGGTCAGAGCGTCAGTGGAGCTCAAGACCCCGCCTGCTCCTTGTACCACAGTGCGCCGCCAATGCCAGCCCGGGTGTCACTGCACAGACCGGTGGATTGATCTACAGCGCAACGCTAATGGGGCTCCTGATTTGAGGCTTAAGGGGCAGGTCTGGCACTCCTGGCTCCTCTTCTTGGTGTGCTACATTGGTAACCACTTCCTATGGTGGCACACTTGCAAGCTCAATTTTGAGCTGTGCTGCCTGTATCCATAGGCTCAGCCCCCCCCCCCCCCCACCTGCCTTGTCTTGATTGACAGCAGCAAGAGTCAATGGCTCCCTCTGCTATCAATCTGCCCTGGCAAGAGGTAGAGAGCCTCTGCTTTTGCGCAGATGCAGGATTGAGATCAGGCTCGGGTAAGTATAAGGGGGGGGGGCTGGTGGGGGAGCTACAAACAGAAGGTTTCTTTACCCTAATACAGAGAATGCATTAAGGCACATATGTCAATGGGCTGAATGCAGCCTCCTAGGCCTTGTTGTGTGACCCTCACACCCAGTTTTGCAGCCAAAACATGGCAGAACTCCTTTCAACCACCTCTGGCTTTCACCCTGCTATCACTTGTAGGAGAGAGATGTGAGGATGCTTTGGGGGGGGGGGGAATATTGGGGTTGTACACCCTGCATTCAGTACACAACACATGCCTAAACTCTGCACTCTGTACATAGCACACCTCTGAATTCTGCTCTCTGTACATAGTGCACCCCTATATCCTGCATTCTGCACATAGTGCACATTCTATACACAGAGCACTAATTAACTTTGCATTCTGTACACAGGACACCCCTGAACTCTGTATGTAACGCACTCCTAAACTCTGCACTCTGTGTGTAGCACACACCTAAACCCTGCATTCTGTACACAGCGCACCCCTGAACTCTATACATAATGCACTCCTGAATTCTGCACTCTGTACATAGTGCAGCCCAGATACAACTGGCCCTTTAAGGGCAACCATACTGCTGATGCGGCCCGCAATAAACTTTTGGCAATTAAGTTTGACGCCCCTGCATTAAGCTATAAAAACCTTCTGACTTTTGAAAAACTTTAAACAATAGGGGAGCTTTCCTTTATAGTAAAGCTAGACTAGGTGGTTAAGCAGAAGCATTGGTTCACAGCATTTTTGCTAGAATACCATAAAACCTGGCTTCTACATAAAGTATTGAGAAATGTGCTTTCATTTGTCTTAATGATTATTTTTTTTAATATTCTAACTAGTACAATCATAGTAGAATAAAGTGGGTGGTAAATTATACTGTATTTTTACCACCCATTTTACAGAAGAACATTCTAAAAACCCAAATAAACTTAAACTGAATAGGCTGAATTACAGCAGCAAATGAGCTTGAAGTAATTTGAAAATAGTTTAGAAATCAGAACATAATGTTATTATATCTGGGCACTGTTTCACCTACACCTAGAGAGACCTATTTAAGAACACATCAGAAAGTCACAGGGAAAATCAACATTTGCATGTCAATAGGTTTTTTTTTTTTTTTTTACCCCCTTTAATGATCTTCCTGTAATAACCTAATCAGCCAGAAATGTCAGAAAGCAACCCTTTTCCTTTTATACTGTACATACATACAGTATGTAAAATACACAATATTACCAAAAGTATTGGGATGCCGGCCTTTACAGCCACATGAACTTTAATGGCATCCCAGTCATAGTCCATAGGGTTCAATATTAAGTTGGCCTACCCTTTACAGCTATAACAGATTCAACTCTTCTGGGAAGGCTGTCCACAAGGTTTAGGAGTGTGTCTATGGGAATGTTTGACCATTTTCCAGAAGCGCATTTGTGAGGTTAGGCACTGATGTGAAAGAGAAGGCCTGGCTCGCAGGCCAGTCAGTTTCCTCCATCCCTCCATCCCAAACTCGCTCGTCCATGTCTTTGGTGCCACCCCCAAACTGTTCCAGCAAAGTTGGGAGCATGAAATTGTCCAAAATGTCTTAGTATGATGACGCCTTAAGAGTTCCCTTCACTGGAACTAAGGGGCCAAGGCCAACCCCTGAAAAACAACCCCACACCATTATCCCCGCTCCACCAAATGATTTGGACCAGTGCACAAAGCAAGTTCCATAAAGACATGGATGACTAACACAAGGTCTATAAATACATGAATGAACGAGTTTGGGGTGGAGGAACATGACTGGCCTGCACAGAGTCCTGACCTAAACCCGATAGAACACTTTTGGGATGGTCCTTTGGTTTAGAGTCCTTGGGGGTCCCTCTCTCGCTCTCTGCTAGCAAGTGCCCTGAGTGTAGGGGGGGTCCAATACTTTTTTGTTGCTGCGGGGTCTCCCTTTTTTCTATGGAGCCTCAGAGTTACATCTCCCCCACTGACCCCCTCATGGAGGCGCCAGGTACCTCGGAACCCCAGCTCCCACTTGATGCGCTGGCGCCGGTCCTACAGTCCTTGGTGTCTTGGGTGGAAGTGGCGTGTGGGCAAAGGCCTAGCAAGAAGCATCTTTCACCTTCTCCTGCTCAGTCCGTCTCATCTGATATTGAGTTTGGTGCGGACGTGGTCTGTCCGGTGGGACTTGATATCATGCTACCTGTTCAGTCCGATAGTGATGATTACTCCTCAGTGGTCGCAGCAGCGAATGAGAAAACGCTGGTGGACGCACTTGTTGCTGCAATGCGTGAGACTTGAAAAAATGGAGGATGTGGCTTATGTTGCCACGGACGTGGCTGTCCCTTTTGGTACACACAAGTCTCCTCGTACAGGTAAGGTGTTTCCTTCCCTATTTTGACAGATTTGTCTATAAGGAGTTGGGGCAACCAAAGCAACCCTTTGTGGTCCCCAAATGTTTTGCAGTATGTTACCCATTTGAGGAATCACTTTTAAAAAAGTGGACCATCCACCGGTGGTGTCCTGGCCTCAGCCCTGGTGTCTCAGACCCTAACTGAATGGGTCAAACTTTTGCACTGGGGTCTGCAGCTCCTGTGTAGGGTTGAGCGGACACCTAGATGTCCGTGTTCGACGGGTTCGGCCGAACTTTAAAAAAAAGTCCGGGTCCGTGTCCCGGACTTTTACCGAACTTTTCCCGGACACCGAACCCCATTGAAGTCAATGGGGACCCGAACTTTAAGGCACTAAAATGGCTCTAAAACACCAAAGGAAAGGGCTAGAGTGCTGCAAATGGCAGCAAAACGTAATTAAGAGCATGGCAAGTGCTCTGCAAACAAATGTGGATAGGGAAATAACTTAAAACAACAAAAAAAAACAGAAAAATAAAACAATGTTCTTCTTCATCTCTGAAGGACGAGGCCCATATGGAGTAGGAGGGAGGTTGAGGTGGTGGTGGATGTGGCGGTGACATAGGCGTGCGCACAGGGTGTGCTGGGTGTGCCTGGGCACACCCTAATCACCTAGGGCACATAGCATTGCCAGTGAGGAGATGGGAAAGATCTCCCTGGGACCTGCTCTGCTCTATTTCTCCTTGCCTACAGGTACATGGCCCCGATACATTACTCTCCCTGCTGGCAAACACATGCATGTGTATTTCAACTTTGGGGTGCACACCTTAATGCAATAGGCTGCGCACACCTATGGGCGGTGTAGGTGGAAGCGGCGGTGGAGGAGGACCAGGGCCGGATTAACAGCATCATGGGCTTGGTGCTGAGGATTTTGAAGGGCCTTAGGGCCGTGCCTTGCCATGCACCCAGAGGAGGAAGGGTGCAGCCATGCATGCCTAATTCAACATGGGATGCTGTCTCTGAAGCCCATAAACACATCCATGCATCGCCAACTGTCCCTCCTTGTCCGGCCTTCACGCTGTGTGGGGAGGTTCTGAGGGTGCTGCCTGGGGAAGCGAGCATAGAAGCCAGACTTCTGTGTTTACAAGTGACAGAAGAGCGGTAACAGTGAATATGGCCAACCCGGGGCCTATATAAAAGGTAGGGGCCTGGAGCTGCAGCTCCAATAGACCCTACATTAATCTGGCCCTGAGGAGGAGGACGAGGTAGCCAACACTGCTTCTTTTCACAAATTTTAAATGAGGGTACACCCCAAAAGAGTGAGAAAGAGCAAAAATGGAACAATGGGTGGGTAAGGTCGGTATCCATTGCTATTCTGCATAAGGTACGGAAAAGTCCCGTGGGATCCATGCCTGGTTCATTTTAATGAACGTGAGCTTGTCCACATTGTCTCTGGACAGGCGGCTGCGCTTGTCTGTTATAACGCCCCCAGCCGTGCTAAATACCCGTTCAGATAATACACTGGCTGCAGGGCACGCCAGCACCTCCAAGGCGTAAAGGGCAAGCTCAGGCCATGTGCCCAATTTGGAGACCCAGAAGTTGAAGGGGGCAGACCCGTCATTCACTACATGTAGGCGTGTGCACACATACTGCTCCACCATGTTGGTAAAATGCTGCCTCCTGCTAAGACGTTCCATCTGAGCTGCTGGTGCTGCTGTTTGTTGTGGCGTGCTGACAAAGCTTTTCCACATTTCGGCCATGCTAACCCTGCCTTCTGAGGTGCTGGCGGTGCCCTGGTTGCGTTGGCGACCTCCTCCTCCTCCTCCTCTGCCTTGTGCTTCCACTGTGGCCCCGCTGTCAGATGGGAATGCCAGCAGCATGGCGTCTACCAGCGTGCGCTTGTACTCGCGCATCTTGCGATCGCGCTCCAGTGAGTGAATTAAGGACGGTACGTTGTCCTTGTAACGGGGATCCAGCAGCGTGGCCACCCAGTAATCAGCACAAGTTAGAATGTGGGCAACTCGGCGGTCGTTGTGGAGACACTGCAGCATGTAATCGCTCATGTGTGCCAGGCTGCCCAGAGGCGACGAAAGGCTGTCCTCTGTGGGAGGTGTATGGTCCGTGTCCTCTGTATCCCCCCAGCCACGCACCAGTGATGGCCATGAGCTGGCCTGGGTGCCACCCTGCTGTGAACATGGTTCCATCTCCTCCTCCAGCTCCTCCTCCTCCTCATCCTCCTCATCCTCCAGAACTGTGCCCCTGCTGGACAATTGCGTCCCTGGCGTTTGCGTGTGCAGGAACCCACCCTCGGAGCCCCTTGCGAATGACTGCCCTGAAAGCCTTGGAAATGTTACCTCTTCATCCTCCTCCTCCTCCTCATCCTGTGCCACATCCTCTTCCATCATCGCCCGAATTGTTTTTTCAAGGAGGCATAGAAGTGGGATAGTTAAGCTGAGAACGGCGTCATTGCCACTGGCCATGTTGGTGGAGTACTCAAAACAGCGCAACAAGGCACACAGGTCTCGCATGGAGGCCCAGTTATTGGTGGTGAAGTGGTGCTGTTCCGCAGAGCGACTCACGCGTGCGTGCTGCAGCTGAAACTCCACTATGGCCTGCTGCTGCTCGCACAGTCTTTCCAGCATGTGCAAGGTGGAGTTCCACCTTGTGGGCACGTCACATATGAGGCGGTGAGCGGGAAGGCCGAAGTTACGCTGCAGCGCTGCCAGGCGAGCAGCAGCAGGGTGAGAACGCCGAAAGTGCGCACAAACGGCCCGCACTTTCTGCAGCAGCTCTGACATATCGGGGTAGTTTTTAAGGAACCTCTGCACCACCAAATTCAGCACATGCGCCAGGCAAGGGATGTGCGTCAAACCGGCTAGGCCCAGAGCTGCTATGAGATTTCGCCCGTTATCGCACACCACCAGGCCGGGCTTGAGGCTCGCTGGCAGCAACCACTCATTTGTCTGCTGTTCCATGCTCCTCCACAACTCCTGCGCGGTGTGTGGTTTGTCCCCCAAACAGGCAAGTTGTAAAACTGCCTGCTGTCGTTTACCCCTGGCCGTGCTGAAGTTGGTGGTGAAGGTGTTACGCTGTCCGGATGAGGAGGCGGTAGAGGATGAGGAAGCGGAGTAGGAGGAGTTAGGAACAGGAGGCAAACTGAAGCGCCCTGCAATCCTCGGTGGTGGAAGGACATGCGCCAAATTGCTATCCGCCTCAGGCCCATCCGCCACTGCATTTACCCAGTGTGCCGTTAGGGAGATATAACGCCCCTGACCGTGCTTACTGGTCCACGTATCCGTAGTTAGGTGGACCTTGGCACAGATGGCGTTGCGCAGTGCACACCTGATTTTTTCCCCCACTTGGTTGTGCAGGGAAGGGATGGCTTGCCTGGAAAAGTAGTGGCGGCTGGGCACGACGTACTGTGGGACAGCCACCGACATAAGGTTTTTAAAACTGTGCGTCTCCACCAGACGGAATGACAGCATTTCAAAGGCCAATAATTTTGAAATGCTGGCATTCAGGGCCAGGGATCGCGGGTGGGTAGGGGGGTACTTCCTCTTCCTCTCAAGTGTTTGGGAGATGGAAAGCTGAACGCTTCCACGGGACATTGTGGAGATGGTTGTTGGTGACCCAGGTGGTGGTGTTGCTGACAGATCGTCTGTTTGCGGGGTGGCAGGTGCCGGTATCACTACAGATGTGGCTGGAGCGGCCGAGACTGCAGCAGAAGAGGAAGCAGGATGAGCCAGAGACGTTTCTTGGTTTTGAAGGTGTGTACTCCACTGCAGCTCGTGCTTTGCACTTAGATGCCTGATCATGCAGGTTGTGCTCAGGTTGAGAAGGTTCATGCCTCGCTTCAAGCTCTGATTGCACAGGGTGCAAACCACTCGTGTCCTGTCATCAGCACATTTTCTAAAGAACTTCCACGCTAGAGAACTCCTTTGAGCTGACTTTGGTGCGCTCGTTCCCTTGCTGCGTTGGGCAGTAGCGGGCGTAGTGTCTAGGGCACGGCCGCTCCGCTTCTGCACCCTGCTCCCTCTTCTGCTGTGCTGGTGGCTCTGTGCGACCACCGCCTCTTCCTCCAAACTACTCAGTTCACCTGCATGACGTTCATTCCATGTGGGGTCGAGGACCTCATCGTCCTCCACATCATCTTCCACCCAGTCTTCACCCCTGCCCTCCTTGTCGGTCTCCACAATGCTGAACGCCGCAGCAGTTGGCACCTGCGTTTCGTCATCATCGGAGACGTGCTGCGATGATCCTTGCATGTACTCATCTTGAGGAATAAGTGGTTGGGCATCGCTGCACTCAATCTCTTCCACTTCTGGGGCAGGGCTAGGTGGATGGCCCTGGGAAACCCTGCTGACAGAGTCCTCAAAAAGAATAAGAGACTGCTGTATGGCTTGGGGCTCAGACTGCTGGCCTGATTTGCAAGGGGGTGAGGTGAAAGACGGTTGGACATTGGCTGCAGGTGCCAACTCTGACCTTTCTGCAGTAGACTGGGTGGGAGACAATGTGAAGGAACTGGAGGCACTGTCAGCAGCAAACCAATCTACTATCGCCTCAACTTGTTCTGGCCTCATCACTTCTAGGGGCGTTTGATGCCCTACCAAATACTGATGCAGGTTCTGTCGCCTACTCACACTTGAGGAAGGTGTTTCACTTGTGCGTGTAGCTGGCACAGATCGACCATGTCCTCTCCTTGCAACAGGAGCTCTACCAGCAGCACCACGACCCAGGCCACGGCCCTTATTTGACGGTCTCCTCATATTTCTGTAATTTAAGATCTTGCCCTAGAAAGGTTTTTATTGAATAGCGGAATAGAAAATATGATCCAAAAAAAGTGTATGTATATCACACGTACACAACCACACTAGGCCCCAATTACTATTGTTTGTACCCCTAAAAGGCTAGATGAGGAGTAGGGGGAGTATGGAACAGGCAGCACCCTCAAACCTTCAGAAGTATGAGATGAACCCCAACAACTTGGAAAGGTGGATCTCTCTCACACGTACCGACACAGACTATCCCGCAATTCAATTGATCCTCAAAGGTTTTTATTGAATAGCGGAATAGGAAATATGATCAAAAAAAGTGTATGTATCTCGCACGTACACAACCACACTAGGCCCCAATTACTATTGTTTGTACCCCTAAAAGGCTAGATGAGGAGTAGGGGGGGTATGGAACAGGCAGCACCCTCAAACCTTCAGAAGTATGAGATGAACCCCAACAACTTGGAAAGGTGGATCTCTCTCACACGTACCGACACAGACTATCCCGCAATTCAATTGATCCCCAAAGGTTTTTATTGAATAGCGGAATAGGAAATATGATCAAAAAAAGTGTATGTATCTCACACGTACAGAAACACACTAGGCCCCAATTACTATTGTTTGTACACCTAAAAGGATGGATGAGGAGGAGGAGGAGTATGGAACAGGCAGCACCCTCAAAGCTTCAGAAGTATGAGATGAACCCCAAAAACTTGGAAAGGTGGATCTCACACGTACCGACACAGACTATTCCGCAATTTAATTGATCCCCAAAGGTTTTTATTGAATAGCGGAATAGGAAATATGATCAAAAAATGTGTATGTATCTCACACGTACAGAAGCACACTAGGCCCCAATTACTATTGTTTGTACACCTAAAAGGATGGATGAGGAGGAGGAGGAGTATGGAACAGGCAGCACCCTCAAAGCTTCAGAAGTATGAGATGAACCCCAAAAACTTGGAAAGGTGGATCTCACACGTACCGACACAGACTATCCCGCAATTTAATTGATCCCCAAAGGTTTTTATTGAATAGCGGAATAGGAAATATGATCAAAAAATGTGTATGTATCTCACACGTACAGAAGCACACTAGGACCCAATTACTATTGTTTGTACACCTAAAAGGATGGATGAGGAGGAGGAGGAGTATGGAACAGGCAGCACCCTCAAAGCTTCAGAAGTATGAGATGAACCCCAAAAACTTGGAAAGGTGGATCTCACACGTACCGACACAGACTATCCCGCAATTTAATTGATCCCCAAAGGTTTTTATTGAATAGCGGAATAGGAAATATGATCAAAAAATGTGTATGTATCTCACACGTACAGAAGCACACTAGGCCCCAATTACTATTGTTTGTACACCTAAAAGGATGGATGAGGAGGAGGAGGAGTATGGAACAGGCAGCACCCTCAAAGCTTCAGAAGTATGAGATGAACCCCAAAAACTTGGAAAGGTGGATCTCACACGTACCGACACAGACTATCCCGCAATTTAATTGATCCCCAAAGGTTTTTATTGAATAGCGGAATAGGAAATATGATCAAAAAAAGTGTATGTATCTCGCACGTACAGAAACACACTAGGCCCCAATTACTATTGTTTGTACACCTAAAAGGATGGATGAGGAGGAGGAGGAGTATGGAACAGGCAGCACCCTCAAAGCTTCAGAAGTATGAGATGAACCCCAAAAACTTGGAAAGGTGGATCTCACACGTACCGACACAGACTATTCCGCAATTTAATTGATCCCCAAAGGTTTTTATTGAATAGCGGAATAGGAAATATGATCAAAAAATGTGTATGTATCTCACACGTACAGAAGCACACTAGGCCCCAATTACTATTGTTTGTACACCTAAAAGGATGGATGAGGAGGAGGAGGAGTATGGAACAGGCAGCACCCTCAAAGCTTCAGAAGTATGAGATGAACCCCAAAAACTTGGAAAGGTGGATCTCACACGTACCGACACAGACTATCCCGCAATTTAATTGATCCCCAAAGGTTTTTATTGAATAGCGGAATAGGAAATATGATCAAAAAAAGTGTATGTATCTCGCACGTACACAACCACACTAGGCCCCAATTACTATTGTTTGTACCCCTAAAAGGCTAGATGAGGAGTAGGGGGGGTATGGAACAGGCAGCACCCTCAAACCTTCAGAAGTATGAGATGAACCCCAACAACTTGGAAAGGTGGATCTCTCTCACACGTACCGACACAGACTATCCCGCAATTCAATTGATCCTCAAAGGTTTTTATTGAATAGCGGAATAGGAAATATGATCAAAAAAAGTGTATGTATCTCGCACGTACACAACCACACTAGGCCCCAATTACTATTGTTTGTACCCCTAAAAGGCTAGATGAGGAGTAGGGGGGGTATGGAACAGGCAGCACCCTCAAACCTTCAGAAGTATGAGATGAACCCCAACAACTTGGAAAGGTGGATCTCTCTCACACGTACCGACACAGACTATCCCGCAATTCAATTGATCCTCAAAGGTTTTTATTGAATAGCGGAATAGGAAATATGATCAAAAAAAGTGTATGTATCTCGCACGTACACAACCACACTAGGCCCCAATTACTATTGTTTGTACCCCTAAAAGGCTAGATGAGGAGTAGGGGGAGTATGGAACAGGCAGCACCCTCAAACCTTCAGAAGTATGAGATGAACCCCAACAACTTGGAAAGGTGGATCTCTCTCACACGTACCAACACAGACTATCCCCCAATTTAACTGATCCCCAAAGGTTTTTGATTAAATAGCGGAATAGAAAATATGATCCCAAAAAAGTGTATGTATATCACACGTACACAACCACACTAGGCCCCAATTACTATTGTTTGTACCCCTAAAAGGCTAGGAGTAGGGGGGAGTATGGAACAGGCAGCACCCTCAAACCTTCAGAAGTATGAGATGAACCCCAACAACTTGGAAAGGTGGATCTCTCTCACACGTACCAACACAGACTATCCCCCAATTTAACTGATCCCCAGAGGTTTTTGATTAAATAGCGGAATAGAAAATATGATCCCAAAAAAGTGTATGTATATCACACGTACACAACCACACTAGGCCCCAATTACTATTGTTTGTACCCCTAAAAGGCTAGGAGTAGGGGGAGTGTGGAACAGGCAGCACCCTCAAACCTTCAGAAGTATGAGATGAACCCCAACAACTTGGAAAGGTGGATCTCTCTCACACGTACCAACACAGACTATCCCCCAATTTAACTGATCCCCAAAGGTTTTTGATTAAATAGCGGAATAGAAAATATGATCCCAAAAAAGTGTATGTATATCACACGTACACAACCACACTAGGCCCCAATTACTATTGTTTGTACCCCTAAAAGGCTAGGAGTAGGGGGAGTATGGAACAGGCAGCACCCTCAAACCTTCAGAAGTATGAGATGAACCCCAACAACTTGGAAAGGTGGATCTCTCTCACACGTACCAACACAGACTATCCCCCAATTTAACTGATCCCCAGAGGTTTTTGATTAAATAGCGGAATAGAAAATATGATCCCAAAAAAGTGTATGTATATCACACGTACACAACCACACTAGGCCCCAATTACTATTGTTTGTACCCCTAAAAGGCTAGGAGTAGGGGGGAGTATGGAACAGGCAGCACCCTCAAACCTTCAGAAGTATGAGATGAACCCCAACAACTTGGAAAGGTGGATCTCTCTCACACGTACCAACACAGACTATCCCCCAATTTAACTGATCCCCAGAGGTTTTTGATTAAATAGCGGAATAGAAAATATGATCCCAAAAAAGTGTATGTATATCACACGTACACAACCACACTAGGCCCCAATTACTATTGTTTGTACCCCTAAAAGGCTAGGAGTAGGGGGAGTATGGAACAGGCAGCACCCTCAAACCTTCAGAAGTATGAGATGAACCCCAACAACTTGGAAAGGTGGATCTCTCTCACACGTACCAACACAGACTATCCCCCAATTTAACTGATCCCCAGAGGTTTTTGATTAAATAGCGGAATAGAAAATATGATCCCAAAAAAGTGTATGTATATCACACGTACACAACCACACTAGGCCCCAATTACTATTGTTTGTACCCCTAAAAGGCTAGGAGTAGGGGGAGTATGGAACAGGCAGCACCCTCAAACCTTCAGAAGTATGAGATGAACCCCAACAACTTGGAAAGGTGGATCTCTCTCACACGTACCAACACAGACTATCCCCCAATTTAACTGATCCCCAAAGGTTTTTGATTAAATAGCGGAATAGAAAATATGATCCCAAAAAAGTGTATGTATATCACACGTACACAACCACACTAGGCCCCAATTACTATTGTTTGTACCCCTAAAAGGCTAGGAGTAGGGGGAGTATGGAACAGGCAGCACCCTCAAACCTTCAGAAGTATGAGATGAACCCCAACAACTTGGAAAGGTGGATCTCTCTCACACGTACCAACACAGACTATCCCCCAATTTAACTGATCCCCAGAGGTTTTTGATTAAATAGCGGAATAGAAAATATGATCCCAAAAAAGTGTATGTATATCACACGTACACAACCACACTAGGCCCCAATTACTATTGTTTGTACCCCTAAAAGGCTAGGAGTAGGGGGGAGTATGGAACAGGCAGCACCCTCAAACCTTCAGAAGTATGAGATGAACCCCAACAACTTGGAAAGGTGGATCTCTCTCACACGTACCAACACAGACTATCCCCCAATTTAACTGATCCCCAGAGGTTTTTGATTAAATAGCGGAATAGAAAATATGATCCCAAAAAAGTGTATGTATATCACACGTACACAACCACACTAGGCCCCAATTACTATTGTTTGTACCCCTAAAAGGCTAGGAGTAGGGGGAGTATGGAACAGGCAGCACCCTCAAACCTTCAGAAGTATGAGATGAACCCCAACAACTTGGAAAGGTGGATCTCTCTCACACGTACCAACACAGACTATCCCCCAATTTAACTGATCCCCAGAGGTTTTTGATTAAATAGCGGAATAGAAAATATGATCCCAAAAAAGTGTATGTATATCACACGTACACAACCACACTAGGCCCCAATTACTATTGTTTGTACCCCTAAAAGGCTAGGAGTAGGGGGAGTATGGAACAGGCAGCACCCTCAAACCTTCAGAAGTATGAGATGAACCCCAACAACTTGGAAAGGTGGATCTCTCTCACACGTACCAACACAGACTATCCCCCAATTTAACTGATCCCCAAAGGTTTTTGATTAAATAGCGGAATAGAAAATATGATCCCAAAAAAGTGTATGTATATCACACGTACACAACCACACTAGGCCCCAATTACTATTGTTTGTACCCCTAAAAGGCTAGGAGTAGGGGGAGTATGGAACAGGCAGCACCCTCAAACCTTCAGAAGTATGAGATGAACCCCAACAACTTGGAAAGGTGGATCTCTCTCACACGTACCAACACAGACTATCCCCCAATTTAACTGATCCCCAGAGGTTTTTGATTAAATAGCGGAATAGAAAATATGATCCCAAAAAAGTGTATGTATATCACACGTACACAACCACACTAGGCCCCAATTACTATTGTTTGTACCCCTAAAAGGCTAGGAGTAGGGGGAGTATGGAACAGGCAGCACCCTCAAACCTTCAGAAGTATGAGATGAACCCCAACAACTTGGAAAGGTGGATCTCTCTCACACGTACCAACACAGACTATCCCCCAATTTAACTGATCCCCAGAGGTTTTTGATTAAATAGCGGAATAGAAAATATGATCCCAAAAAAGTGTATGTATATCACACGTACACAACCACACTAGGCCCCAATTACTATTGTTTGTACCCCTAAAAGGCTAGGAGTAGGGGGAGTATGGAACAGGCAGCACCCTCAAACCTTCAGAAGTATGAGATGAACCCCAACAACTTGGAAAGGTGGATCTCTCTCACAGGTACCAACACAGACTATCCCCCAATTTAACTGATCCCCAGAGGTTTTTGATTAAATAGCGGAATAGAAAATATGATCCCAAAAAAGTGTATGTATATCACACGTACACAACCACACTAGGCCCCAATTACTATTGTTTGTACCCCTAAAAGGCTAGGAGTAGGGGGGAGTATGGAACAGGCAGCACCCTCAAACCTTCAGAAGTATGAGATGAACCCCAACAACTTGGAAAGGTGGATCTCTCTCACACGTACCAACACAGACTATCCCCCAATTTAACTGATCCCCAAAGGTTTTTGATTAAATAGCGGAATAGAAAATATGATCCCAAAAAAGTGTATGTATATCACACGTACACAACCACACTAGGCCCCAATTACTATTGTTTGTACCCCTAAAAGGCTAGATGAGGAGTAGGGGGAGTATGGAACAGGCAGCACCCTCAAACCTTCAGTATGAGATTGTGTTCACTGTACCCCACAAAGATTGAGTTCACTGCACCCCACAATGATTGTGTTCACTGCACCCCACAAAGATTGTGTTCACTGCACCTCACAAAGATTGTGTTCACTGTACCCCCCAAAGATTGTGTTCACTGCACCCCACAAAGATTCTGTTCACTGTACCCCACAAAGATTGTGTTCACTGCACCCCAAAAAGATTGTGTTCACTGCACCCCAAAAAGGATGTTGTTCACTGCACCCCAAAAAGGATGTTGTTCACTCCACCCCAAAAAGATTGTGTTCACTGCACCCCACAAAGATTGTGTTCACTGCACCCCAAAAAGATTGTGTTCACTGCACCCCAAAAATGATTTTGTTCACTGCACCCCAAAAAGGATTTTGTTCACTGCACCCCAAAAAGGATGTTGTTCACTCCACCCCAAAAAGATTGTGTTCACTGCACCCCAAAAAGATTGTGTTCACTGCACCCCACAAAGGATTTTGTTCACTGCACCCCAAAAAGATTGTGTTCACTGCACCCCAAAAAGGATGTTGTTCACTGCACCCCAAAAAGGATTTTGTTCACTGCACCCCAAAAAGATTGTGTTCACTGCACCCCACAAAGGATTTTGTTCACTGCACCCCACAAAGATTGTGTTCACTGCACACCAAAAAGGATTGTGTTCACTGCACCCCAAAAAGATTTTGTTCACTGCACCCCAAAAAGATTGTGTTCACTGCAGCCCAAAAAGATTGTGTTCACTGCAGCCCAAAAAGATTGTGTTCACTGCAGCCCAAAAAGATTGTGTTCACTGCAGCCCAAAAAGATTGTGTTCACTGCAGCTCACACACAGAAAAATGGATGTGGATCACTGACACCTGCCTATCTCCAATCCCACACCACACAGCAATATCGATTGTAGTTTGTAGAACACAGTTTCCCTAAAATTCAGCAGACTCTGTCCCTAACAGGATTGAGAAGAGATCGTAGATCAGGATTGAGTGCAGATTCACCCCACCCCCCACACAGCAATATCGATTGTAGTTTGTAGAACACAGTTTCCCTAAAATTCAGCAGACTCTGTCCCTAACAGGATTGAGAAGAGATCGTAGATCAGGATTGAGTGCAGATTCACCCCACCCCCCACACAGCAATATCGATTGTAGTTTGTAGAACACAGTTTCCCTAAAATTCAGCAGACTCTGTCCCTAACAGGATTGAGAAGAGATCGTAGATCAGGATTGAGTGCAGATTCACCCCACCCCCCACACAGCAATATCGATTGTAGTTTGTAGAAGACACTGACCCTATATAATTCAGCAGACTCTATCCCTAAAATGCCTACAACTCGCCCTGCCTAAACACTCCGACCTGTCCCTCAATTCTATCCGGACACAAATGGTTTTTTCCTGCCTATCTTTCCCTAATCAGCAGCCAGCACGTTGATGTGTGCTCTGTCCCTGAATCTAAGCAGCATAATGACGCCGCTGCGGCTGCCTCGAACTTATAAAGACTTGGTCACATGCTTCAGACGGCCAATCACAGCTACTGAGACATTTGCAGGCATGGCTGGGATGGCTTAAGGCACACCAGTTAAACGATTGTTGATTGGCTGTTGAAAGCCCGCCATGAAAAGAGCGCCAAAGCATGCAAAACCCGGAAATAAAACGACCGAACACGGATTTTTACCCGAACATACAGTAAAGTGTCCGTGTCCGTGTTCGGGTACAAAAAATCCAATTATTCGGTACGAACACGAATAATACAGTCCGTGTTCGCTCAACACTACTCCTGTGCTGTCCAAGCTCTCTGTATCTGAGATAGTGATTAGATGCATGCCATGGCTTAAAAATTGGTCTGCAGATCAAGCCTCTAAAGAAAGCTCTCATTGATCGGCCCTTTCAAGGCAATCACCTGTTTGGGGCTACTCTGGATGACATCATTAGGGTCTCACGGCGGGAAGAGTTCTTTCCTGCCACAGTCTAGGAAAGGGGAGGAGCCTCGTCGCAAATGTGGGCCCTCCTCCTCAGCCCATAAAAAAAAATATTTTGTGCTTCCAGGACTGCAGCTAAGGGAAATAGATCTTTTAAGTCTTCCCAGGAGGTTCCAAGTAACCTTAGTCTGGTAAGCCTAGAACTGGTTTCTCCAGGCTCGCAGACAAGACCTCTTCAGCAGAAAGGTCTGCCCTCACCCATACCTGGGTGGGGGGAAATCTTTGCTGGTTTCCGGCCTTGTGGACCTCCTTCGTGAGCATCAAGGGATCCACTAAATTATCCTTTTGGGGGTACCAAGGAAGGCGGGCAGAGTTAATCTGTTTCAGGGTTTTTAGGCCCTGCGTCTCCTTGTGCAGATATAATTCCTGAAAAGTTCGGGTGACGTCCAAACTACCCAAGGTCCCCCCTATCCCAGTCCAGGAAATTGAATCACCTGGGTCTGACTCTGGATTTAATGTTGACCAGGGTGTTCCACCTGGTCAGACTTCAGGAACCACAGGCCATGATTTGCCGGCTGCTGTCACACAGAGAGTCTTCTCTCCCAACTTGCATACAGGTTGGTTCTGGGCCTGGTGGTGTCCACCTTCAAGGCAGTTTCATTTGCACAATCCCATATGTGGCTCTTTTAGCAGGGTCGGTCCAACAGGAAGATACCAAGGTTCGTGGCGAGGTCATTTGGGGACCAGTTGTTCCAAGGGCTGAGCTTCAACCCTGCTTTACAGTCGCTGGTTTTGAGGGCTTGGCTGTTGAAAGCCAGGTACTGAGGGATAGAGGTTTGTCTGGATCAGTGATCTCTACTATGTTGAAGGCGAGGAAGAAGACTTCTAGCAAGATATACCATTGTATGTGGAAAGCGTATATTTCTTGGTGTGAGTCGATCCTTTTCTGTTGCTCGGATCTTGGCCTTTCTTCAACGGGGATTTGAGCAGAAGTTGGCCTTGAGTACCATCAAGGGCAAGGTGTCTGCCTTAGCAATCTTCTTTCAGCGACCCCTAGCCATGCACTCTTTAGTTTGTTCCTTCATTCAGGGAGTTTGACATGGGGTTTTGCCTGTATGGTCTCTTTTGCCGCCGTGGGATTTAAACATAGTGCTCTCGGTTCTCCAGAAACCTTCATTTTAGAATATTCAGGAGATTTCCTTTCCTGCATTGTCCCAGAAGGTGCCATTCGTGGTGGCTATTACATCTGCCTGTAGTGAGTTGGCGGCATTATCCTGTCATAGTCCCTATTTGGTAGTTCATAGAGATAAGGTGGTTCTTCGTCCCTGTCCATTGTTCCTACCTAAGGTTGTCTCGAACTTCCATTTGAATGAGGACATTGTGGTGTCTTCCTTGTGTCCCAAGCTGGCTCATCCCAAGGAATTTGCTCTGCATGCCTTGGATATGGTTTGGATTGCAAAGGTCCTGAGAGCGATTTGGGTGTATCTGGTAGTACAGAGGTCAGACTCGCTTTTTCTGGTTACACAAGGACCAAGGAATAAGCTGGCCACTTCTTTAGCTACCATCTCTAGATGGATCAGACAGACGGTGACTCAGGCCTATTCTATCAAAGGTCCTCCTTTTCCTGTCACGGCGCATTCTACTCAGGTGCTTAGGACTTCCTGGTCCTCCCATCATCAACCTTCAATATCTCAGGTTTGCAAAGGCGGCCACTTGGTCGTCGGTGCATACTTTAACCAAATTCTACAAACTAGATTTCTCTTTCACTCATTGATGGACACAGCTACTGATCTTCATAACCATTGGGTTATACTGCCCCCTACAGGAATAGGACACAAGGCAGAAAAATAATCTGGCTATACCAATGGGCAGTCCCAGGGGGTATACTCTCTCTGCTATAGGTACTCCGTTTTTTCTGCCTAGTCAGGAGTAAGGACCTAGTTCCTTGCTGGGATCTCTGGTCCTGGAAATTTTTTTTTTTTAGAGAGAACTTTTTCTCCTGGTTTTTCCTGTAAAATCTACAATCAACTGCTGGGATGGGTGACAGGCTGGATAATCTAGATCCAGTGGTCACACCAGTCTGGCCAGCGACCATGTGCAGACCTCAGTTCAAAGCTATGTCGGCTGCCACATAGCCCCACTGCACAGGGCCTGGTCTGCGAGTTAAATGCCTTGTGAAGTCGCATACGACCGGGTCTTGGCCCATCCTTCCCATCAGGCACTCCCCTTTCATCTGTCCCCCCTCCACATATGCTGGGGCTGTGTGGGTGGTCTGGTCCACCTCCTGGGTTGGGGGCAGGGCGCTATACTAGCGATAGGGGTCGGGGGATGCGCTACTGGAGCCTGAAAAATAGGCTGTGCGGGGGATTTTGTAACTTGTGGAGGCTCCTGCTAGGGCTCCCCTTCCTGCCTGGGCCTGTCCTTGAGGCCTAGGGATTTCTCCTGGGTCCCTTGTGGTGCTGCTATTTTGCTGTAGCCTGTGTATTTCTATGCACGGCGGCCATGTTTGTGTAGTCCTGTGGCCATTTTGCGGTGGCTTGCCATTGAAAATAGCGGCAGCCATGACGGGGCCCTGTGGGCGGTGATTTTCGCGCTGGGAGCCCCTCTTTATCCCCTGGTGCTGACTCCTGGGTCTTTTCACTTCCTGATCGCCGCATGTGGAGTGCAGATTATCCTGCTAGCTGCAGGTGCCTGTTTCTGCTGGGTGGGCTTCTCTCCCTCTCTGCTGAGGATCGCTTGGCGCTTGTGCCTGGTGACCGGGTGGTGCTGCCAGCGTGGTGGGGGTTGTCCCTTTGCAGTGTTTTACACTTTTTATGGGGTCCCAACCATCCATCGATGCACTAACTGTGGTCCTTTGTATCCCAGGTGCAGGTGCCTTTTAGGTGATGGGCTAGCGAAAAGCTTCCCCTGCCTCATTTGTCTCATCAGATCCTGAATCTGATTCGGCTTTCGTGGACGTGGGTCACCCTGCTGGGTCTGCAACCACGCGCCTGGAATCCTCTGATAGAGAGGATGATTCCTCCACATCTGCAACCGCACACTAAAAGGCGCTGGTGGATGCATTGATATCTGTGCGGGAGACCTTGAAGATGGAGGACACAGCTGCAGCTGCGATGGAGGTACAGATTCTCTGTGGCACTCACAAGCCATTCAGAGCGGCAAAGGTGTTTCATTTCCCAGCCTATATTAACCAGTAGCAGCAACGCGGCAGCCCTGGGTCTGGCGATGTAGACCTACATCACCAGATTCCCCCCTCTCTCGGTGGCACGCGTGCACTGCTGGAGGCTCGCTCCCGCTGTGTTTAGACACAGCGGGAGTCGGGCCAAGGGAGGAGATGCGGTGATCACCGTCTCTCCTCCCCGATCATCGAGGGAAAGACTGAGGATATCTAAATTTGTTTAAACAAAGCATGTGGATCTCCTCTGTGACAGGCAGGGACAGATCACAGGATTCAGCATAGCTGAACCTGCGATCTGTGTCTGTGTCACACAACCCCCCACACACGTCAGTAAGCATGAGGCATACATTTAACCCCTTGATCACCAACAGTGTTAACCCCTTCCCTGCCAGTGCAATTTTATGCAATGATTACTGTAGTAATGTCACTGGTCCCCCCAAAAGTGTGAAAATGTCAGTTAGGGCTCCGATCGGACCGTCGCAATGTTACAGTCCCGCAAAAAATCACAGATCGCCGCCATTACTAGTAAAAAAAAACAATAAAAATGACATAAATCTTTCCCGTAGTTAGTAAACGCGATAACTTTTGCGCAAACCAATCAAAATACGCTTATTGTGATTTTTTTTTACCAAAAATATGTAGCAGAAAACAAATTGGCCTAAAATGCAAAAAAATTTTGATTTGTAAATTTTTTTGGGGGGAATGTTATATATATATATATATATATATATATTGATATATAATTGTCGCTCTTTTTTTCAAAAATTAAAAATCGCACAGGTGATCAAATACCACCAAAAGAAAGCTCTATTTGTGGGGAAAAAAAGGACATAAATTTAATCTGGGTACAGCGTCACACGACCACGCAATTGTCCATTAAAATAAAGCAGTGCCGAATCGCAAAATATGGCCTGGTCAGGAATGGGGTAAAATCTTCCGGTCTTAAAGTGGTTAAAAATACGCTCATTGAGAATTTTTCTTTTCAAAGACATGTAGCTAAATACATTTTGGCCTAAATATATGACAAAAATTTAATATATTGGATATTTTTTTTCAAATATTTTATTGTATTGTATTGAAGTATACAAAGAATAGTAACAACAAAGGATCAGTGAGACAACCAGTGTACAAAATCGTGCACAGAAGGCAAAACAAAAAACAAACGCGCGCTCGCCCCCTACAGGCTCCTGGGCGAGCAACGTAGCCCTACATCGGTTTGCCCAGGAGCGGCTGACTGCCGCAGTAAATAGCTGTGCAGCAGGTCGGCAAGTGGTTAAAGTCTCGCAGTGCCAAGTTGAAAAAAGTGGCCTGGACGTTAAGCAGGAAAATCCTCCAGTCTTAAAGTGGTTAACCAAATTGTCGCTAAAGAGTGGGGATGACCAAGGTTTCCCCTTGGGGTCCCTAAGCAATTTTCTAGGCTTTACCCCTATGAGGAGTCCCTTATTAGGAAGTAGACTGTTCCACCAGTGGTGGACCCTCCGGTTTCCAGGTTAAACATGGGAACCATGATTCTGGTTGAAGAGTCCCCGCAATATGTACACTCTGGCTGGTTTGGCACTGAGGCCGGTATTTACCATTGCCCTGACCAAGTGGGCTAAGCTTTTATGCCGCGACCTGGATGGAGAATAGCTCCCCCCACCCTGCCTTTGCTGAGCTGGTGGACCAGCTGGCTCAGGGGCTGCAGTTTATCTGTGATGCCTCTTTGGATGCGGCTCTCCTACTGGCTCGGCTCTCGGTTTCGGCAGTGGTCCTTCGGCGTGTCTTTTGGCTCAAATGCTGGTCTGCGAACCAAACTTCTAAAAAAGCCTTGATTGATCCTTCCCTTTCAAGGAGATCGCCTGTTTGGAGCTACCCTGGATTACGACATTAACCACTTTAGCCCCGGAGGATTTGGCTGCTCAAAGACCAGGCCCTATTTTGTGATTCGGCACTGCATGAATTTAATGGACAATTGCGCAGTCGTGCGACGCTGTACCCAAATGAAATTGACGTCTTTTTTTCCCCACAAACAGAGCTTTCTTTTGGTTGTATTTGATCACCTGTGCGATATTTATTTGTTGCGCTATAAACAAAAAATAGCAACAATTTTGAAAAAATAACTATTTTTCAAATTTTTTTATATGAAATTCTCAAAAAAAAATTTAGGCCAATTTGTTCTCTGCTACATATTTTTGGTAAACAAAATCGTAATAAGCGTATTTTCATTGGTTTGCGCAAAAGTTATTGCGTTTGCTAACTACGGGAAAGATTTATGTCATTTTTATTGTTTTTTTTTAACTAGTAATGGCGGCGATCTGCGTTTTTTTTTTTTTTGTGGGACTGCGACATTGCGCGGACAGATCGAACCCCTGACTGACATTTTTTACACTTTTGGGGGTACCAGTGACATTACTACAGTAATCAGTGCTATAAATATGCACTGTTACTGTAAAAATGACACTGGCAGGGAAGGGGTTAACTTTATCGGTGATCAAGGGGTTAAGTGTGTCCCTAGGGGCGTGATTCTGTCAGGGGGCGTGGCTAGTGAAGTAACCACAGAGACATGTGATCCTATATACCAGGATCGTATAGCCTCTGTGCTTACTTCAGGGAGAATGACAGACGGCTGTGTTTCTCCCTCTCCTGCGGGAGATTGTGAGTGGCCGGCGGCCATCGGAGCTGCCGGTCACACGTGCTGGCTCCCCAGAGAACGAGCGGGGGCGGACACGCTACCAGCGGCATGCGCTCGCCCCGTACAGGCTCGTGGGTGAGCGACGTAGGTCTACGTCGCTTTCCCTGTAAGCGGCAGAGTGCCGCAGTAAATCCTCTTGAGCCAGTCATAAAGTGGTTAAAGGTCTTACAGAGGGGAAGGGTACCTTTCTTCCGCAGGCTGCTAAGGGCAAGGAACCTCGTCGTAGACGTGGGCCCTCCTTCTCGGCTCATAAGAAGTTTTTTCCTCCCTCAGGGTCGACTGACAAGGGCTCAAAGCCTTTCTACATGAAGCTGGTTCCCGGACCCGTGGAATCTCCTGGTACAAGACAAGTGGGTCCACAAACTCATTCCGTCCGACTACAAGATCAAGTTTCACTCTTGTCCCCTGGCAAGGTTCTTTCCTTCCAACTCGCGCCTAGCCCCGGACCATTTACAGGGTCTGTTTGGGGTGGTACAAGACCAGTTGCTTCAAGGGGTATTTGTCCCGGTTCCGAATTTGGAATGTTTTCAGGGTTTTTTACTCAAACCTATTTACAGTTCCCAGGAAGGAAGGCAAGGTGCGTCCAATCCTAGACCTCAAGGTGCTGAACTACTTTGTGTGGGTACAGAAGTTCAGAATAGAGGGCATTCGCAAGGTGGTGGCATCCCTGCTTCCAGGGTGTTTTCCTTCCTCTTATCGACATCAAGGATGCTTACCTTCACATTCCAATATGTGCAGGTCACCAGTGCTTCCTCCGCTTTGCCGTGGGAGAGGAGCATTATCAGTTTGTGGCTTTTCCCTTGGGTTTTGCCTCTGCTCCTCCGGTCTTCACAAAAG
Source organism: Pelophylax lessonae (assembly GCF_965119305.1). Classification (NCBI taxonomy): domain Eukaryota; kingdom Metazoa; phylum Chordata; class Amphibia; order Anura; family Ranidae; genus Pelophylax; species Pelophylax lessonae. Next base: position 267,586,635 of record NC_138772.1, on the reverse strand, counting down.
TGTTTACCCCCGTGCTAGCTTTGTTACACCAACGGGGGATTGTGGTACTGGGCTACTTGGGCGACCACCTTCTGCGAGCAGGGTCTCCTACTGATCTGGTGGACAACCTGGAAATCACTATACAAACTCTTCGGGAGTTCAGCTGGATTCTGAATTTTGTATAAGTCTGCTCTCTGGTTCCGTCCACAAAGCTGGACTATCTGGGTCTGACTCGGCCTTGGCCAGATTGCTCAATCCTCTGGACAAACTCCAGAAAATGCAATTTGTCTCCTGCTGTCCAACAGATGGTCATGGTCATCCCTCTGGATTTGCATGCGGGTGCTGGGCCTGATGGTGTCTACCTTTGAGGCGGCTCCATTTGCACAGTTCATATGAGGTCCCTGCAAAGGGAGATTCTGGCCAAATGGGTCAAGACTCCGTAGTCTCTGGACAATCATATCCAGATGAGCCACGGAACGAAGAAGTCGCTGACATGGTGGCTTCATTCTCCGGCGCTTTGTCTGGAAAAATCCTTCCTCCCCTTGTATTGGACAGTGATCAGCATGGATGCCAGCCTGTCCGGCTGGGAAGGCGTCCTCGGCAAACATTCTGCTCAGGGGATCTGGACAATGGAAGTGTCCAGACTACCGATCAATGTATTGATCAATGTATTGTCAGTACCCTTGGGCGGATCATCTTTAGGGAAGTCCAGTGTGCATTCAATCAGACAATGCCATGCCCGTGGCTTATGTCAGTCACCAGGGGGGCACTAGAAGTGTCCTTGCAGCTCTGGAGGTAGCCAGCATTCTAAGGGGAGCAGAATGGTTTGTTCCAGCCCTCTCCACCATACACCTTTCCGGGGTGGAAAACTGGCAGGGGGATTAGAGGTTTATCTGAGTCGGTGATTCCAATTTCCTACACTGTTAAAAGCTGGGAAATCTACTTCTAGGAAGATCTACCATCATACCTGGAAAGATGTACATGGTGTGGTGTGAGTTTCCCGAAGTTCATTCTCACTCCTTTATGGTGGCTTGGATCTTGACCTTCCTTCAACAGGAGGGTTGAACAGAAATTGGCCTTGAGTACCATCAAGGGCCAGGTGTCGGCTTTGGCGGTCTTCTTCCAAAGACCCTTGGCCACACACTCCCTGGTGCGTACCTTTGTTCAGGGTGTCCGACATTTGATTCCTCCAGTGCGGTCTCCATTGCCACCTTGGGATGTCAATTTGGTGCTTTTGGTCCTCCGGAAGCCTCCCTTTGAGAATCTTTGGGAGATTCCCTTGCTTATGTTGTCTCAGAAGATGGCTTTTTTGGTGGCTATTACCTCTGCGCTCAGATTGTTGGAACTGGCGGCGTTTTCCTGTCATTCACCTTACCTGGTGATTCACAGAGATAAGGTGGTTCTTCGCCCCTGCCTGTCGTTCCTCCCAAAGGTTTCTCTGATTTTCATTTGAATGATGACATTTTGTTGCCTTCCCTGTGTCCCAGGCCAAAACATCCAAAGGAACTTGCCTTGCATGCCTTGGATGTGATTTGGTCATCTAGGGTGTACTTGGCAGCTACTGAGTCTTTTAGGAAGTCAGACTCACTATTTATACTCACGGATGGGCCTTGAAAATGGGAGTGCGCTTCCTCTACCACCATTTCAAGATGGATCAGACAGATGGGTATTCAGGCCTATTCCATCAGGGGTCAGGTTCCTCCTTTCCCTGTCAAGGCGTACTCTACTCGTGCGCTTAGTGCCTCCTGGGCCTTGTGTCGTCAGACGTCAGTGATGCAGGTTTTCAAGGCGGCAACCTGGTCATCGGTGCACACTTTTGCAAAGTTTTACAAAGTGGATGTATTGGCATCTGCGAATGCTTCTTTTGGCTGCAAGGTTTTGCAGGCTGCTGTTTAGAGGACCTGATCCTCTTTGAGGGTGTATTGTTTTTTTCAGGTGGGCTTCAGTTCTTTTGGTTGAGCTCCTGTTGCCTGGTTGGCTGCTGTTTAGCCTTCGGAATTTTTGTGCTGTTCCCACCCCTCGTGTTACATATAGTTACATAGTTACATAGTAGGTGAGGTCGAATAAAGACAATAGTCCATCCAGTTCAACCTGTGTAGGTGTGTGTGGCTGTAATCATCTCGCATACCCCTGAATGTTCTGATCCTTGAGATGTACGTCTAGTAGTCTTTTGAAAGCCACCATACTACCTGCAGAAACCACCTCTTGTGGTAGAGAATTCCACAATCTTGTAGCCCTAACAGTAAAGAACCCCCCACGTTGCCTAAGGTTAAAACGCTTCTCCTCTAATCGCATTGTATGCCCCCGAGTCCCGAGTGTAACTCTGCTTTGGGACGTTCCAATGGTTATGAAGATCAGGAGCTGTGTCCGTCAATGAATGAAAGAGAAAATGGGATTTTTGACTTACTGTAAAATCCATTTCTCTGATGTTCATTGACGGACACAGCACCCAATGTGGAGTTGTAATTCTTCTAACACTGCTTGTAACTAAACTGAGTGCCTATAGCAGATTTAGGGAGTATATCCCCTGGGACTGCCCATAGGCATAGCCAGGCTTTTTATTTCTGCCTAGTGTCCTACTCCTGTAGGGGGCAGTATAACCCAATGCTTATGAAGATCTGAAGGCGTGTCCGTCAATGAACTTTAGAGAAATAGATTTTACGGTAAGTCAAAAATCCCATTTTTATAGCACATTAATTTGCGACTTAAGTCTTGTAAATTAATTTTATTAAAAATTACCTTTCCCTTTCAATCTGCAGCGCTGTTATTTTCTGTAAAATGCATTGCAACATGGCTACCTGGAGGTGTTCCGTACACAGATGCTGTGCAGAATGCTCCCTGAATATGTAATTTCCTACTTATATAATTGGCTTACTGATTTTCACTAAAATAAGTCGGATTTTTGCCATGCCCTGCAACAGAAAATGTCATTTTTGGTGAGATACTTCCAAAGGGAAGTCATGTCTAAAGGGATGCAGATCAATCCATCCATCAACTTTTAAAAAAAAAATACTCTTTAACCTCTGTCAAGGGTATGCTGTCGGTTGCAGATCCAAATAGCAACATTTATGCCCTGAAGAAGGGGGAGTCTCTGTTCCCCCGAAACGTGTTGGCTTTAACATGTTCTGCTACCAATAAAACGATGATCTTTTGATCCAAGTGGGATTCCTATTGCTGATTTTGGGCACTCCTTTAACAGACTACCACTAGAAACTTTGGAAACGACCACTAGGCCGTATCTTAAGGTAGCAGCCCAGACCCCTTAACAACACTGCCTTTTTTCATCCAGTCAGGCCAAAATTTATTGGGAGGTAATTTCCCCAAGTGGCCCTCTCTCACCTACCCCCCCATAAACAGACCCTCTATCAAGCAGGTCAGTCCAGCGTAGCCATCAACTCAAGCAGTGTGCGGCCGTCCAGACTTCTTTTTCCTACATGTTTCTGATACGTGCAGGGCCAGCACCTGTTTTATGTGCAGACACAGCTAAGCAGTAGGGGAGTAGTCTTCCTTGAGTGGTACACCACTTATCATAGAGTTACACTTTAACAGCAGTTAAGAGCTGTAGTTTTGGATTTGCTCTGACGTCTAGCCATTACAATTTGGCCCTTGTCAGTTGCCCAAATCCTTACACTTGACCATTTTTCTGTTTTCAACACATCAACTTTCAGGAACAACATTTTCACTTGCTGTCTACTAGTTTTCATGTTAAGATGCCATTGTAACGAGATAATCAATGGTTTTCTCTTTACCTTTATTCACTTTCATCAATAAAAATATGCGCTTATGTAACACAATCATAAAAAAGCAAGCCAGCACAATCTGTGTATCACCCACAGAACAGAAAATATGAGCAATAAATAAGTGTAGGACTAATCAATCCATGCTTCAATAAATAATCTTCTGAAAAGTGTGAAAATTCATACAGAAATGTGCACCAAAAATATAAATACAGTTGTGTTCAAAATTATTCAACCCCCAATGCTGTAAAGGGTTTTAGGGAATTTAGTGTACATTGTAATTGTATTCAGAATGAAATCCTACAAGGACTTCTTAAAGAACCATATGCAACTAAAATGACATCAATTGGTTTTGTAATACAGTAGTAAATGTTTATTTTTTGAATTCTTCATTGACACAATTATTCAACCCCTTAAAGACTACCACTCTAAAGAACAGAGGTTCATTGAAGTGTTTTCAATCAGGTATTGAAAACACCTGTGGATGTCAGGGAGCAGCAATAAAGCCTAATAATCACCAATTAGGCAGCTTTAAAATGACTGTGATACTCAGCTCCTTCTAGACATTTACTGGTGTGGTTACAAACATGGTGAAGTCAAGAGAATGGTCCAGGAAGACAAGAGAAGAGGTGATTACTCTTCACAGGAAGGGCAATGGCTATAAGAAGATTGCAAAGATGTTAAACATACCAAGAGACACCATAGGAAGCATCATTCGCAAATTCAAGGCAAAGGGCACTGTTGAAACGCTACCTGGTCGTGGCAGAAAGAAGATGCTGACTTCAACTTCTGTGCGCTACCTGAAGCGTAGAGTGGAGAAAAGTCCCCGTGTGACTGCTGAGGAACTGAGAAAAGATTTGTCAGATGTGGGTACTGAAGTTTCTGCTCAGACAATACGGCGCACACTACGTAATGAAGGCCTCCATGCCAGAACTCCCAGGCACACCCCCTTGCTGTCTCCAAAGAATAAGAAGGGTCGACTGCAGTATGCCAAAAGTCATGTGGACAAACCACAGAAGTTTTGGGATAGTGTTCTATGGACTGATGAAACAAAATTAGAACTGTTTGGGCCCATGGATCAACGCTATGTTTGGAGGAGGAAGAACAAGGCCTATGAAGAAAAGAACACCTTGCCTACTGTGAAGCATGGCGGGGAGTCAATCATGCTTTGGGGCTGTTTTGCTTCTGCAGGTACAGAGAAGCTTCAGTGTGTGCAAGGTACCATGAATTCTCTTCAGTACCAGGAGATATTGGATGACAATGTGATGCAGTCCGTCACAAACCTGAGGCTTGGGAGACGTTGGATCTTTCAACAGGACAATGATCCCAAGCATACCTCCAAGTCCACTAGAGCATGGTTGCAGATTAAAGGCTGGAACATTTTGGAGTGGCCATCACAGTCACCAGACTTAAATCCGATTGAGAACTTCTGGTGGGACTTAAAGAAAGCAGTTGCAGTACACAAGCCTAAGAATGTGACTGAACTGGAGGCTTTTGGCCATGACGAATGGGCGAAGATACCCGTAGATCGCTGCACGACACTTGTGTCAAGCTATGCTTCACGTTTAAAAGCTGTTATAACTGTAAAAGGATGTTGTACTAAGTACTAAGATTGAATGTCACTTGGGGGTTGAATAAAACTGATAATGATGTGAGCACAGAAAATACATTTGTGGTTATTTCATTATAAATGTTATGTTATATTTGTCTGACCTACGCGTGCCTCTTTGATTTAATTGTAAGCAGGATGACTGAATGATCAAAATCAATGTCAAACTGGCCAAAACAATCAATTTCAGTGGGGGTTGAATAATTTTGTATACAACTGTATATGTTTAAAAAATAAGTGTGAATTCACAATGTCAAATGTACTCTATAGCTACATAATTAAGTAAATAGTGAAAAAATGGTGCAAATAAATAATTCCCCCAAATGTGCACTAAAATCAACAGCGATCTTCCACTTGGAGATCTGTGAACCCCTCAACCACCAGTCCACCATAGCCCAGAGTGGGGGGGGGGGGGGGGAATCCCTTAACATTGAAGAACGGTTAATTGGAGTCTTGGTGGATTTAGAAGACCCAAGTGCCTACTCTCGAAGAGCTTCATTTCAAATTTGACATAAATTGTTTTATTAGCAATGTGCAATGTCCTCTTTCTTTCCTTCTTTTGATGTTTTTATACATGTTTTGTAAAACTGTTGTATTCTAGATTAATTTAAATTTTTTGATACGTTAAAGTGATTGTAAAGTCTTATGTTATTGTTTTTTATAAAACATGTTATACTTTCCTGCTTTGTGCAGTTGGTTTTCCTCCTCTTCTTGGGTCCCTCTTTTGTGCTCCTGGCCCCTCCTTCCTGCTGAATGCCCCCACAGCATGCAGCTTGCAGTGGGGACACCCGAACTGAGTCACATCTCCCTGTGTTCATTCAAGCATGGAGCTACAACCCGGCCCGCCCCTTTTCTCTCCTGGTTGGCTGACTAACTGACTTTGACAGCAGCAGGAGCCAATCGCGCTGCACTGCTGTCTCAGCCAATGAAGTAGGGGAGTCCCAGGCAGCTGAGACACACCTGCAAAATTGTTGGATAGAGATGGGCTCAGGTAAGTATTAAGGGGGCTGCTGCACACAAGGTTTTTTTCATCATAATGCATTAAGATAAAAAAACCTTCTGCCTTTACAATCCCTTTAACCACTTGCCGACTGCTGCACGACTATATACTGTGGCAATCAGCCTCTCCTGGGCAAAGTGACGTATGGGTACGTCACTCGCCCACAAGCCTGTAGGGGGCGAGCGTGCGCCGCCGCCGCCGGGTTCCCACCCCCGATCGTTCCCTGCCTTCCCTGTGCATGTGACCGGTGGCTCCGATGTCCGCCGGCCACTCATGATCTCGCTCAGGAGAGGGAGAAAGACAGACAGCTGATGTAAACACAGCCGTCTGTCATTCTCCCTTAGATCATCACTGAGGCTATGCGATCCTGCTATGTTGGATTGTATGTCTCTGTGATGATCTAACAAGCCACGCCCCCTGACAGTTAGAATCACGCCCCTAGGGACACACTTAACCCCTTGATCACCAATAAAGTTAACCCCTTCCCTGCCAGTGTCATTTTTACAGTAACAGTGCATATTTTTAGCACTGATTACTGTAGTAATGTCACTGGTACTCCCAAAAGTGTCAAAAATTTCAGTCAAGGGTCCGATCTGTGTGCGGCAATGTCGCAGTCCCGCAAAAAAAATTGCAGATCGCGGCCATTACTATTTAAAAAAAAAAAACAATAAAAATTACATAAATCTTTCCTGGAGTTAGTAAGCGCAATAACTTTTGCGCAAACCAATCAAAATACGCTTATTGCAATTTCTTTTTACCAAAAATATGTAGCAGAAAACAAATTGGCCTAAGTTGTTAAAAAAGAATTTGATTTAAAAAAGTGTGAGAAATATTGTTATTTTTTCAAAATTGTCGCTATTTTTTTGTTTATAGCGCAAAAAGTAAAAATCGCAGAGGTGATCAAATACCACCAAAAGAAAGCTCTGTTTGTGGGAAAAAAAGGACATCAATTTCATTTGGGCACAGTTAGTCACGCAATGCCGAATCGCAAAATAGGGCCTGGTCTTTGAGCAGCCAAATCCTCCGGAGCTTAAGTGGTTAAGTGCTGCCTCCAAGGTCCCTCTCCGGGTTATTTATTAAGAGAGGTTTATTTATTTATTCAGATAATAAGACATTTTTTTGCATCATTAAATTATTTAGATACATTAAAGCCTGATACATATACACTGCTCAAAACAATTAAAGGAACATTTTGAAAACACATCGTTGAATGGAATTGAAAATTATCAACCTAGAGAGGGCTGAATTCAAAGACACCCCAAAAATCAAAGTGAAAAATTGATGCAGCAGGCTAGTCCATTTTGCTGAAATGTCATAGCAGCAACTCAAAATGGTACCCAGTAGTTTGTATGGCCCCCACAAGCTTGTATGCATGCCTGACAACATTGGGGGCATGCTCTTTTGAAATGATGGATGGTGTCCTGGGGTATTTCCTCCCAGATCCGGACCAGGGCTGAACAGATGAGGTGCAACCTGGTGGTGTCAGATGTACCAAAACATAATGTCCCAGAGGTGTTCTATTGGATTTAGGTCAGACGAGGATGGGGGCCATTCAATGGTAACAATTCCTTCATCCTCCAGGAACTGGCTGCAAACTCTCACCACATGAGGCCGGCATTGTTGTGCACCAGGAGGAATCCAGGACCCACTGCACCAGCGTAGGGTCTGACAATTGGTCCATGTAAGAATATTGCCAAGACCCTGAAAATGAGCTGCAGCACGGTGGCCAAGACCATACATCGCTTTAACAGGACAGGTTCCACTCAGAACAGGCCTCGCCCGTGCGAGCTGGGGGATGGATCTCCAGGGCCCTCCTGAACTCTGATGCTACCTTTGCCACTCTTTCCTTTTGGCAGAAGGTACATCTCACTCATTTCTTACAGTCTCTGCCTCCAGCACCTCTGTTTACCAGACATCTTACTTATTTTGAGGACCTGTGTGCTGATCTCTCCCCTCTATGTCACACAATCTCTCTGGTATATCGTATTCTGATCACACCTGATGCCTCCTTCTTGCCTCTGTACATAGCGCACTGGGAAAGGGATCTGAACCTGACTTTTACAGACTACCAAGTCGAAAGACACATACAAAACCTTGCTATGCTCTAGATACCAGGAAGCAGGCTATAAGTGTTTGACCCGATGGCACTACACCCCGACTAAACTTCATCGGATGTTCCCTGCCTGCCCTGATGTCTGTTGGAGATGTGGAGAGGAAGTAGGTTCCTATCTCCATGTGTTCCACACATGATCGTGTGACCGCGTACAGTCCTTTTGGACATCTGTGCTTCGCATTGCTCAAAAATTTACAGATCACGCCCTTACACTGGATCCAGCCCTCTTCCTCCTTCACCATCACTTTTGTTTCCAGCAGTTTAGACATGAATGGCTGTGTTTTGAAATATTTTGAGGGGACAGCAAATTTACACTGTTATGCAAGCTGTATAGTCACTACTTTACATTGTAGCAAAGTGTCATTTCTTCAGTGTTGTCACATGAAAAGATATAATAAAATATTTCCAGAAATGTGAGAGGTGTACTCAGTTTTGTGAGATACTGTATATAAACAGTGTTCAGCATAAATTAGAACATCCCAACAGATTTGTCAGAAAACCTTACTTTCCTTTCAGAATCAATATTTTCTATGGGACACTATACTACAAAATATTCCCACAAATGCGGGCCATTGTTTGCAACCAAGATTTTTTAATTTGCACACACAAAAAAATTTTTTTCCTGACAAATGAATTCAAGACCATGTTGCAGAAATGGATACACCCCAGTGAAAGTCTTTGGAGCAAAGCTAAATTTTAGACAACAAAATCCTAATTAATAAGAATTCAGCTACAGGTGAGTCTAATTATTAATTGAACAGGTGTCCAGCAGACAGCTGATTATAAAAGGGCATTACTTAACAAAGAAAACCCCTTCTCATTTCATGCTGTCAGCAATGGCACCACATGGAAGAGAAATGTCAAAAGGCCTGAGAAAGAAAATTATTTTACACAAGAAAGGTTATGGCTACAAGAAGATCAGCAAAGCTTTACTTATCATTCAGAATACTGTAGCAAAAGTGATACAAAAATTGGTTAAAGTGGTTAAGTGCTGCCTCCAAGGTCCCTCTCCGGGTTATTTATTAAGAGAGGTTTATTTATTTATTCAGATAATAAGACATTTTTTTGCATCATTAAATTATTTAGATACATTAAAGCCTGATACATATACACTGCTCAAAACAATTAAAGGAACATTTTGAAAACACATCGTTGAATGGAATTGAAAATTATCAACCTACAGAGGGCTGAATTCAAAGACACCCCAAAAATCAAAGTGAAAAATTGATGCAGCAGGCTAGTCCATTTTGCTGAAATGTCATAGCAGCAACTCAAAATGGTACCCAGTAGTTTGTATGGCCCCCACAAGCTTGTATGCATGCCTGACAACATTGGGGGCATGCTCTTTTGAAATGATGGATGGTGTCCTGGGGTATTTCCTCCCAGATCCGGACCAGGGCTGAACAGATGAGGTGCAACCTGGTGGTGTCAGATGTACCAAAACATAATGTCCCAGAGGTGTTCTATTGGATTTAGGTCAGACGAGGATGGGGGCCATTCAATGGTAACAATTCCTTCATCCTCCAGGAACTGGCTGCAAACTCTCACCACATGAGGCCGGCATTGTTGTGCACCAGGAGGAATCCAGGACCCACTGCACCAGCGTAGGGTCTGACAATTGGTCCATGTAAGAATATTGCCAAGACCCTGAAACTGAGCTGCAGCACGGTGGCCAAGACCATACATCGCTTTAACAGGACAGGTTCCACTCAGAACAGGCCTCGCCCGTGCGAGCTGGGGGATGGATCTCCAGGGCCCTCCTGAACTCTGATGCTACCTTTGCCACTCTTTCCTTTTGGCAGAAGGTACATCTCACTCATTTCTTACAGTCTCTGCCTCCAGCACCTCTGTTTACCAGACATCTTACTTATTTTGAGGACCTGTGTGCTGATCTCTCCCCTCTATGTCACACAATCTCTCTGGTATATCGTATTCTGATCACACCTGATGCCTCCTTCTTGCCTCTGTACATAGCGCACTGGGAAAGGGATCTGAACCTGACTTTTACAGACTACCAAGTCGAAAGACACATACAAAACCTTGCTATGCTCTAGATACCAGGAAGCAGGCTATAAGTGTTTGACCCGATGGCACTACACCCCGACTAAACTTCATCGGATGTTCCCTGCCTGCCCTGATGTCTGTTGGAGATGTGGAGAGGAAGTAGGTTCCTATCTCCATGTGTTCCACACATGATCGTGTGACCGCGTACAGTCCTTTTGGACATCTGTGCTTCGCATTGCTCAAAAATTTACAGATCACGCCCTTACACTGGATCCAGCCCTCTTCCTCCTTCACCATCACGACTTACCAAGAGTGTCCTATCGGAAATCGATCCTACCGCTTCTGTTCACACCGGCTAAGAGCTGCATTCCCCCTCTTTGGAAACAGACCTAGCCCCTCGCGGTAGCTATGTGGCTACGTTAGGTGACATGCCTTAATGAAATGGAAGACCTTGTTGCGACCGAGCACGGTACCAGGGACAAGTTCCTTAAGTGCTGGTATTACTGGCATGAATTCACTTTCATGGCAGAATACAAGAAATTAATTGCTTGAATGCGGCTGAGGCGTGGGGGTGGGCCTTCTCCCCCCCTGCTACCTCCTTTACATCACTTCTTTCCCTCATTCTGTTTTCTCTTTCTGCCCTTATCTTTCTCCCATTCTCCTTTTTCTCTGGATCTAGGAGACTTTGATCCCCTTCCCTGCTCTTTCCCTTAACACTAAGCCCGTCTCCTGGGCGTATAACCTGCTTCCCCCCCTAGGGGGCATACGTGTAGCGGAACCCCTCGGTAGACACTGCGGTGAATATGGGCTTCCTGGATGTCTCTCCCGAGTCCCTGTTGCCGGCCATAAGATAGATGCCGGTGGGTGCGGGGGATTCTCCAGAGATGTCCTGTAAGTTTATCAGTATCCTACTGTTCACTATGCCTTTTACGGTGGTGGTCTCCTCACTTGCTTCTTAATCTCTCAGATGTATTATGCTGGGTTACTGATTATTCATTTGTTCAGTTTCACTGAGGCTTCTGCTTGAGGGACATAATTCTTTCCCTCTTGTGGTGGCCGTTTTTCATTTTATATATGTTTGTATTTTGATACTGGACACTGTTTATTCTCTGTACCTTTTGTTGCTTTATTGTATGCCTTCATGTTTCATTAAATAAAGAATTAAAAAAAAAAAAAAAAAGAACAGGCCTCGCCATGGTAGACCAAAGAAGTTGAGTGCACGTGCTCAGCGTCATATCCAGAGGTTGTCTTTGGGAAATAGATGTATGAGTGCTGCCAGCATTGCTGCAGAGGTGTAAGTGTTAGGGGGTTAAGCCTGTCAGTGCTCAGACCATATGCCGCACACTGCATCAAATTGGTCTGCATGGCTGTCATCCCAGAAGAAAGCCTCTTCTAAAGATGATGCACAAGAAAGCCCGCAAACAGTTTGCTGAAGACAAGCAGACTAAGGACATGGATTACTAGAACCATGTCCTGTGGTCTTATGAGACCAAGATAAACTTATTTGGTTCAGATGGTGTCAAACCTGTGTGGTGGCAACCAGGTGAGAAGTACAAAGACAAGTGTGTCTTGCCTACAGTCGAGCATGGTGGTGGGAGTGTCATGGTCTGGGGCTGCATGAGTGCTGCCGGCACTGGGAAGCTACAGTTCATTGAGGGAACCATGAATGCCAACATGTACTGTCACATACTGAAGCAGAGCATGATCCCCTCCCTTCAGTGATTCCAACATTACGACCCCAAACACACCTTCAAGGTGACCAAAGCTCTGCTAAAGAAGCTGAGGGTAAAGGTGATGGACTGGCCAAGCATGTCTCCAGACCTAAACCCTATTGAGCTTCTGAGGGGCTTCCTCAAATGGAAGGTGGAGGAGTGCAAGGTCTCTAACATCTACCAGCTCCGTGATGTCATCATGGAGGAGTGGAAGAGGACTCTAGTGGCAATCTGTGAAGCTCTGGTAAATGCCCAAGAGGGTTAAGGCAATGCTGAAAAATAATGGTGGCCACACAAAATATTGACACTTTGGGCCCAATTCGGACATATTTCACTTAGGGTGTACTCACTTTTGTTTCCAGCAGTTTAGACATGAATGGCTGTGTTTTGAAATATTTTGAGGGGACAGCAAATTTACACTGTTATGCAAGCTGTATAGTCACTACTTTACATTGTAGCAAAGTGTCATTTCTTCAGTGTTGTCACATGAAAAGATATAATAAAATATTTCCAGAAATGTGAGAGGTGTACTCAGTTTTGTGAGATACTGTATATAAACAGTGTTCAGCATAAATTAGAACATCCCAACAGATTTGTCAGAAAACCTTACTTTCCTTTCAGAATCAATATTTTCTATGGGACACTATACTACAAAATATTCCCACAAATGCGGGCCATTGTTTGCAACCAAGATTTGTTAATTTGCACACACAAAAAAATTTTTTTCCTGACAAATGAATTCAAGACCATGTTGCAGAAATGGATACACCCCAGTGAAAGTCTTTGGAGCAAAGCTAAATTTTAGACAACAAAATCCTAATTAATAAGAATTCAGCTACAGGTGAGTCTAATTATTAATTGAACAGGTGTCCAGCAGACAGCTGATTATAAAAGGGCATTACTTAACAAAGAAAACCCCTTCTCATTTCATGCTGTCAGCAATGGCACCACATGGAAGAGAAATGTCAAAAGGCCTGAGAAAGAAAATTATTTTACACAAGAAAGGTTATGGCTACAAGAAGATCAGCAAAGCTTTACTTATCATTCAGAATACTGTAGCAAAAGTGATACAAAAATTTGACAACGATGGAACTTAACCATCTCGCAGAGACGTCCAGGCCATCCATGTTACACCTCGACAAGAGTGTCTTCTGATGAGACGGGTTGAAGAATATTGCCATGCAAGTTCACTGCAGTTAGCCAAACTGGGTGATTGCTTTCTGAGACACAATACGGCTTGCACTGCAGAGGAATGACATGCATGGGTGTCGTTCACAAAGGAAGCTTCTCCTAAAGCCCATGCACAAAAAAGCCTACCCAAAATGCTGAAAAAAAAGACTACTGGGACTCTGTACACTGGAGTGATGAGACCAATATATATTTTTTTGGAACTGATGGCTTTAATACTGTATGGCATTGCAAAAGTGAGGATTACCAAGAAAAATGCATGGTGCTTACAGTGAAACATGGCGATGGCAGTGTCCTTCTGTGAGGCTGCATGAGTGCTGCTGGTGACAGAGAGCTGTATTTATTGATGATATTATAAATTCACAGATGTACTGTTCCATGTTGAAGGGAAGGTGCTATCCATCACTGCATGTCCTTGGTTGTTGTGCACTTTTCCAACATGACAATAATCCAAAACACACATCAATGATCCAAAACACACACAAGGCGAATGTTGCATTTTTGAAGAACAGGGTGAAAGTGATTCATTTGCCAAGTATGTCTCCTGATCTGAAACCAACCTATGTGGAATTCTGAGCAGACAAGTTGATCATCACTCTTTATCCTGCATCCAGGCTCCAAAAGAGGTAATTCTTGAAGAATGGAAAAAGTTAGATGTTGCAATATGTTGCCAACTTGTTCATTCCATGCCTAGAAGGCTTGTTTCTGTCCTTACAAATCATCAAGGTCATACAAAATACTAGTTGTAGTAGTTTTTGTTGTGGGGTGTCTTCATTTTTGCATCAACTAATTTGAGTACAACTAAAGATTTTATAATCTAAGTTCTACTATTAACCTTATTTTTATATAATAAGTTAAAAAAGTGAGCTATAAATCATTTTTTTTTTCAAAATTTTGGAAATTGTTCTTGTGTTCATTGAGATATTGATTAAAATGTTACTTTTCAAAAGGGGTGTACTAATTTATGCTGAACACTATGACGTTTTCTGCGACTTTCAGATTTATTGACTAAAATCCTTGCCACGATATCTGACATAACACCGGGGCCACAAGCCTACTTCTGTGCCTTCTCCACCAGAATCTGTCAGATAAATATGTAGATGTGGCTACATATATATCAAAGGATGATGAGGAGTGTAAGCCTTCCTTTTCAGATGATTTTTCCCTGAGTATATTCAGTCTAATGACAATACTCCTAGTCTTAAAAACACCATTTCAGTTCTTCTTGACATGGGTCATACATGTCTAAATATGTAGGAATCTGCATTTGATTTCTCTAAGATCACTAGTCTGGGCTCCCTTAAATGTTCCCAACCAAAATTTTCTTGTCTCAAGCATTTTGCTGTGCAACAACCTATTGAGGAGGTGTTTCTCAAGAAGTGGACTCAGTCATTTCTTTCCATTCTTGACCATTTCTTTTGAGGACATTCCAGTGTTTAACCACTTTACCACCGGAGGATTTTGCTGTCTTCCGTCCAGGCCACTTTTTGCGATTCGGCGCTGTGCGAATTCAACTGACAATTGCACGGTCGTGCGACGCCGTACCCAAACGAAATTTATGTCCTTTTTTTCCCACAAACAGAGCTTTCTTTTGGTGGTATTTGATCACCTGTGCGATTTTTACTTTTTGCGCTATAAACAAAAAAGAGCGTTTATTTTGAAAAAAATAACAATATTTTTAACATTTTTTTATATGAAATTCCCCCCAAAAAAGATGTAAAAACCAATTTTTTTAAAAATTTTTGGCCAATTTGTTTTATGCTACACATGTTTGGTAAAAAAAATCGCAATAAGCGTATTTTGATTGGTTTGCGCAAAAGTTATTGCGCTTACTAACAAAGGGAAAGATTTCTGTCATTTTTGGTGTTTTTTTTAACGCGTAATAACGGCGATCTGCGTTTTTCTTTGCGGGACTGCGACATTGCGGCGGACAGATCGGACCCTTGACTGACATTTTTGACACTTTTGGGGTTACCAGTGACATTACTGCAGTAATCAGTGCTATATATATGCACTGTTACTGTAAAAATGACACTGGCAGGGAAGGGGTTAATTTTATTGGAGAGGGAGGGGTTAATGTATGCCTGGTGCTTACTGACGTGTAGGGGGGGAGGTGACTGAGTGAGTCATGGACAGATCGGATGTCCAGCTATGCTGAACAGTCCGATCTGTCACTCCCTGTCACTATGGAGATCCGCCCGCTGTGTTTACACACAGCGGGCGGATCTCCAGACTCGATCCCCGACGATCGGTTAAGAGCAGCGGCGATCGCCGCTGCTCCTCCCCTGGCCCGACTCCCGCTGTGAATGAAAACAGCGGGAGCGAGCCTCCGGCGGCGCGCAAGCGCCGCCCAGAAGGGGGAGTGTCTGACGACGTAGTACTACGTCGTCAGACGATAACGAGCCACTCTGCCGCAGTAATATTACTGTGAGCAGACGTAAAGTGGTTAAGGATCGAGTTAACAAGAGACTGGAAATCCTTTCTGATTCCCTATGGGAATGGCAGTCAAGATGTACACCTTACATAAATAAATTACCTAAACATCATAAATATAAATAAATAAATAAATAAAACGCCAGACATCGTTTGGAGATAAAAAAGGCCGCGGCTGCTTTAATTAATGGCTTAAATTACAATAATTAAAACTTCAGACTTTGTTGACATTAAAACTTCAAATCACATAAAATAGCAACCCAGCCATACGGCTCGGGTTGACAACCTGACTTAAACTTTACAGCCATTATCCACATGACCTAAAATAAAAACACATTAAAATAACTTTCATCCACCCTAGCACTTAGCTAGGGCGATAGAAATAGCCAAATAATTAATAGCGGGCCGCGACAACCACAAAGGGGAGGGAGGGAGGGGGATCTTGACAGGACGTCCTGAGGTAAGAAAGTGACCCGGAGCCCCGCGGCCACCTGAATAAATAGCCCTACTGGAACCAGAACAGACTGGATTTCTGGTCAAAGAGCGGGCTAATTGAGCGGGAGATGACCCTCCGCGCGCTAAACTGCCCAGAGACAACTAGGGAAAAGGCGGGAAGGACCCCTACTGTTTCAAAACTGCCTGGATACACACTGAAAAAACAGGCGGGAAGTTCAAAACCCAATGACCTAGGTCAAAAGTTCAACACCTCACTTTACTTGGAAATTGAAATATCAGGCCCTAGCTATAATTCAATAGTATAATACATTTTTTTTTTTTTTTTTAATTTTCTATCAATACCCTTGCCACCATCCCATAAAGAAGTGGGGTTCATAAAGCACCCCCTTTCTTATTATGGGAATGGCAGTCAAGATGTACACCTTACATAAATAAATTACCTAAACATCATAAATATAAATAAATAAATAAATAAAACGCCAGACATCGTTTGGAGATAAAAAAGGCCGCGGCTGCTTTAATTAATGGCTTAAATTACAATAATTAAAACTTCAGACTTTGTTGACATTAAAACTTCAAATCACATAAAATAGCAACCCAGCCATATGGCTCGGGTTGACAACCTGACTTAAACTTTACAGCCATTATCCATAAGACGGGCGGAAAATTTCCGCCTGTCCCCACACACCCCACTCGCGGCCATTTCTATGCAAGAGCCTAAATTGTTGTTGAAAATGTCCAAACCGATGTCTGACAAATGCACACCATCTTTCCGATAGAGACCAGCTATACCACCCTCAAGTTCCAAATGCCTGTAAGGCAGGATTCCCAGTTTGACAAGCAACTTGGAAAACCCCCTATTCAGACGCTTTCTCATCCTTTCCATTTGCCTCAAACTATGATATTTGAAAAAGATTAAACGTGGGATTACTTCCGAAAAAACTAGCTGCGCTGTAGGAAAAATTGTTTGGATGCTAACAAGATCATCCCTAATCCTGAAAATCAGGTCCAGAGTTTTAAACTTCCCGATGTCGTTCCCGCCTAAGTGGATAATAATTATATTAGGGGATGGAGTAAAACCCTGTAACCTAGAAATAAAAGGGGTTAATTCAGCCCAGAGCATACCGCGTTTACTAAACCAAAAAACCTTGTACGTTTGCTCGTCCAATCCCAGATTTTCAGAATACACTCTTATCTTCGCCCTCATTAGAGCCCAGTGAATGAAGGAGTGACCTAAGATCCAAATCACGAGTTGCTGACCTGAAAATTAAACAAAGGATTAGGGCGAATATAAGACTTGTAAGAATCAGAAGCCCATCTACCAATCTGCTTCACCGCTTCAACATCTAAGCCTAATCTAGTAGCCTCAGAGGCTGCTCCAATGCAGAAAGAGTGAGAGGTTATTTTTGCAGCGTCCAGATTCAGAGCTTTTAAACACATACCCAGCACTGCACTAAACTGGTACCGGGACAAAAACTTTCCTGAAGCGTGAATAAATAGAACATCATTTAACAGTGGTCTTATAGCTAACAGCTCCTTTAGAAGCTTAACTGGGCATATGGCTGAATTTTTAAATTTGTGCAATAGAATACGTCTACCCAAGCCTAATTGATCCGTTTTAGAACGGGATAAAAAAATGGAAACACCTGTGACAGAAAAATTAATGTCATGACATTTTAGACCTGGGAAACCCAATCTTGTATCAGGCAGCAGCTCAGAAATCCTGAGCGCTGCGAAAAACATCACAGAAAACGCAGCTTTAAATAAGGTTACCTCATAAGATGAAAAGTAAACCTCCCTTAAAGCCGTGCACAATTTCAATAACAAATCCAAAGAAATGGGTTGCCTGTCATCCTTCTTGAAATGTCGCTTCCTATAACCCTTTAATGCTTGACGTACAGAGAAAAAAGATAAACATGCTGGATAACCCCTGACTTTATTAAAAAAAGAAACACCTGCCAAGATCTTGTTGACATGTGACCAAGATAATTGTTTCTTGAACAAAGAGTCTAGAAAAGATAGCAGTACGCCTTCAGAAAAAAAATCCGACTGCAAGTTGAAAATCCTAAGATGCTGTGACCATTGCCACCAAGCTGATTGGTATCCAGCTAGAGTCGATGGCGCCAGAGATCCTTCAAATATCTCAGCATAATGTTAACGGGCGGCGACTTGGAAGACAAGCAGTTGATCGCAAACAGCACGCCCTTGTTGTCCGTCCTTACCATTATGCATTTGTTTACAAAATGACAGCCCCATAGCTCCAGAGCCACTACTATGGGGAATAGCTCCAATAAAACTATATTACGGACATACCCTGCTCTGATCCATTTGTTGCACCATGGTGCAGCGCACCAATGATTGCCCCAAATGGAAGCAAAGCCCTTTGAACCAGCAGCATCCGTAAATAACAAGAACTCTTCATCCAAGATGAACTGCTCCTGCCAAACGGATGCGCCGTTAAAAAAGAGAAGAAAATGAGACCAAACTAATAAATCTTCCCATAGATCTGCTGTAATACGCACATGTGATGAAGGGGACTTTAAACCTGAAATGGCAGTATAAATTCTCCTGGAGAATACTTTACCCATTGGGATTATCCTGGACGCGAAAGCCAAAAGACCTAACAAAGACTGTAGATCCTTCAAGCAAACCTTTCTCCGTCGAATTGTAGTGAGAAGATCTCTGCGCAGTTTGTCCAACTTGTCCTCCGGGAGCCTAAATTCCATCCTCACAGCATCAATTGTTATACCTAGGAAAACCAATGAGGTGGAAGGAAAAACAGTCTTGTCTAGGGCCAGTGGGACCCCAAAAAGATTACAAATTTGCATAAACGTATTAAGCAAAAATAAACATAAAGAGGAAGAGGGAGGCCCAATAAACAAAAAATCATCCAAATAATGAACCATTGAACGAGACCCTGTTAACTGAGACACTACCCATTCCAAAAAAGTTGAGAAACTCTCAAAAAGAAAACAAGATAGAGAGCATCCCATCGGGAGACATTTATCATAATAGAATTTGTTGTTAAAATAAAAACCTAAAGAATTAAATGAACTAGGGTGAATGGGCAAAAGTCTAAATGCTGATTTAATGTCCGCTTTAGCTAGAAGGGCACCCTTCCCAGCTGACCTCAACTTATCCAGGGCGTCCTCAAATGTAGCATATTTAACCGATGACCAAGTGTCACTATTGTCATCATTAAGTGAATTATCTAAAGGGTAAGACAGATGATGAATTAATCTATATGTGTTGGGTTCTTTTTTTTGGACTATACCTAGTGGGGATATTCTAAAATTAATAAAAGGGGGAGCTGAGAAAGGGCCAGCAAACCTGCCCAAAGCAATTTCCGACTGAATTTTTTCCGAAACAATTTCTTTTAAACCATCTACAGATTTTAAATTATTGTGAATGACACAACCCTTACCTTTAACCGGTTGCCGACCGCCGCACGACTATATACTGCGGCGGTCAGCCCCGGCCAGGCAGAGTGACGTATTGATACGTCACTCGCCTGTCACTGACTTGCGAGCCTATTGCGGGCGGGCGCGCGCCCGCCGAGGCGCACGCCCGCCGCGGCTCGTTCACAGACAAGTCAGTGCGTGTGACCGGCGGACTCGATGTCCGCCAGTCACACTACGATCGCTCCTGTGAAGGGAGAAAGACAGAGCGGCTTGTGTAAACAAGCTGCCTGTCAGTTCTCCCTGTGTAAAAGTGAAGATCTGACCGTTCTACTATGTAGAACTGTTGATCTTTGCTTTTACACCAATAGCAATGTCCCTGCACAGTTAGAATCACGCCCCTAGGACACACTTAACCCCTCCCTGTCCAATAAAGTTAACCCCTTCCCTGCCAGTGTCATTTTTGCAGTAACAGTGCATATATATAGCACTGATTACTGCAGTAATGTCACTGGTACCCCCAAAAGTGTAAAAAATGTCAGTCAAGGGTCCGATCTGTCCGCCGCAATGCCGCAGTACCGAAAAAAAAATCGCAGATCGCGGCCATTACGCGTTAAAAAAAACCCACCAAAAATGACAAAAATCTTTCCCTTTGTTAGTAAACGCGATAACTTTTGCGCAAACCAATCAAAATACGCTTTTTGCGATTTTTTTTACCAAACATAGGTAGCATAAAACAAATTGGCCGAAAAATGTAAAAAAATTTTGATTTTTACATTTTTTTTGGGGGAATTTCATATAAAAAAAATGTGAAAAATATTGTTATTTTTGCAAAATTTACGCTCTTTTTTTGTTTATAGCGCGTGATCAAAAAATCGCACAGGTGATCAAATACCGCCAAAAGAAAGCTCTGTTTGTGGGAAAAAAAGGACGTCAAATTCGTTTAGGTACAGCGTCGCACAACCGCGCAATTGTCCGTTAAAGTCACACAGTAAAAAATCGCAAAAAAAACCCTGGTCCTTTAGCAGCCAAATCCTCCGGGGCTTAAGTGGTTAAAAGAAGGTAACACAAAACCAAAGGCAAAGCCGTCAATTAACAAGCGAGCCTCCTCCTGATTTGGGTATTTGAGTAGCCACGGGAGCATTTCTGCCAGTTTCACTGGCGTGGGGGCCTTTCTGCACTCCTCCAGGTTGCTGTGAGATAGACATCCTCTTAAAACATTTAAACAATGGATGGGCCCCTGAGCAGAAGACGCATTCATGTTTGAACTTGCAAGTGCCTGGCCACTTGCAGACTGTTTCATTGAAGTTGAAACAAATGCCTTTCCGAAAGGACTGTAAGTTAGGCTGTTGTGTGGTATTAGGCTGCCTGGGCTGAAAAGACCGCTGAGGCAAGAATAAATCCAGCCACAAGCTCACCTCCTTAACCCCCCATTTCAATGTAGGTAGAACCGCCAATTTTTGCCTAAAAGCAACATCATACGAGTACCAGGCGGTACCCCCAAATTTTTTATAGGCTTCCAGCACTATGTCAATGTGCTGGAATAATCCTATGCTTTTTTGAGGGTATTTTTCACACAAAATACTAGAATAAATTAAAAAAGCCTGAAGCCAGTTATTGAAGGATCTAGTGATAGGCCTCTTTCTGTCGTCCTCTTCCTTCTTGTCAGCCTTAGAAATAAACTCCTTGGTTGATGGAAGTAAAGACAAAATGTCTATAAAAGCTCCCTGCCATATTTTTTCTTTGATGCTATCCGAGATGTGAAAACTGAGGGGGGATATCTCACATACCAAGGACTCCTTTAAGCAGGTCTCAGGTAGGTTCTGGCTCTGGGCCAACTCAAATGCTATGGGCTGACTAAATGGAGGATCTTCAGTAATAGGGGCCACCCACACCTCCGCAGCATCCCTGGGGGCAGGCTCCTTCCTAAACTAGCTAGTGAGAGATTTAAATTCTTTCAAGATGCTAGCCATCATAAGGACCATGGATTCTTGGGTAGTGGACTCACCCGGGACCTGTACCGGCGTTGCTTCCTCCCGAAAGGCCGCGTCCGTCCCGCTCCTCGGTGTGGTGGCTGTTCCCTGCCACTCTGATCCCGCTCCGACCGGCGCCGCCCTGCGCCCCGGGGGATGAGTTCGGCACCGACCTGTGCCCGGGGGATGAATTCAGCACTGTCCTGCGCCTGGGGGGTGAGTTCGGCGCCGTCCTGCGCCCAGGGGACGAGTTTCGCTCCGTCGTCGACTCCGGGTGGAAAGGTGACGACCTCCGACCTCTTCGTCTTCTTCCGGGCGAACCTTGATTAGCCAACCGCGGAGCTCTTCCAGTGACCAGTGAATACCTCTTCCGGGCATCCTTCTCCGTTTTGACGCGACGTCTTCTGGGCCGGACGTGACCGAAGCGATCACACTGCGCATGTGAGCTGACCCGGACCTTCTACGGACGGCTTCCATCGGGTAAGACGCATCTTCTCCTGCGCTCGGAAACTCCGCTGGAATTCTCTCCAATTCCGCTGAAGCTGGAACAAGCGGCTCCGAAGACGTTGTCCGCGATGGGAGCTCTTCTTGAACGGGCAGGTCGAGACATCTCCGGACCCAGTCCTCGCCTCCGGCTCCGCCAGCCTTCTCTATTAATTGCCGCAGAAGACTCATGAGGAGAAGAATCCAGGGATCTTGACAGGACGTCCTGAGGTAAGAAAGTGACCCGGAGCCCCGCGGCCACCTGAATAAATAGCCCTACTGGAACCAGAACAGACTGGATTTCTGGTCAAAGAGCGGGCTAATTGAGCGGGAGATGACCCTCCGCGCGCTAAACTGCCCAGAGACAACTAGGGAAAAGGCGGGAAGGACCCCTACTGTTTCAAAACTGCCTGGATACACACTGAAAAAACAGGCGGGAAGTTCAAAACCCAATGACCTAGGTCAAAAGTTCAACACCTCACTTTACTTGGAAATTGAAATATCAGGCCCTAGCTATAATTCAATAGTATAATACATTTTTTTTTTTTTTTTAATTTTCTATCAATACCCTTGCCACCATCCCATAAAGAAGTGGGGTTCATAAAGCACCCCCTTTCTTATTATTCTTCCTGCAAGGTCCTGCCTTGCAACCTGTCATGTCTGCCAAAATTTGGGAGTATCGACCAATAATATGGTTATAACTATATATAATATATATAGTCTATCCCAACTAATCATTGCGTCTTAAAACAATTAGCTCTCATGCCTGTTGCCCTGAACTATGGTGTCAATGCTACATCTTATATCCAAGATGCCAAGCTGCAGCAAATAAGGCTAGCAGACTACTATCGTGCATTAAACCAGTATTTACTCAAAGGATAAAACTGTAAATCTACCATTTTACAAAACATAATTTGGCCTCATCTCGTCTATGGGGTTTTGTTTAGGTCACTAACTATCAGGTAGCACTCTTTTAAGAGGATTCAAAGAAGGGCAACAACACTATTAATGGGAATGGAAGACCTCAGTTATGAGGAGCAACAACAAAAATACATTTATTCTCCCTGAAGAAAAGATGCCTAAAGGGGGGGTATGTTTGCAATACACACATATTTCAGTGATGACTAAAAAAACAAAGGAAACAAATTGTTTATTTTGACATAGCTTAATGACAATAAACATATTGTGTTAAAAATTTGAATCTACAGGTGCAGCTAAAAAAATTTGAATATCATCAAAAACTTTATTTCAGTAATTACATTTGTCAGGACTATTGGGGCTAAAAGGATTCATATAAGGCCCATACATGTTACTTTATACATATTGTTATATTGGGCAGCCTAGCAGCCATTTTGTCATGAGGTGAATGAAAGTTCATTGTCTGAGTAAGATTTCTTTACAGACACTTTTAAAGTCTCAGCAAAGACTGTTTTCAAGCCATAAATAATTGGGGCCCAACATCCCACTAAGATAAGATTCAGCCATGATGGCATCAGGTTCTAATGAGGATGATGTCATTCTAGTCTTGTCTGAGTTTTTAACAATGAACAAAAACATCAGTATATTTTTTTTTAGGGCTCATTTAAAATATGCTTGAGGAAACATTATTATTATTGTAGTAATTGTTTTAGCAACAATATTATTATTATGTCATTATATTATGTGAAGCATATACATAGTTCTAGGAATGAT
The DNA here is from genome assembly GCF_965119305.1 of Pelophylax lessonae. Lineage (NCBI taxonomy): Eukaryota > Metazoa > Chordata > Amphibia > Anura > Ranidae > Pelophylax > Pelophylax lessonae. Next base: position 267,562,858 of record NC_138772.1, on the reverse strand, counting down.
TTATATACTATTGTTTTGGTTTTGTGTGTAAAAAGTCAAGTACTAATCACACTTAAGTTGCTTCATGTATTCACTTATATAAACATTCCCTATAAGTTGAGGGGAGGGGGAAAACCAGCGCTATGGATGAGAACTACCAGGCCTATGAGGTAATTAGGTTGCAGCCACCAACCGACCCCTAAGAAACTTAGGGGCTGGAATGTAATGTGGGGGTGAGAAGTTGGAAACGGCACTACCTAGCGCATGTGCAAAAATGTGGGTGAGATAGAGGAAAAAGTGCTTAGTGTGTGATAAATAGTGCAAATATGAGAAATGTGCAAATATTATGCCTGTGAAAGATTCCCAATCACTGGCTGAATATAGACGATTTAAGCCACAAATTGAGTAAAATAGATAAATAGTGTGTATAAGGTATGGTAATTATAGATAATAAATGGTGAGGTAAAATGATTCCCAATAAATAGGTAGTAAAAACAATAATTGATATAGTAGTTAATATGGTAAAAAGCAGTGAGGATACTAGTGCATACCTTTTGTGTGATGTTCCTCCAATCTGACCGCTAGAGGTCGCACTTACCCTATAGCCAAAAATGGTGTGTATGTGAGCCAAATAGGGTATGGGTAAACTTTCTCAAACCTGCTCCCAATCCGTCCTTACGGACCGATGGATCCCATCTGGGTGCAAATGGGAGAAGACGGACCTCTTAGTGTGGCATACAAAAGGAGGACTTCCAAAAGGCTAGTAGTGACTCACGCTTAGGAGATAGATGCAGCAGATCGTGTCAGACAGGTGCAGACAGCGCCGAGGAAGCTTCCGCGTTCCAAACTCAGGCGAGCTGCGGACCGGAAGTGACGTTGGGTTCCGCCCTACGTACGTTTCGTCGTAGGACGTCTACGGGAGCGGTGCCCGTCAGTCAACCTCTCCGTCCTCATATAGCCAGACTCATCCCAGCGGCCAATCACATGCCCGTATGCAAATCTCTAGTGATGGCTCAGCTACACAGGAGGTGTTTGGATTTCCTCGTGTGTGCGGACTTACTATGGGATGTTTATCAACAGCTGTGTTTATCATCATGCCTGATCATGCTGCCATTTATGGATCCAATTTAGGTTAAAAATTATTTAATAGACAATTTATTTGAATTTATAATTAAAACCAGTGTATGAAAAATAAATAAATGATAAAAAATTAATAAATAATAAAAAATTGAAAGATTAAAAAGTAGAGGGGCAAATTGTATATGGACATAAGTTTTTCTGAGCATAAGTTTTTTGATGAGACGACCACATGAAAATGGTGAGATGTGTGTTGTGGTGATAATAGTGAAGAAATATATATCTCCAAAGAACAATAGTGAGGGAAGCATTGAGTGGATAAGGATGATGTTTAAAGAGTGATTACACCAAAATTATATTAGGAAAAAAGATAGATGTAATTCTATCCAAAGTGATCAAAGAAGCGGTGAGTGCCTCAAGTGAGGTGGGAGGATAGATTATTTAAGTGTGCCCGTGAGATAGCTTACATATAGATTGAATGGAGTGTAAAGAAAAAGGAAAAAATATATCCAAGGGATTATGTGCAAAAAAATTGCACATAATCAGAAAATGATGAAAAAAGTATAAAAAATACGTGTCAGTCTTTCCGGAAGGGGAGAGACAAAATAGAATCCTTAGTGTGGTGAAGAAAACTTGAAAAAAATGAATTCGCTATAAATTTAAAATGATGTTGGATGAGAAGGCTAGAAACCCCCAAAAAAGGGGAATAAGTAAAACTCAATAAAATTGAATAAAATAGAAGAAAACGTATAAAAATAGGTTACAATGCACATAAAAAAGGGGGAAGTGGGAGTCCCCAGAGGTCATATCGAACGGATGTTAGCTAAAAGGGTAAAAATCCAAAAGGATCCAAAAAAATAGGAATCATGTGTCTGTGATAAAACAGTTTAAATCAATGTCAGCATTTAACCCTTCGGGTCGGAGAGAGCGCATTAAAAAAATCCATTTTGTTTCGTTTTTTGATACCATTCTTCTTTTGTTGCTGCCTCTCCAGTCGCCTTTTATTTTATCGATTCCATAAAAAATCATCCCTGCTGGGTTTTGGGCATGGACCTCTTTGAAATGTCTTGATAGAGTGTGTTTTTCGAATCCTTTTTTGATGTTCTTTATGTGTTCTCTGATTCTAACAAAGAGGGGTCTCGTGGTTCTTCCGATGTACTGCAATTTACATGGGCACTCCACCACATATGTAACATGTGTACTCGTACATGTGATGGTGTCTTTGATCTTATATTCTGTGCCTGTAGCATTAGATTTAAAACTCTTTATTTTTTTCTGTTGTTTCCTATTATTTCTGCATGGAAGACGTTTTTGACATCGGAAAAAAACATTAATGGCTGTGGGTAGTAGGATCTTTTTAGGTGGGTTGATTACATTATGCACGATTTTGTCTCTAAGAGTGGGAGCTCGTCGATAGATAAATGATGGTTTCATAGGCAGGATCTGTTTCAGGGTTTTGTCTGCTCTTAGGATTGGCCAGTGTTTTTTGATTATTTTTTCCATATCCTTATGTTGCCTGTTGAAGCCTGTGATGAATGCACAGTCAAACCTATTACTGTTATCCTTCTTCCTGTTGTTGTTCTCTGTAATTAAATCTTCTCTTTTCATTTTCCTGACCACTTGTTTTACGTGTTCCAACTCCTTCTTCTTATAACCCTTTTCCAGGAATCTGTCAATTAAGATGTCAGCTTGGATATCAAAGTCCTGTATATCGCTGCAATTCCTCCTGATCCTTAATAGTTGGCCTTTGGGTATGTTGCCTAGCCATTGTTGATGGTGGCAGCTTCGTGTGGGTATATACCCATTTTTGTCGTTTTTTTTGAAGAAGGTTTTGCTGCGTAGTCTCCCATCCTTTTTAAAAAGTTCTAGGTCTAGGTATGAGATTTTGTTAATGTCCCAGTTACCCGTGAAGGTGATTCCATATCCATTATTGCTGATCTCGTCGAAGAAAAGTTGTAATGATTCTGGGTTGCCCCGCCATATTAAAATGATGTCATCAATATATCTTCGGTAAAATTTTAAAAGGGGTCTATCGACACTAAAAACCTGCTCCTCCTCCCACTTTTGCATAAAAAATGTTAGCCACACTGGGGGCATATCTGGCCCTCATGGCTACTCCCTTCGTTTGTACAAAATATTGCCCTTTGTACCAAAAATAATTAGAGTTCATGGCCATTTCGAGTCCCTCCAAAATGCTTGTTTAAAATCGGTAAAATTACTCAAAGCCCACTCCACTCCGTCTAAGCCATCTTTTTGTATTATGTTGGTGTACAAAGAGTTAACATCTATTGTAACCAGGATGTCGTCTTCCAATACCTCGAGATTTTCCAGATCATGTAACAATTGTTTGCTGTCTCTGAGGTATGATTTGCCCTGGGGTACCAGTGGCTGGATAAATTTATCCAAATATTCTCCTAGCCTGGAGTGGACTGAGTTTATTGCACTTACGATTGGACGTCCCGGCGGTTTAGTTTCATTTTTATGTATCTTGGGGAGATAGTATATAACCGGGGTCCTAGCTGCTTCCAGCTTCAGATACTGGGCTTCCTTTTTGTTTAATATGTTCATTTCCTTCCCTTTCTTTATGTATGTGTCTAAAGCCTTCTCACATTTTTTCTTTGGATCTCCTGTAGAGAAGACCCCACCAGGAGAGAGACTGGGATCCACCCAGAACGCAAGGAGGATACCACTCATACAGGAGGGAAGAAACCAATACGTACATGGAGCAAGAAAGAAACGTAAGCCGCGAGGAAAACGAGGGGGGACAAAGAAAAAGACGTTTTTAGGAAAAGGAATTTTTAATCTTAGCACAGTAACTTTTGATGAGGATGAACTTAAACTCTTGGACCTTGGCCTCAAATATGCTCCGAACAAAAATCTGGACAAATTCGAGGCATATATCGACCTCCAGAAATATGTCCGCAAGCTCAATATTAAGAAATTTTTCGCCCTTAAGACAGAGACAAACAAAAACACGAATAATGCTGAATTCAAACACACAACCCTAAGAAACAAGTCCACGTTCAACCCAAAAAACCCTCAAAATGAAAACTTAGAGGTTTTAAAAAGAATGGTGGAACAAGAAATTAGAGACTTGAAGATACGGAAAAGGAAGGAAGAGGAAACCTGGAACACCATCAAAAAACTGGAAAAGAGGAAGGGAATTGTGATAAGATCGGCGGACAAGGGAGGAGGCCTGGTTATATTAGATAAAAAAGAATATGAGGAAGAAATGGAAAGGCTCCTCAAGGAAGAAAACACATACAAGAAGCTCACAGGAGATTCAAAGAAAAAAAATTGAGAAGGCTTTATACATATACATAAAGAAAGGGAAGGAAATGAACATATTAAACAAAAAGGAAGACCAGTATCTGAAGCTGGAAGCAGCTAGGACCCCGGTTATATACTATCTCCCCAAGATACATAAAAATGAAACTAAACCGCCGGGACGTCCAATCATAAGTGCAATAAACTCAGTCCACTCCAGGCTAGGAGAATATTTGGATAAATTTATCCAGCCACTGGTACCCCAGGGCAAATCATACCTCAGAGACAGCAAACAATTGTTACATGATCTGGAAAATCTCGAGGTATTGGAAGACGACATCCTGGTTACAATAGATGTTAACTCTTTGTACACCAACATAATACAAAAAGATGGCTTAGACGGAGTGTAGTGGGCTTTGAGTAATTTTACCGATTTTAAACAAGCACAATTGCACTTTATTTTGGAGGGACTCGAAATGGCCATGAACTCTAATTATTTTTGGTACAAAGGGCAATATTTTGTACAAACGAAGGGAGTAGCCATGGGGGCCAGATATGCCCCCAGTGTGGCTAACATTTTTATGCAAAAGTGGGAGGAGGAGCAGGTTTTTAGTGTCGATAGACCCCTTTTAAAATTTTACCGAAGATATATTGATGACATCATTTTAATATGGCGGGGCAACCCAGAATCATTACAACTTTTCTTCGACGAGATCAGCAATAATGGATATGGAATTACCTTCACGGGTAACTGGGACATTAACAAAATCTCATACCTAGACCTAGAACTTTTTAAAAAGGATGGGAGACTACGCAGCAAAACCTTCTTCAAAAAAACCGACAAAAATGGGTATATACCCACACGAAGCTGCCACCATCAACAATGGCTAGGCAACATACCCAAAGGCCAACTATTAAGGATCAGGAGGAATTGCAGCGATATACAGGACTTTGATATCCAAGCTGACATCTTAATTGACAGATTCCTGGAAAAGGGTTATAAGAAGAAGGAGTTGGAACACGTAAAACAAGTGGTCAGGAAAATGAAAAGAGAAGATTTAATTACAGAGAACAACAACAGGAAGAAGGATAACAGTAATAGGTTTGACTGTGCATTCATCACAGGCTTCAACAGGCAACATAAGGATATGGAAAAAATAATCAAAAAACACTGGCCAATCCTAAGAGCAGACAAAACCCTGAAACAGATCCTGCCTATGAAACCATCATTTATCTATCGACGAGCTCCCACTCTTAGAGACAAAATCGTGCATAATGTAATCAACCCACCTAAAAAGATCCTACTACCCACAGCCATTAATGTTTTTTTCCGATGTCAAAAATGTCTTCCATGCAGAAATAATAGGAAACAACAGAAAAAAATAAAAGAGTTTTAAATCTAATGTTACAGGCACAGAATATAAGATCAAAGACACCATCACATGTACGAGTATACATGTTACATATGTGGTGGAGTGCCCATGTAAATTGCAGTACATCGGAAGAACCACGAGACCCCTCTTTGTTAGAATCAGAGAACACAAAGAACATCAAAAAAAGGATTCGAAAAACACACTCTATCAAGACATTTCAAAGAGGTCCATGCCCAAAACCCAGCAGGGATGATTTTTTATGGAATCGATAAAATAAAAGGCGACTGGAGAGGCAGCAACAAAAGAAGAATGGTATCAAAAAATGAAACAAAATGGATTTTTTTAATGTGCTCTCTCCGCCCCGAAGGGTTAAATGCTGACATTGATTTAAACAGTTTTATCACAGACACATGATTCCTATTTTTTTAAATCCTTTTGGATTTTTTACCCTTTTAGCTAACATCCGTTCGATATGACCTCTGGTTACTCCCACTTCCCCCTTTTTTTATATGCATTGTAACCTATTTTTATACGTTTTCTTCTATGTTATTAAATTTTATTGAGTTTTACTTATTCCCCTTTTTTGGGGGTTTCTAGCCTTCTCATCCAACATCTGTCCGGCATAATTATCCGGATTATCCTGCCTTCTCTTATGAAGACTATGTCCAATCCGTCAAGTGACTTATTTGTCCCCCTTTTTATGCATATTTATTTTTAGCCTTCTCATCCAACATCATTTTAAATTTATAGCAAATTCATTTTTTTCAAGTTTTCTTCACCACACTAAGGATTCTATTTTGTCTCTCCCCTTCCGGAAAGACTGACACGTATTTTTTATACTTTTTTCATCATTTTCTGATTATGTGCAATTTTTTTGCACATAATCCCTTGGATATATTTTTTCCTTTTTCTTTACACTCCATTCAATCTATATGTAAGCTATCTCACGGGTGCACTTAAATAATCTATCCTCCCACCTCACTTGAGGCACTCACCGCTTCTTTGATCACTTTGGATAGAATTACATCTATCTTTTTTCCTAATATAATTTTGGTGTAATCACTCTTTAAACATCATCCTTATCCACTCAATGCTTCCCTCACTATTGTTCTTTGGAGATATATATTTCTTCACTATTATCACCACAACACACATCTCACCATTTTCATGTGGTCGTCTCATCAAAAAACTTATGCTCAGAAAAACTTATGTCCATATACAATTTGCCCCTCTACTTTTTAGTCAATTTCAATTTTTATTATTTATTAATTTTTTATCATTTATTTATTTTTCATACACTGGTTTTAATTATAAATTCAAATAAATTGTCTATTAAATATTTTTTAACCTAAATTGGATCCATAAATGGCAGCATGATCAGGCATGATGATAAACACAGCTGTTGATAAACATCCCATAGTAAGTCCGCACACACGAGGAAATCCAAACACCTCCTGTGTAGCTGAGCCATCACTAGAGATTTGCATACGGGCATGTGATTGGCCGCTGGGATGAGTCCGGCTATATGAGGACGGAGAGGTTGACTGACGGGCACCGCTCCCGTAGACGTCCTATGACGAAACGTACGTAGGGCGGAACCCAACGTCACTTCCGGTCCGCAACTCGCCTGAGTTTGGAACGCGGAAGCTTCCTCGGCGCTGTCTGCACCTGTCTGACACGATCTGCTGCATCTATCTCCTAAGCGTGAGTCCCTACTAGCCTTTTGGAAGACCTCCTTTTGTATGCCACACTAAGAGGTCCGTCTTCTCCCCTTTGCACCCAGATGGGATCCATCGGTCCGTAAGGACGGATTGGGAGCAGGTTTGAGAAAGTTTACCCATACCCTATTTGGCTCATATACACACCATTTTTGGCTATAGGGTAAGTGCGACCTCTAGCGGTCAGATTGGAGGAACATCACACAAAAGGTATGCACTAGTATCCTCACTGCTTTTTACCATATTAACTACTATATCAATTATTGTTTTTACTACCTATTTATTGGGAATCATTTTACTTTACCATTTATTATCTATAATTACCATACCTTATACACACTATTTATCTATTTTACTCAATTCGTGGCTTAAATCTTCTATATTCAGCCAGTGATTGGGAATCTTTCACAGGCATAATATTTGCACATTTCTCATATTTGCACTATTTATCACGCACTAAGCACTTTTTCCTCTATCTCACCCGCATTTTTGCACATGTGCTAGGTAGCGCCGTTTCCGACTTCTCACCCCCACATTACATTCCCTATAAGTTGTTTTACGTCTTGTCTAGGTTATATAAATCCAACGAGGTAGCCTGTATTCTTGACAGAATATGACATGGACCATGAGATTTAGGTTTCTTTCCTAGACTTAGGTCAAAAGGTTATCTTTGAGAAAATAATGAAATCAATTCAATTTCCTAAACTTGTAAATTACATAGTTACATAGTAGGTGAGGTTGAATAAAGACAATAGTCCATCCAGTTCAACCTGTGTAGGTGTGTGTGGCTGTAATCATCTCACATACCCCTGAACGTTCTGATCCTTGAGATGCAAGTCTAAGAGTCTTTTGAAAGCCACCATACTACCCGCAGAAACCACCTCTTGTGGTAGAGAATTCCACAATCTTGTAGCCCTAACAGTAAAGAACCCCCCACGTTGCCTGAGGTTAAAACGCTTCTCCTCTAATCGCATTGTATGCCCTTGAGTCCTCATGCAATCCCTTCGAATGAACAGCTTTTTTTCTAAGCTGGGATCCCCATTAAGATATTTGTAAATTGCTATCATGTCCCCCCTCAGACGTCTCTTCTCCAGGGAGAATAAATCGAGCGATTGTAGACGCTCTTCATAGTCAAGGTCCTCCAATCCCCTAATTAGTTTAGTTGCCCTTCTCTGGACTCTCTCCAGCTCCAACACATCCCTCCTGAGGACTGGCGACCAGAACTGGACAGAATACTCCAGATGCGGTCGGACCAGAGTTTTATAAAGTGGAAGGATTATAGTCTTATCTCTGGAATACATCCCTTTCTTTATGCATGCTAATATTCTGCTGGCTTTGGCAGCTGCCGCTTGACATTGCATGCTGTTGCCTAATCTATCATCAACCAAGACTCCCAGATCCTTCTCCATTTTTGATTCCCCCAAGGGTTCCCCTCCTAACGTGTATTGTGCTTTTATGTTTTTAGTCCCCAAGTGCAAAACCTTACACTTCTCCACGTTAAACCTCATTTGCCATGTCGTTGCCCACTCTGTAATTTTGTCCAGGTCATTCTGTAGGATATCTGCTTCATGCTGTGCAGTTATTGCTCAGGCCAATTTTGTGTCATCTGCAAAAACTGATATCGAACTACTGATCCCGACCTCAATGTTGTTTATGAATAAATTGAACAAGGTTGGTCCCAGGACTGAGCCCTGGGGCACCCCGCTTACTACCTCAGACCAGTCTGAGTATGCGCTGTTTATTACCACTCTTTGGACACGCCCTTTAAGCCAATTCCGTATCCAAGAGCAAACCCTGCTGTCGATACCTGCAGACCTTATTTTATAAATTAAGCGCTTGTGGGGAACTGTATCAAACGCCTTAGCGAAATCCAAGTACACCACATCCACTGGTCTCCCCCCTATCTAGCTCACAGCTCACCTCCTCGTAGAATGTTAATAGATTGGTTTGACAAGAACGCCCATTTGTAAACCCGTGCTGATTACTGCTGATGATGTTGTTGTCTTTAGCAAACTCTACGATATAGTCCCTTATCATCCCCTCCAGAAGTTTACATACTATTGATGTCAAACTGACAGGCCTATAATTTCCCGGGATATGCCTCTGGCCCTTTTTGAATATTGGAATCACGTTAGCTTTCTTCCAATCCCCTGGTACATCTCCTGTCCTAATACTGTCAGCAAAGATCAGGAACAGTGGGCTGGATATAACCTTACTGAGTTCCTTGAGTACTCTCGGATGTACGCCATCCGGGCCTGGTGATTTGTTTGTGTTGAGTTTATCCAGCCTTTCCCTGATTTCACCCTCTGTTAGCCATAGTGGCAAGTCCTGTGTATTACTACTAACCAAACAGTCATGGTCAGTGTACCCCTCCGTTTCCTGTGTAAAGACTGACGAGAAAAAAGCATTCAGCACGGTTGCTTTTTCAGTGTCCTCTGTAACCATCCTCCCATCATTGTTAATTATGTGTGCAATATGCTCTGCCCTAGTTTTTTTGCTGTTGATATATTTAAAGAATTTCTTTTTTTTTACTATCCTCCGCTATTTGTCTCTCAAAGTTGATTTTAGCCATCTTGATTTCTTGTTTACTTTTCTTATTTGCCTCCTTGTATTGCTCGAAAGTCGATACTGTGCCCTCTGATTTATACTTCTTGAAGGCCAATTTTTTTCCCCTAATAGGTTTTTTGACGCTACGGTTTAGCCAGTAAATAAGCCAACAGTGTCCTCTATTGATTGTTCAGAGTCATATCAGAGTTATAGAAATTTAGCGAATAAGCCCCTTTTTTATATGGAAAACAAAATCCACACCTACTTCCCATAGGATAAAAGTTTCATGTCAGTTAGTGACGAAAAAAGGGACTGACCCATTTTTGTTTCCTATTAGCATCAAGATTTGAAATTGGATCATTCTAACTGCAGTATGATTGGTCTAAATTTTTAACGTGGGAATTTTAGGCTAACTTTAGCCATAGTAAATGGGGCAGTTATGATGTATTCTTAATAATAGATTAACTTAATAGAAGTTTATTTTACCAAAAATTATCTGGACTTTTAACAAGTCTCAGTGCATGGTGTAACAATTTTTGTCCATGCATTTCTTTTAAACATTGTGTTGTGAACATCTGTTGGCTGAGAGGAGTCACGTGTCAAATCTGTTAGATTTTGTTTCCATCTTTTATGAATTAATGGTAGGCTATTAATCATATTCTAGAAGCCATGGGTTTTGGTTACCTTGATATTCTGTAATAATATTATTTGATTACATTTCTCACATTACCTGTGTGAAACATATTATTAAATTTTTTTTCACATTTGTGTTTATTACCAATTATCTTTTTGACATTATTCTGCACTGAACTATTTAAAATAAATATATATTTTCGCACAAAATTGTATTCTTCTTATCTTCAGGATAGTGCCACTTAAACAATCTTGTATTTTTGTTGATTTATGGAAATAAGTTAAGAATCTCCTTACTTACAGATCTTTGCTTATTTGCATAAATAGACACTGCTTATCAGAGCAGTATAAACATTCTGACAAATTAAAAAAGTAAAAATTGTTTTTTTTATAGATTCATTACACAGAGAGATATATTTCAAGCATTTCAACATTCAGTATCTCAGAAAATTAGAATATTGTAAAAAAGTTTAATATTGTAGACTCCTGGTGTTACACACTTATCTACTAATTAACTCAAAACACCTTTAAAGGTTTTCTGAGGTTCAGTAGGTTACGCAATCATGGGGAAGACTGCTGTCATTGACATCCCCCACAAAGAGGTTAAGTCACAAAAGGTCATTCCTAAAGAAGCTGGCTGTTCATAGAGTGCTGTATTCAAGCAAATTAATGGAAAGTTGAATGTAAGGAAAAAGTGTGGTAGAAAAACAAGCACAATCAACAGGGATAACCAAAGACTTGAGAGGATTGTGAAGCAAAGGCCATTCAAGAATTTGGGGGAGAGTCACAAGAAATGGACTACGGCTGATGTCATTGCTTTAAGAGCTACCAGAAGTGTCAGAAGTGTCTTACCTGGGCTATAGAGAAAAAGGACTGGACTGTTCAGTGGTCTAAAGTCCTCTTTTCGGATTGAAGTAAATGTTGCATTTCATTTGGAAATCAAGGTCCCAGAATCTGGAGGAAGAGTGAAGAGGCACAGAATCCAAGTTGCATGAGGTCCAGTGTGACAATTCCACAGTCCGTGATGATTTGGGGAGCCATGTCATCTGCTGGTTTTGGTCCACTGTGTTTTATCAAGTCCAAAGTCAGCGCAGCCCTCTACTAGGAAATTCTAGAGCACTTCATGCTTCCCTCTGCTGACCAACTTTATAGAGATGCTGATTTAAATTTTCCAGCAGGATTTGGCACCTGCTTACACTGCCAAAAGTACCAATACCTGGTTTAATGATCATGGTATCACTTTGCTTGATTGGCCAGCAAACTCGCCTGACCTAAACCCCATAGAGAATCTGTTGGTATTGTCAAGAGGAAGATGAGAGACACCAGACCCATCAATGCAGATGAGCTGAAGGACACTATCAAAGAAACCTGGGCTTTCTTAACACCTCAGCAGTGCCACGGGGTGACACCTGCCAAGCCGCATTGATGCAGTAATTCATGCAAAAGGAGCGCCAACAAAGTATTGAGTGTGCACTATGCTGTACATGGACATACTTTTTAGTAAACCAACATTTCTGTAATAAAAATCCTTTTTCTCTTACGTCCTCCGACAGTCGCCGCCCATTCACACAGTCTTCACTTATGGGGTATTGACTTCATCTCCACAGGAGTTTCTAGCCATAAGACTTGTAAAATAAACAATAAATCTACATAATCACACCCATGGGGGCTGTCCTACCAGTCCAATACCCCCCTGCAATAGCCATCCCAATTCAGTTTGTCTTCTGCCTAGCTTAGGAGTGGATAGGCTTCCCTGTGCTGAGGCTACAGTCTCAGCCTTCCTCTTTTTCTTTATGATTTATTTTCTGGAAATGTCATTTTTCTTTACATTGCTAGCTGTTTATTTTGTCAGTGCTAGTTAGTTAGATCTTCGGATGCAGACGGCATTGCGGAGCTGGGAATCGGACTGACCATCCTGGTTCTCCAGGACAGAGGGTCGGATGGAATCCCAGCCTGCCATCGAGCCTTTTGCGGGCTATGAGTTCGCCCTGGCCTCATAAACGACCCATCCCTATCCATCAGGGATGCAGCCAGGTGAGGTGGCTACCTCACTGGACACAACATAGGTTCGTCCGTGCATTCCTAGTGTCCTGCGTTTTTGGCTGGCGGCACTCCCCTGCCATCTGAGGGCGGGCGGTTTCCCGCTTGTTATGAGGCACCCCACGCCATCGGTACAGGTAAGTACATTCTATGTGGGGCCTCTGTCTGGGGTCAGCAGTCCATGTGTGTCTGTGGTGTTCCCTGTGTCTGTGCATTTTTTGGGCTCCCTGTCCCGGTCCCTGCGGGGGCGCTTTTCCGTGACAGCAGCGCCGTGTGGGGTTTTTTGGGGTCCCTCTCCTACATGTCACTTAGGGTGCTTGAGGATGCAGACACATGCGGCGACTGCTGTGTGGTAAAACACCGCCGGTCCGCCGTTTTTAATGGGGCCAGCATGTCTGGCTTCACTGTGGGCGCTCTTGCAGCATGCTATGTAGTGTATTTTCGCGCCTTACGGCGTCATCTTGTGTGTGGCAAAGCGATCGTTCCGAGCACATGTCGGCGGCCATCTTGCCGAAGCCTCCCATTCGTTTACATTGGCATCCATTTTCCCTTGGCATGCAGCCTGGTTCAGCCTCCAGCGGTGACATCACTTTCTCCTTTCTCACAGGAGAGTCCGAAGGAGCTAGTAACACTTTGTGGGGTTCTGTCCTGCTGTTCTTTTTCCTGCCTTGCCTTGTGTTCTTTTCCTGGTCAGTTTTATCCCTGCTGGGGCTCTGTATATCACAGTCTTATAGCGGTGTGCTGGGGAGGGGTCCGCAGCGCACTTAAAGGGCCAGGTTCAAAAAAAAAAAATTTTTCCTTTCTAATATGGAATCCCAGGACAGCAAATTTCCGCCAGCCTTGGTGGGGGAATTTAGGGTCCACTGCATCCTCTAACCAGACTGATTTGGCTGCTATTGTGGCAACTTTGGTGTCAAAAATGGATGTGCTGATGTCTGAACGTGCTGCTAGGAAAAGGCCTACGATTACCTTTTCTTCTGATTCTGAGAGTGACATGGTTGCTGTAGGTAGCGTGGCTCTTTCAGGGTCTCGCTCTTCTCAGGACCCGCAAGAGTCTGAGGGGGAGGCGGAGGTCGCAGGGGTGGATGACTCCCCCCCTGGGTCGCCCGAGGAACGCGCAGCTATGGATGAGTTGATCCTAGCAGTGAAGGAAACACTACATTTGGAGGATGAGCCCACTCCTCAGGGCATTGTGTCCTCTTTTGGAACACACAGGACCCGCAAGATGGCACAGGTTTTTCCTTGCCCTGCAGAATTTCACCATAAGGTGACTGAGCTATGGCATAATTTGAAGCACACCTTTGTGGTGCCTAAGCAGTTTCAACTTCTCTACCCTTTTGCGGCTACTACGGCTGCGTGCTGATGTGTGCCTCCTCAAGTGGATAACACGGTGGCCAGGTTGAACAAGTCTACCCTGTTACCCACTGAGGACTCCCCGGTGTTTAGGGATCCTACTGATAGGAGACTGGAGTCTCTTGCCCGTCATTCCTACACGGTAGCGGGTTCCATGCGCAAGCCTATTTTTGCCTCTGTAATGGTGGCTCAGGCTGTGGCGGATTGGACCAAGGTGCTCAAACGCACCGTCGTGGCCGACTATGCCCCTTCCACTACTCTGGACATGGTGGAGCAGATTCATCGTGGGGTCATGTATTTGTGCGATGCGGCTCTGAATGAGGCCCCATTGGCGATACGCCTGTCCAGTGTCGCTGTGGTTAACCGTCGATTAATCTGGTTGAAATGCTGGTCGGCTGACCAAAAGTCCAGGAAGACGGTGGCTGACATCCCCTTTGCGGGGTCTCGCCTTTTTGGGGAATCATTGTACGAATTGGTTAAAGGTGTCACTGGGGGTAAGAGCACTCTGCTCCCCCAGAATCCCAAGGGCAAGTTTTTCCGTGGTAAGCGGGGCCCATCCTTTAAACCTACTCAAGGGTCCTTTCGTGCCTTCAGGGCGCAGAACAAGGTAAAACCCTTCAAGGGCCAGGGTAGCCAGAAGAAGCCCTGGTTTGGCAAACAAAAACTCGGCCAGACCGGTGCGGCGGCTCAGTCCGCCTCTGCCTGAAGGGGCGCCCTCACCCATTACAGGGGTGGGGGGACGTTTGCGCGGTTTCCTACAACCTTGGCTGCTCCGAATCACGGACAGGTGGGTTCAGGAAATGATTCGGTCAGGGTACAAGATCGAATTTCTTTCACGGCCGGCAAACAGATTCTTTCCCTCAAATCTTCATTTGACCCCAGGGCGATTACAGGACCTGCATCAGGCGGTGTAGGATCTTCTCGCTCAGGGGGTGATTGTCCCGGTGCCTCATCAGGACAGGTTTCGGGGTTACTATTCAAATCTGTTCACTGTGCCCAGATTCTGGACTTAAAAGTGCTGAACCACTTCGTGCACGTTCAAAAATTTTCCATGGAGTCACTCCGTTCAGTGGTGGCCTCCCTGAATCCGGGAGAGTTCCTGGCTTCCATAGACCTGAAGGATGCGTATCTGCACATCCCCATTTTCGAGGGTCATCAGAGGTACCTCCGATTTGCTATCGCGGAGGATCATTACCAGTTTGTGGCGTTACCTTTCGGTCTCGCTTCGGCTCCAAGGGTCTTTACCAAAGTGTTGGCGCCTGTTCTGGGCCTGTTGCGGGCACAGGGCATCGTGGTCTTGGGATATCTGGACGATCTCCTGTTAAGATCGAGTGCCAGTCAGGACCTGCTGCGCGATCTGTCCACTACGGTCCAGACGCTTCAGGAGTTCAGTTGGACGATCAACGTTCAGAAGTCGACCTTGTCGCCTTCGGTTCGTCTCCAGTATCTGGGAATGGTTCTGGACTCTGCTCACGCAAAAATGTTCTTGCCGGAGGACAGGCTTCGGACTCTGCAGAACGAGGTCAGGTCCCTCAGGGACAACGACTCCTCGTCGCTCAGGACCTGTATGCGGTCCCTGGGGTTGATGGTGTCAGCCTTTGAGGCGATACCATTTGCCCAGTTTCACACAAGATCTCTCCAGGCGGAGATCCTCACCAGGTGGGACAAACTACCTCAGTCCTTGGACCTGAGAGTATCTCTGAGCCACCAGACCAGAATGGATCTCTTGTGGTGGCTTCAGTCCCCGGCGGTATCGGACGGAAAATCCTTCCGGCCAATTCTGTGGACGGTAGTGACCACGGATGCCAGCCTGTCGGGCTGGGGTGGCGTCCTGGGCAACCTATAGTATATAGTTCATATTCCTATCGCACACCTTCCTGGTTTGTAGGCTCGTGTGTGCTGGGTGCTGAAGCGATCACCAGTTGGCAACTGGATTAGTTACAAGTAAATACATATTCGCCAGCACACCAAGGATCTTGCAAAAGCAGTCCAAAAAACTTTATTCAAGATACGATCACATCAAAAAATTGTGCAATGTTTCGGAGCCGAACAGGACCCCTTCTTCAGGCATGTGATGCAACCTGTCTGCCCAGGGCACCTGGTCGAGGGAGGAATCCTCCCTTCTGATAAACATTTTGGAATTGAGAGCAATCAGGCTGTGCCTGCTCCATTGGTCGGATCACCTTCAGGGCCGTCCTGTGCGGGTGCAGACGGACAATGCCACTGCGGTGGCTTACATCAACCACCAAGGGGGCACCAGGAGAGCCCGGGCGGCCCAGGAGGTGACCGGTATTCTGTCTTGGGCCGAGACTCATGTCAGTCCACATTCCGGGGGTGGAGAATTGGCAGGCCGACTATCTGAGCCGCCAGACCTTGGACCAGGGGGAATGGTCCCTACACCCCGAGGTGTTTCAAATGCTGTGTGTGAAGTGGGGATCCCCGGATGTAGATCTGTTCGCGTCTCGGCTGAACTACAAGGTGGAAAGGTTCGTGGCAAGAACACGTGATCCTCTGGCAGACGCCTCGGATGCGCTGGTGGTGCCTTGGCGTCAGTATCAACTGATATATGCCTTTCCTCCGCTTCAGCTGTTGTCCAGGTTCCTTCGCAGGTTGGACTCGGAACCATCACTGGTGATTCTGGTGGCACCGGACTGGCCTCGCCGGTCCTGGTACGCGGACATCGTTCACCTGGCCGTAGAGCCTCGGTGGCGGCTGCCAATGCGAGAAGATCTGCTGTCCCAGGGACCGATCTTCCATCCTGCTCTACAGTCGCTGGCTTTAACGGCCTGGCTGTTGAAAGCAAGGTCCTGAGAGACAGGGGTCTCTCCTCAGAGGTTATTCCTACTTTGATCAAGGCTAGAAAAGCCTCTTTATTACCGTACATGGAAAGCCTATTTTGCCTGGTTTGAGTCCAGGGGTTTCTCTCCTCGTTCTTACTCGGTGTCGAGAGTGTTAGCTTTCCTCCAGACTGGTGTGGACCAACGCCTTGCGTTGGCCACGATTAAAGGTCAGGTCTCTGCCCTGGCGGTTCTTTTACAGCGCCCTGTGGTGTCTCATTCCTTAATTCGCACCTTTGTTCAAGGTGTGCGGCACTTGGCCCCTCCTAGGAAGGAGCCGTTACCTCCATGGGACTTGAACTTGGTTCTGTCCTTGTTGCAGAGTTCCCCGTTTGAAAACATCAGGGAAATCTCGTTGCCTATGCTATCTAAAAAGGTGGCTTTCTTGGTGGCGATCACTTGCACTTGCATCACTGCTCGCAGAGTGTCGGAGTTGGCGGCGTTGTCTTGCCGCTCCCCTTACCTGGTGGTTCATAAGGATAAGGTGGTCTTGCGACCTAATCAGTCTTTTTTGCCAAAGGTGGTTTCGGAATTTCACCTGAATGAGGACATTGTTTTGCCTTCGCTTTGTGCGAATCCCAAGCATCCAAAAGAGGTTGCTTTACATGCCTTGGATGTTGTCCGGGCGATCAGGGTCTATCTGTTGTCGACTGAATCCTTTTGAAAATCGGATTTTCTGTTTGTCCTTCCTGAGGGACCTCGGAAGGGTATGGCTGCGTCTGCAGCAACCATTACCAAATGGATCAGACAGACCATTGTACAGGCCTATTCGTTGCAGGAACGGGTTCCTCCTTTCCCTGTCAAGGCGCACTCTACCAGGTCGATGAGTACGTCCTGGGCCTATCGCATCAGGCCTCGGTGACCCAGGTGTGCAAGGCTGCGACTTGGTCGTCGGCGCACACTTTTTCCAAATTCTACAAAATTGCTGTTCTGGCATCAGCTGATGCGTCTTTTGGCCGCAAAGTTCTCTGTGCGGCTGTTCCTTAGGAAACCCTGTTTTTTTCTTTGGGTTCCTAGCTGTTGTAATTTTTTCCCCTTGGTTATTTGTTTTCCTGGGTTGTTGCTCATGTTGAGCCTTTGTTTTTTGTTACCCAGAAGGTTACTTTCTTGTACGTGTAAGGTTCCTTTCTCTGATGTGGGTACTACGTTGCTTTTCTGGCGGTTGCGTTGCCCTCCCCTCATGTCTACACTGCTTTGGGACATCCCCATAAGTGAAGACTGTGTGAATGGGCGGCGACTGTCAGAGGACGTAAGACAAAAGGGAATTTTTGTAAAATTTTACCGTAAAATTCCTTTCTCTGAGTCCTCCGACAGTCGCCGCCCCCGCCCCTCTTTTTGGGGTCTTTTGTATACACTTTCACTGCTTGCGACCAAACTGAATTGGGATGGCTATTGCAGGGGGTATTGGACTGGTAGGACAGCCCCCATGGGTGTGACTATGTAGATTTATTGTTCTTTTACAAGTCTTATGCCTAGAAACTCCTGTGGAGATGAAGTCAATACCCCATAAGTGAAGACTGTGTGAATGGGCGGCGACTGTCGGAGGACTCAGAGAAATGAATTTTACTGTAAGATTTTACAAAAATCTTTTTACCAATTGCCGACCACTCACAGTGATACTACTGCGGCAGGTCGGCCCCCCTGGGTCCAGCGACGTAGACCTACGTCGCTGGACTCCTAATGGTCTCGGCGGCGCACCTTCCTTCCCCGATCGTCTGGGAAAGTGTGAGAAGACCCGCCTGCTTATGTAAACAAAGCAGGCGGATCTTCTCAGTGACAGACAGGGAGAGATCACAGAATTCAGCATAGCTGAACCTGCGATCTCTGTCTGTTTCACAGAACCCCCCACATCAGTAAGCATGAGGCATACATTTAAGCCTTTGAGCACCCATAGGGTTAACCCCTTCCCTGCCAGTGTCATTATTACAGTAACAGTGCATATTTATAGCACTGATTACTGTAGTAATGTCACGGGTCGCCCCAAAAGTGTCAAAAATGTCAGTTAGGGGTCCGATCTGTCCACCGCAATGTCGCAGTCCCGCAAAAAAATCGTAGATCGCCGCCATTACTACTAAAAAAAAAAAAACAATAAAAATGACATTAATTGTTCCCGTAGTTAGTGAACGCGATAACGTTTGCGCAAACCAATCAAAATACACTTATTGTGATTTTTTTTTTACCAAAAATATGTAGCAGAAAACAAATTGGCCTAAAATGTTAAAACATTTTGATTTTTACATTTTTTTGGGAATGTTATATAGCAGAATGTGAAAAATATTGTTTTTGTCTTCAAAATTGTCGCTCTTTTTTTGTTTATAGCGCAAAAATTAAAAATCACACAGGTGATCAAATATCACCAAAAGAAATCTCTATTTGTGGGGGAAAAAAAGAACGTAAATTTTGTTTGGATACAGCGTCGCACGACCGCGCAATTGTTTGTTAAATTAAGGCAAAGCCGAATCGCAAAATAGGGCCTGGTCAGGAAGGGGGTCAAATCTTCCGGTCTTAAAGTAGTTAATTGGTCATATGTAATATTCTAATTTTCTGAGTTTTGGGTTTTAACTAGCTATAAGCCATAATCATCAAATCTAAAATAAAGAAATGCTTGAAATATATCACTCTGTGTGTAATGATTATGTATAATATGAATTTCACTTTTTGAATTGAATTACTGAAATAAATTAACCTTTTGACAATATTCTAACTTTTTCCAGGATCAATTATCTGGATGTTGAAATTTTCACAAAGGGGGATCGATTGGCAACTAGATTTTTCTTTAAACAATTGATAGGAACGGTTTCATTCCTTTAACCAGTTGCCTCTATCCCCCTTTGCTTTTCAATAACCCCAGAGGACAATTTCTTAGGATGAAAATAAATTGTGCAGATAATGAGGATTTTTTTAGGCAGTCTAACATATTGAAGGAGATATTCATCCAGGAAGGTTATGCAGAAGATAAATTGGATGCAGAAATAGAGAGTATCGCCAAGAAGAATAAGGGTTTGGTGTTGAGAGATAAATCAGAACAGACAGAGATTTAGCTATAGTGTTGGAGCCTAATTCCTAATATAGACAAGCGGAGAAAAGTTTGAAAAAACATTGGAACATCTTAAAGAAAGATAGACATATGGGAGCTTTTTGACCTGACATACCTAAGGTTAGCACCATAAATTGCAAATTCTATTGTTAGAAGTGCAATAGATCCCCCTAAGTTATCTGGCCCTTATAGAACCACATTTTTGGACCCAGTTGGTTTTTAGACTTGTGGGTGTCGTTACGGCTGCAAAGCAGTAAACACAAATGAAAGAAGGATTTTATTATAGGATCAAATGATAAAAAAAAGTTGCAATCAAATCATTTATTTTAAGTGACTCAGAGGGGGTGGTCTACATGGTACAATTTCCTTGCGGCCTCCACTATGTTGGAAGGACAAGGATATTGGCCACCCGCCTGAGAGAACACATTTATAAAATAAAAAGGTATATAAAAGACATAATCGTGTCTAACAATTTCCATATTTGTCACAATAGAAACCCTCTTGGTCTAAAATTTTGGAGGATAGAGAAAATTAGGAAGCATTGGAGAGGGGGGTAACTAGAGCCTTGTTCAAGCCTGGGACATGGTTGTTCTACGAGGTCAACACTCTTGCCCCGTTTGGTCTAACTTTGACACAGATCTTAACTGCTTTGGCAGTGAGGACTAAAAAAAAAAAAAAAAAAAAAATTTGTGAAGTGGTTTTGTGTAATTTATATGTAGCTGAAATTTCCCAGTTAATTATTGCCATTAGGACTATTGTTTTAGGTGTACTGTATATCTAAATTTCTTAAATGTATTTTTAGTTTTCACATTGCTTAACTAAATATTGGTAGTTGCCTTTTGTGTGACATGTATACCATACAAAGCGGTTCCACTTGCTTATTGCTTGCCTGGGAAGGTAAATCCATGAGTTTGTGCCTGCAGCAGAAGACACAGATTCCCCGGTGTAATAGAGCCCTATCAGCCCCATTGTTAGGGTGGTCCTGGGGGTGAGAGCATACCCTATTGGGGATCCTGGTGGTGGTTTTACTCATGTCTTGGGATTATTATTACTTCCATTGCCACTTGTCTCTGGATTGAGTAGTTATTAGCACTATATTTAGGATTTTTTCAAAGTTTGGACTTTTGCACGCTTTTTTCTAGATTTTTTGCATGACTGCTTTATTAATTATGTTTGTCCATATTTGTCTTATACAATATGTATTCATTTTTTTTGGAGATTCTTAAAAGAGAAGCTCCAGGCACCTGCAGAAAAATATTAAAAGTCAGCAGCTACAAATGCTATAGCTGCTGACTAGTAATAATAGGACACTTACCCGCCATCTCCACTTAAGCTACGAAGAGTACCTTTGTTTGAAATTTAGAGCCCATTCAGACTAGCGCGACTTGTCAGGCGACTTGTCAGCCTGACAAGTCGCGGTAGGTCGTGGTCCATTGAGTAGTACAGGACCCGTTCTAATAGGAGCGACACAAGTTGCCCCGACTTAGAAAAAGGGTCCTGTACTACTTTGGGGTGACCTGGGAGCGACTTGCATAGACTTCCATTATGTGAAGTCCCTGCAAGTCGCGCCGAAGTCGCGGTGCACGCGACATCAAAGGTCGCCCCCCCGAAGTCGGATCGCCTCAGTGTGAACCGGCTCTTAAGTTTGTTGTTTTGTTACATTGTTACATTGTTTCAGTGTGTTAGGGCTCATGTACACAGAGGCTAGGTTGACCAGCGCCACAATTTTACCACATTTTGGGGCAGGCGGTTAAAACCTTATTATCCTGAACGCGATTCTTATGTGTTCAGGAGAGGGAGGTTGAATCTCCCCTAACCTCAGCAGATTTTAAACTCTTGTAAAAGCCAATGTGTGCATGGACACATAGGCTTTTATGAAGTTGAGTTTATGAGCTTTTGCAAAAAAAAAAATGGCAAAAGATTCTAAACTTATGTTTAAAAGCTGTAGTGTATGTGAGCCCTTAAGTGGCGGTTCACACTTGTGCGATGCGGGAACGCTGCAAATATGCAGCGTGATCCCGCATCGCATCCGCACCTCTGGCAGTTCACACTGCCATATGCGATACGCAGGGGGTGTCAATTAATTGTTAACGACACCCCCAGTTTGATCGCATATCGCAGTGCGATCTGACAGTTCGCACAGGATCGGATCGCACAAGTGTGAACCACTGTGCGATCCGATCCTGATGCAGCTGAAAAAAAGGGTCCTGTGCGTGTTTGGTGCGGATACAGTGTGAATCCAGCCATACAAAGTGTATGGCTGAATTTGCATCCGCACATGAGATCGCATGTAATGAAGGAGCCGTGCGCTCCGAATTACATGCGATCTCGCAAGCCGCACAAATGTGAACCGGCACTGAAGTGATATATTATATTATGTTAATATTATGTTTTTTTTTTTTTTTTGTTTGTTTTTTTTTTTTTATTTTTATTGGGTTTTCAAAATCAACACAGAAATACAAAGCAATAACATCAACATTATATATATATATATATATATATATATATATATATATATATATATATAACAGTATAAACAATATAACAGTAAAGAGACTGGGGTAGGCCCAGATCGCGATCACGTAATACACTGAGCAAACAGGTATGTGGAAGGAACCATAATTGGCAAGTAAATGGGAGGAAATTGGGGTGAGGAGAGGGGAGGTATATTGAGAGAGACTAAGTAGAGGGGTTATATGGATGAGATGAGAGGAGAGGTGGGGGGGGGGGGAGAAGATAAGTAGGGAGGAAAAGAAAGGAGGAACCAAAGAGAGGAAATGGTTTGGTACTCTATTAAATATTTATATTCAACAGTGTTTCCAAAATGTAACCTAACGAGCTATCAGTTCAGGAGTCCATAGGAACAGCAGTGGTATCTCACTACTGAGGGGTGGCAAAAGGGAAGGGGGGAGAAGACCAGGGGGGGGTCTCTAGAGCGAGAGGTGGGAGTTCAAGTAGGGTGACCATCCCATTCTTGTGAAGGGCAGAATTTGTCAAGATAAGATGACCATTTAGATCTAAAACAATGTGGGTTAGTTCTGAAAATAGTCAGATCCAGGTATTCCTTTCGGAGCAGAGCGTTCAAGTCTGATTTGACCTCACGTATTGTTGGAGGGGAAGAAGAAGTCTATTTTCTAAGGATTACTCTTCTGGCAATCATGTAACATGTGGAAATCCACGCTTTGTGAGTAATGATGATGGAGGATTGAGATCTGTTGCGGGTTACATACATAGTTACATAGTAGGTGAGGTTGAATAAAGACAATAGTCCATCCAGTTCAACCTGTGTAGGTGTGTGTGGCTGTAATCATCTAACATAGCCCTTAATGTCCTGATGGACATTGCGTGGAGATGAGGGGGAACAGAGTCCAGCACGCCAACAAGTAAGGGAAAGGGATTCTTTGCAGGTTTGAGCCCCGTTACTGAGGAGACCAAGTATTCCACTTGGTCCCAAAAGGACCAATGGTAATGATTAAGCACAAGATGTATGTGTGAAATGTGTCTACGAGACTTCATGCTGGTGTCTTTGGTGTCATCACTTGCAACTTTTTGGAAATAAAGGTATTTGAAACCTATTGGAATCCCTGGATGTGCGGCTATTTATTTTCCTACAAGTGGTCCCAAAAGGAGGAAACAAAGTGGCATGTCCACAGTCTGTGATAGAGGGTAGGGTGGTATGCAAAACACCAGGAGCATCCCTGGATGGGAGAATGCAACGGTGATGATGAGAAGGGTGAGTATGCATGGTGTAGAATTTTGAGTTGCTGCTCCCTCCAAAATTCATTGTGGATGAAAGTACATGTGGAGTAGTTACTGTTAGGAGCCATTACAGGCAAGAGCTTTGTCCCAAGAAGTACGCATGAGTGCCTTGGAGGATAAGAGGGGGCGATGTTGAATAGGACAGTACACATTGGAGAGCTTAAGGGATTCCAGTGATATTAAGGTGTCCATTATTGACAAATCTTCTGGTTTTAGCTCGACACAGGGATTGTGCGTGGGCTGTCAGCTGGTGGACATAGAGAAAGTGGTTCAGGGGAATATCATACAGCTGCTGAAGAGTGCGAAAAGGGAGAGGGTTTCCGGTGGAAGGATAAAACAGTTGAGAAAAACATTTTAAACCAGATGAAGCCCAGGAGGTGTAAACAGGTTCCAATTCCAATTTCTGGAGGGCAGGGTTGCCTGTGATGGGAATATGCTTGGAAATATGCCGGGGAAGATCCAGTTTTTTCCTGAGTTCCCTCCAGGCTACTCGGGTGTCTCTGAAGAGGATATTCTGCCTCAAGGCGGAGGGTAGATCCCCCCATTTACTATGTAAGATGGCTGTTAGATTTAGAGGGCTAACCAATTTCGATTCTAATTCATAGATAGAGAACCTTGAAGTCCCATTGATTCAATCTATACCCACTCTCAATAAACAGGAAAGGTTATAGAGTCTGATGTCGGGGAGGTTGACTCCTCCCATGGACTTAGGGGGAAAGAGCTTGGGTAGGGCAATGCGCGGTCTCTTGCCATTCCAGAGGAATGTAGACAGGGATTTATGTAGAAGGTTAAAATCGGAATGTTTGATAAGTATGGGAAGCGTCTGCATGAGGTAGAGTAGTTTGGGGAAGCTAACCATTTTAAAGAGGTGACATCGTCCTAAGAGGGAAAGAGGAAATTTGGCCCAGCTGTCGAGTTCTTTGGAGATTTTAGCAATGATCAGGGAGTAGTGGGTGAGATCGAGATTGGCCAAGGGGGAAGTATTTCACTTTTAGAGTAATTTATTCGGAGGCCAGAACAGGATCGGAACCTGTCGAATATTCTTTTCACAACGTGCGTGTCATTGGTTGGATTAGACGTAAATAGGAGGATATCGTCTGCGAATAGCGTGAATCTGATTTCCTCTTGGCCAATGTTTATTCCCTTGAGGGGGGGCATGAAAGGTGAGGTATCGGGATAGGGGCTCAATAGCTGGGTTGAATAGAAGGGGAGAGAGAGGGCAGCCTTGCCTGGTGCCTTTATGGAGGGGAATAGTATTGGAGATAATGTTTGAGGTGACCACACTGGCAGTGGGAGATGTATACATGGCTTAGATTAAGTGCAGGAAGCGTCCCGAAAAGCCAAACTTTTTTGCCATCTGATTATGGCGAAGTCGTGGTGGGGCTTAGAGAGTGCATGTGAAAGTGCAATCAGGACTTTACGTATGTTTGCCGTGGCAGAACGTCCCTTGGTAAAGCCTGCCTGGGATGGATGAAGTAGGGATGGCATGATGGCATGATCAATGCTAATCTACTGCTAATCTACTGGCCATTATTTTAGATAATAACTTGGTGTCCCGTTTGATGAGAGATAATGAGCGATAAGAGCCAGGTTCAGTGGGATCCTTACCTGGTTTAGAAATAAGTTTGATAAATGCTTGAGAGCCCGTGGGCATGTAATTAACGCCATCCATAATGTGTTGGAACATGTCTGTCAAAGTTGGGGAAATCATATTCTTAGTGAGTTTGTAGAACTTCGAGGTGTATCCATCAGGGCCAGGGGCCTTACCAGGGGAGGAGATGGATGTAAGCACTTCAGAGGTGGTGATGGGAGCATTGAGGAGTAAAAGCTGGGTGTCTGAGACCTTGGGCACGTGGAGTTCCCCTAAAAAATTATTAGCTTCCACAACATATATAGGGTCCGAACGGTCAAGAGGGAAAAGAACCGCTCAAGTGAGGGGATAGTTCCAAACACATCCAACCCAGGTGCAGGCACGGATCCGCAGTCCTGATAGCAGCAAATGGAAGAGCACAAAAAGCCGCACAACTGGTTGAAGATGCAAAAAGTTAAAATCCAAATTTATTTTGCAGGCAAAAAGATAAAATCATCCAAGATGAAACCAAAACAGTCGGAGACATGGGGGGGAAAAGGGGAGCACGGCGGTTGACGCGTTTCACGGAGTCTTCCGCTTAGTCGTAACCATGCTGTACAATACAAGACACTGCTATATATAGAGGAAAAGGCATTTCAAATAACATGTACCTCCCAGAATGTGCTTGATTGAGCCCACACAGCTGCAGATACTAAATCCCAATTAAGGGCACACAAACAGCCCAGCAGGAATTGTATGTTTGCTTTTGCTTCACCTTTTGTCCAAAAACGCATAGCAAAAAAGTTCTATAAATGCATATGCGAAAAAGCTTTCAATAAAAATAAGGAAAAAACAGTAGTGATAATATAAAAAGACAGCTGGTAGAAGCCAAAAAACTAACAAAAACAAAGTAAAGGGAGAAAAGAAAAAAGAAAAACGAAGAGAAAAAAACGAAGGGAAAAAAAAAAAAAAAAAAGGGGGAAAAAAAAAAAAACAAGAAAAAGAAAAAAGACAAAGAAAAAGTAAACAGTAAAACGGAAGCATATAGATGTGTTCATACCCAGATGGAACTATGGTATAAAAAGAAATGGTGTATAATATAGTCATGAAGAGTATATATGTGTAAATATATAAGTGGTACACATAAAAATAATAAATGTGTAACCACAAACACATACATCACGTCCATATAGCATATGAAACAAATAGATAAATGGGGGGGGGAATTGTACACATATGTAATAGGTATGAGCACAACCCCCAAAAACGTATAACCCCATCCATTGAGTGGTATATCTGCAACTGTGTTCACATACATAGGGCAATCCACCCAATCGAAAGAATATAAAAATAACCAATGAGATATGTAAAAACACTAAACATTACCATAAAAATAATAATAAATACATAAATGCATAAACATAGAAGTCCTGTGTGTCTTTATCAGCATAATGGTATTATTATCCCCTATAAAGATATAAAAATAGGGACATTTAAATGGATATATACCCAAGACATTGGTAACATCTCAGGCATATCCCACATCGATCTAACAAAAAAAAAAAATATATATATATATATATATGCTTACGTGTACATGTCGACTTAGATCATACTGAACACAGAGTATAGCATGCACATGTGTGAACCACCGTGCATATAGCACAATCAATATCCATAAAGGAATCAGCCACACATTGCATAAATATATAGCCATGGAGGCAAGCCGAACGGAACAACATGCATATATATCGATGAACACATGCATTCCAAAAAAAAAAAAAAAAGATGCAGAGACCGAAATGGGACAAAAGGGAAGGAGAAATGAGAAAAAAAAAAAAAAAAAAAAAAGAGAAAAGAAGAAACAAAGAAACACTAAGACATAGAATGGCCAATCAAAGAAACATGTACCATGTATGCGTATGGGATACAGGTAGCCCTCTCTGTATGTATAGTTAAATGTATGTACCCACGAATAGATACATGAATCATTACTGGGAATAAAAGTGAGTAACATCCCATTCAAAGTTTAAACCGCCAGGTAAGCGGGTCTGGAGTTTATGAATCCAGAAAACCTCCCGCTTACATAGAAGGCGGAACACATCGCCCCCTCTTACAGGAGCAACCACACGTTCGATCACTTGGACCGATATCAAAGACAGATCACCGTCATGTTCTGAATTAAAATGTCGGGCCACATTAGTGGATTTCCTCAATCTGACATCACTAAGGTGTTCCCTAAATCTGTCTTTAAGTTTTCATGTGGTGCGACCCACATATTGTACAAAACATTCTCTGCAAGTAATGAGATAAATAAGGTATGTAGTGTTACAATTAAAAAACCTGTTGATTTTGTATGTTTTGTTCTCAATAGAGGATTGAAAGTTAACACCCCCTAGAATATGGGGACATGTAATGCAGTCCTTAGCCCCACATCGGAAATTACCTTTCAGATGCAACCATGTTTCTGATGTATTTTTAATTGTAGTGCTAAACAGACTTGGGGATAACTGGTTTCCCAGTGTTTTGGCCCTCTTGGCGACAATATTCACTCCTCCCTCTAAGATCCTGGCACAGTCCTTATCACCATACAGAATGGGAATATGTTTATTGATAATTTGTTTGATCCTGTTAAATTCCAAACTGTATGGGATGGTGAGATTAATGGAGCCATTATTGCCAGAAGTCTTAGATTCATTGAAATGTCTCTTTGGTGTAAGGAGGCTTTTCCTGTCCCTATTAAGGGCAATAGAGTATGCCCTGTCAAGGGTCCATTTTGGATAACCCCTAGCCAAAAAGCGTCTATACAAAAGTGCTGACTCTTTATTGAAAACGTCCAAGTCACTGCATATCCTTCTGATACGAAGGAATTGACCTACCGGTATACCCTTTCGAGTATGAAATGGGTGACTGGAGTCAGCATGTAACAAATTGTTACCAGCTGAGGGTTTCCTATATAGGCTAGTGACCACCTGATTTTGTCGATGCTCAAGGGTAACATCTAGGAAATCAATCCTATCAACATTGAATTGGCCAGTAAATGCCAGATTGTAATCATTGCAATTAAGATATTCCAAAAATAGGTCAAAAGGAAGGCCTTGTCTAGTGATAAAGATCAAATCATCTATATAACGAAAGAATATGACAATTTGATTCCTGTAGGGGTTACTATCTCCAAAAATGTGGACCCTCTCCCACCACCCCATGTAAAGGTTGGCCAGGGAGGGTGAAAAAATAGCCCCCATGGCTGCCCCACACTTCTGGAGATAGTAAACCCCATCAAACATGAAATAATTGTGCCCAAGGAGGTATTCCAAGACCTCCAAAATGTATGTCTTGGCCACCTCAGCCAGATCAGTATAGTGGGTAAGTGAAAAACGTACAGCTACTAGAGCTAGATTGTGGGGAATTGAAGAGTAGAGACTCACTACATCACAAGTCATCCACTGGTAATCTGGCTGCCAACAAATCTCACTGGTGATATTTAAGAGGTGCATAGTATCTCTTAGGTAACTGGGTAGAGTGTGCACAATGGGTTGAAGCTGGCCATCAAGCCACTCTCCCAGTCGTTCATTGAGAGACCCGATGCCAGCGACAATGGGCCTCCCCCGAACCGGGCGTGCCCCCTTGTGCACCTTAGGGAGGTGATGAAAAATTGGGGTGATGGGATATTCCGGTATCAGTTTATCAGACTCCTTAGGGGTAAGGATACCCATAGAGGCACCTCTATCAGTAAGCTCTCGCAAAATGGCTCTGAACCTATTCAAGGGGTCACCACTTAGTCTTATATATGTATCCGTATCAGACAATTGCCTGAGAGCTTCCATTTTGTATTCACCTTTGTCTAATATGACTACCGATCCCCCTTTATCCGCATTCCTAATAACAATAGAGTCATCCTCCATCAAAGATATTAAAGCATTCCTTTCCTGTACATTCAGATTGTCATTTCTCACCTGTACCTTATTGGGAACCGTTTGTTTCAGTTCAAAAATGTCCTCTTCGATTCGTTTTTGAAAGGTGTCCATCTGGGGTACCCGTGACTGAACAGGATAAAAATATGAGGGTACTTTGAATGAAACTTTGTTGACATTATCCTCTTTCTCCTGTACAGCATCTCGATTTTCCATCATTAAGTCCTCCAGATCGATGGTCGCACAATGTTCTCTAAAAGATCTCGGTGATTCTGGGCCATTATCCCCCAATATTGTCACAGGTTGATCCACACCCAAACCATTGTCCACATCCTGAGAAACCTGTAAAGCTGTATCATCCTTCAGAAAATGCTTGCGTAAGGTCAAGTTCTGGACAAATTTATTAATATCCAAGATCGTGGAAAACGGATCGAAATGTGTATGAGGGCAAAAGTTCAATCCTTTCGATAAAAGGCTCAATTCCCCCACGGTTAGGATCTTTTGTGATAGATTAATCACATTGTTGCTTGTCTCATCCTCATGTTTTATTTCCTCTGAGCTCGCAATGAATAGTGGTGATCCCGTTGGCCTCCGGTGCTTCTTTCCTCCCCTCCTTGTTTTCTTTGCGTTTTTTTCTTTTTCTGGGGCTTTTTCTCCCTTCTCTGACCGTTTTTTGAAAAAGGGGTATTGTACGGTGTACCTCCTGATCTAGGGAGTTGAGCATGATCAGGAGAGCTATCCGAGCCAGGTGTACCATAGGGACTCTCTATGACGCTTGTTTCTGGATCGGAAAAGCTCACTATTTTCTTAAACTGGTGGCGATTCCATCGCTGCGATTTTTTCCACACATATACATTGTCCATTTCATAATCCACTTTATCACGCTGAAACTTTTCTTTTTTGCCATTCATGATCTCCTTTTCAAATTTGTCAGTTCTAGCACTGAGATTCTGATCAAACTCCGAAAATGAAGGCAAATCTTTAAAAGTGGATAGCTCCTGTTGTAACATTGTTATATCTTCTTGTAGCTTTTTTAATTCCAGGGTTCTAGATGTTATGATTATTTTCATTAGTTCAATAGAACAAGTAGAAAGAGTATCTGTCCACAATTTTTTAAGATCCTGGTTGAAAAGATCAAACGTTGGAAATTTCTTAATTCTCAAGCCACGAGGGATACGCTGAACCTCTACATACTCCGCAAGCGTAGTTTTCTCCCAATAGGCTTTAATCTCTTTAATTATTAGTTTTTCCAGTTTTCTGAAAGAAGCGTCCATAGGGGCCGAGGAATTATCTGAGTCTTCTCTCAAGAGAGATGTTGCTCCTGTTCTGAGGGGGTTAGCGTCATGTTTCCTAAGTGATCGGCCATTCACAGTCTCATCCATGTCTCCGGCTGAGTGGTATAATGATACAAAAATGTCAAGTCTATAGTAGCTCACATATGTAAAAGGGAACTCACCGAGCCGGTATCCAAAAGCGGAAACAGCAACAAACGGTCAAGAGGGAAAAGAACCGCTCAAGTGAGGGGATAGTTCCAAACACATCCAACCCAGGTGCAGGCACGGATCCGCAGTCCTGATAGCAGCAAATGGAAGAGCACAAAAAGCCGCACAACTGGTTGAAGATGCAAAAAGTTAAAATCCAAATTTATTTTGCAGGCAAAAAGATAAAATCATCCAAGATGAAACCAAAACAGTCGGAGACATGGGGGGGAAAAGGGGAGCACGGCGGTTGACGCGTTTCACGGAGTCTTCCGCTTAGTCGTAACCATGCTGTACAATACAAGACACTGCTATATATAGAGGAAAAGGCATTTCAAATAACATGTACCTCCCAGAATGTGCTTGATTGAGCCCACACAGCTGCAGATACTAAATCCCAATTAAGGGCACACAAACAGCCCAGCAGGAATTGTATGTTTGCTTTTGCTTCACCTTTTGTCCAAAAACGCATAGCAAAAAAGTTCTATAAATGCATATGCGAAAAAGCTTTCAATAAAAATAAGGAAAAAACAGTAGTGATAATATAAAAAGACAGCTGGTAGAAGCCAAAAAACTAACAAAAACAAAGTAGAGGGAGAAAAGAAAAAAGAAAAACGAAGAGAAAAAAACGAAGGGAAAAAAAAAAAAAAAAGGGGGAAAAAAAAAAAAACAAGAAAAAGAAAAAAGACAAAGAAAAAGTAAACAGTAAAACGGAAGCATATAGATGTGTTCATACCCAGATGGAACTATGGTATAAAAAGAAATGGTGTATAATATAGTCATGAAGAGCATATATGTGTAAATATATAAGTGGTACACATAAAAATAATAAATGTGTAACCACAAACACATACATCACGTCCATATAGCATATGAAACAAATAGATAAATGGGGGGGGGGAATTGTACACATATGTAATAGGTATGAGCACAACCCCCAAAAACGTATAACCCCATCCATTGAGTGGTATATCTGCAACTGTGTTCACATACATAGGGCAATCCACCCAATCGAAAGAATATAAAAATAACCAATGAGATATGTAAAAACACTAAACATTACCATAAAAATAATAATAAATACATAAATGCATAAACATAGAAGTCCTGTGTGTCTTTATCAGCATAATGGTATTATTATCCCCTATAAAGATATAAAAATAGGGACATTTAAATGGATATATACCCAAGACATTGGTAACATCTCAGGCATATCCCACATCGATCTAACAAAAAAAAAAATATATATATATATATATATGCTTACGTGTACATGTCGACTTAGATCATACTGAACACAGAGTATAGCATGCACATGTGTGAACCACCGTGCATATAGCACAATCAATATCCATAAAGGAATCAGCCACACATTGCATAAATATATAGCCATGGAGGCAAGCCGAACGGAACAACATGCATA
Source organism: Pelophylax lessonae (assembly GCF_965119305.1). Lineage (NCBI taxonomy): Eukaryota > Metazoa > Chordata > Amphibia > Anura > Ranidae > Pelophylax > Pelophylax lessonae. Next base: position 267,530,853 of record NC_138772.1, on the reverse strand, counting down.
TATATCGATGAACACATGCATTCCAAAAAAAAAAAAAAAGATGCAGAGACCGAAATGGGACAAAAGGGAAGGAGAAATGAGAAAAAAAAAAAAAAAGAGAAAAGAAGAAACAAAGAAACACTAAGACATAGAATGGCCAATCAAAGAAACATGTACCATGTATGCGTATGGGATACAGGTAGCCCTCTCTGTATGTATAGTTAAATGTATGTACCCACGAATAGATACATGAATCATTACTGGGAATAAAAGTGAGTAACATCCCATTCAAAGTTTAAACCGCCAGGTAAGCGGGTCTGGAGTTTATGAATCCAGAAAACCTCCCGCTTACATAGAAGGCGGAACACATCGCCCCCTCTTACAGGAGCAACCACACGTTCGATCACTTGGACCGATATCAAAGACAGATCACCGTCATGTTCTGAATTAAAATGTCGGGCCACATTAGTGGATTTCCTCAATCTGACATCACTAAGGTGTTCCCTAAATCTGTCTTTAAGTTTTCGTGTGGTGCGACCCACATATTGTACAAAACATTCTCTGCAAGTAATGAGATAAATAAGGTATGTAGTGTTACAATTAAAAAACCTGTTGATTTTGTATGTTTTGTTCTCAATAGAGGATTGAAAGTTAACACCCCCTAGAATATGGGGACATGTAATGCAGTCCTTAGCCCCACATCGGAAATTACCTTTCAGATGCAACCATGTTTCTGATGTATTTTTAATTGTAGTGCTAAACAGACTTGGGGATAACTGGTTTCCCAGTGTTTTGGCCCTCTTGGCGACAATATTCACTCCTCCCTCTAAGATCCTGGCACAGTCCTTATCACCATACAGAATGGGAATATGTTTATTGATAATTTGTTTGATCCTGTTAAATTCCAAACTGTATGGGATGGTGAGATTAATGGAGCCATTATTGCCAGAAGTCTTAGATTCATTGAAATGTCTCTTTGGTGTAAGGAGGCTTTTCCTGTCCCTATTAAGGGCAATAGAGTATGCCCTGTCAAGGGTCCATTTTGGATAACCCCTAGCCAAAAAGCGTCTATACAAAAGCGCTGACTCTTTATTGAAAACGTCCAAGTCACTGCATATCCTTCTGATACGAAGGAATTGACCTACCGGTATACCCTTTCGAGTATGAAATGGGTGACTGGAGTCAGCATGTAACAAATTGTTACCAGCTGAGGGTTTCCTATATAGGCTAGTGACCACCTGATTTTGTCGATGCTCAAGGGTAACATCTAGGAAATCAATCCTATCAACATTGAATTGGCCAGTAAATGCCAGATTGTAATCATTGCGATTAAGATATTCCAAAAATAGGTCAAAAGGAAGGCCTTGTCTAGTGATAAAGATCAAATCATCTATATAACGAAAGAATATGACAATTTGATTCCTGTAGGGGTTACTATCTCCAAAAATGTGGACCCTCTCCCACCACCCCATGTAAAGGTTGGCCAGGGAGGGTGAAAAAATAGCCCCCATGGCTGCCCCACACTTCTGGAGATAGTAAACCCCATCAAACATGAAATAATTGTGCCCAAGGAGGTATTCCAAGACCTCCAAAATGTATGTCTTGGCCACCTCAGCCAGATCAGTATAGTGGGTAAGTGAAAAACGTACAGCTACTAGAGCTAGATTGTGGGGAATTGAAGAGTAGAGACTCACTACATCACAAGTCATCCACTGGTAATCTGGCTGCCAACAAATCTCACTGGTGATATTTAAGAGGTGCATAGTATCTCTTAGGTAACTGGGTAGAGTGTGCACAATGGGTTGAAGCTGGCCATCAAGCCACTCTCCCAGTCGTTCATTGAGAGACCCGATGCCAGCGACAATGGGCCTCCCCCGAACCGGGCGTGCCCCCTTGTGCACCTTAGGGAGGTGATGAAAAATTGGGGTGATGGGATATTCCGGTATCAGTTTATCAGACTCCTTAGGGGTAAGGATACCCATAGAGGCACCTCTATCAGTAAGCTCTCGCAAAATGGCTCTGAACCTATTCAAGGGGTCACCACTTAGTCTTATATATGTATCCGTATCAGACAATTGCCTGAGAGCTTCCATTTTGTATTCACCTTTGTCTAATATGACTACTGATCCCCCTTTATCCGCATTCCTAATAACAATAGAGTCATCCTCCATCAAAGATATTAAAGCATTCCTTTCCTGTACATTCAGATTGTCATTTCTCACCTGTACCTTATTGGGAACCGTTTGTTTCAGTTCAAAAAATATAGGGTCCGGACCATGTAGGGCAGCATAAAAGCGCTCCATAATTGAATTAATACCTTTTGGAGGTGGAGGACAGTGTCCCCGTAGTGTCCCGGAGAGATGTTATGTGAGTAGGTGTGTATGGACCTTTGCATAAGTGGGCTAAGAGCTTCCCTGATTTATTTCCGTATTTATGGTATTGGAGGTCAAGTAGGGACTTTTGAAAATGTTCCTGGGTGAGGACCCAGTGATCAAATTGGGATTTGGCTTCTCGCCATTGAATTCTGTGGGCAGGTGTGTTCTGCTGTTGAAGGCGGGAATGAGCCAAGCGAAGTGCATTATTCGCAAGAACGAAGCTTGCGTTTGTCTTTTTTTTGTAGGCAGAGGCAAATGCGATAATCCTGCCCCGAAGGACAGCTTTGCCCGTCTCCCACAGCAGGACTGGGTTGTCAGCATGTTGTATATTGTCAGCTAGGAAAATGGACCATGTATCCTGGAGGGAGGCTAGGAGGTCAGCATTGTTGGCGAGGTAAGAAAGGAACCACCAGGGTTTGGTAGTGGAGTGGGGTATAGCAGAGGTCAGAATAACCGAGATCGGAGAATGGTCTGACAGCACTAAGTCAGAGATGGATGGAGACAATAATGAATGGGTCAGGAGGGTGTTATTGAAGAAGTAGTCAATTCTTGAGAACGTGTCGTGCGGGGATGAGTAGAAGGTATATTCCTTGCCTGTGGGATTAGCCAAGCACCAGATATCAGTGAGGTGAAGGCTGTTAGTGAAGGTCGCCAGAGGGGAGACTGCTGAGGGGGTACCGGGGGGTGGTCGAAGTTTCGGAAGAGTTTTATCTTCCCCCTGGGTCCATTGCCGAGTTAAAATCCCCAGCTAGCAGTAGAGGTAGGTGAGGTAGGTGAATATGAGGGGCTAGGTGGCCAGTCATAGCTTGGAAAAAAGATTTTGAAGCAGGGGTAGGGGCGTATACATTAACAAGGGCTATAACGCCAGAATTTTAGGCCAGGTGTAGGATTTGAATATGTCCCTCATCATCAGAATATACTGGAATAATGTCACATGTGACCCTTTTATGGACCAAGAGCATGACTCCTGCTTTACACTCGGCCTACTGAAAGTTTACGCATTCGGTCAAGGTCAGCCAAGGTGAGGTGGGTTTCCTGTAACATGGCTATGTCATTATTGAGGCGTTTGAGATGCCTGAGGATGGCCATTCGTTTATGGGGAGACGGGAGTCCCTTGACATTCAAGTCAAGTGCAACATTCCCTTGAGCAGATGCTGTAGCAAAACAAAATTGAACACAGAACTAAAAACATACCAGAACTTGGACGGACTTCTGTTTTTTCCTCATGAGACACACTACATCCGACAGCATTACCGGTGATACTGCTGGTTCCACTCGCTATAGCTCTGGGCAGGAGAATCTCCACGTGGGGTGATTGTAGGACGAGTCCATCAGAGCGAAGAATTACATGAAGAGAATAGAGAGAGGAGTCAGGACTCTGGGAAAACTGTGGGGGCAGCTTAAAGCAAAAGAAAAACATGTCAAGACCTCATGCAACCGACACGTATGAACAACTAGTAGTACAACCAGTGGCAGCCAAGCCGTATAGAAATTACAAAAGTGGTAATTAGGGGACACGACCTTGAAGCAGTTAAATGGTGGCGAGGTGTATCAGACCTCAAATGTGATCAACAAGAAAACATCCGTATGGGGTGAGAGAAGATGTCAGCGAGGCTTGCCCTGCGCCGTGGATTTGGTGGAGAAGCGTGCCCTTTTAGGAGAATCCTTGCATGGGCTGCGAAGGTCTCTTGGGACAGGAGAGAGGGAGGGAGCAGCAGGAGGATGGGTATCCATAGAAAGATGGAGGTGGGAGCGTATATATTCTGCAGCCTCATCAGGATGCGAGAAGGATTTAGATTCCCTGAACTGATCGGTAAAGCGTAGAGTAGCTGGATAAGTTAGTGTGAATTTAATGCCTTTGTGGTATAGAGCATTGCAGGATGGCTGTAAAGCTTTCCATCTGCGGCGCTACTTCCTGGGAGTAATCGGTGAATAGTAAAAGCTTGTGACCATCAAAAGTAAAGGATTTTGTGTTCTTAAAAGATTTGAGTATGGCCAGTCTGTCAGAGTAATGTTAATACCGCACAATTACAAGGCATGGGGATGTACACTCACTTGAGGGGGATCCAAGGCGGTGCGCCCGTTCAACTATGCATGGTGTATTAATGCCCAATGCCTGTGGAATCCGTACAGAGCAGATTTCAGATAACATGCCCGTATTAAAAGACTCTGGAAGCCCGATCATCCTGAGATTGTTCCTGTGTGATCTGTTCTCTAAATCATCCAATTTTTCCAGTATATATTGCTGAGTTTCAGCAGTTTTACTATCTGTGGGGAACGATGATTGCATTTCATCCTCTAGTTCAGCAATCCTGTGCTCCACCTCAGATAATCTTGTGGCCTGCTCCCCCAGCTCTTTGCGGAGCTGAGAGATTCCCGCTGCTACCGCCGCTCCACCGCCTCAGCTATAGTGGGTGAGAGTATAGCAGCCACCGTCTGTGCCATGCGTTGGCACTGCATGTCATTAGGGGCAGCAGATTGATCAACTGCAGGGAGAGCGGGGCCGTGCTGTCCATGCTGTCTGCGGCAGCCATGTTACCTGTTTGTATAGGCGCGGTCGGCTGCTGAGAATCCTGCCTGTGGAGTGCGGCAGTCCCGGTACCGCTGTGAACCACAAATCGGTCCATCAAATTGTTGACTGTCAGCGGCTCTTAGAGGGGGCAGCAGGGCCGGTGTGAAGAGGCTGCGAGCGGTGTATAAGAGGTTTTATAAGCAGGGTTCGCCGGAACCGCCTTATCTCACTCCCTGCTCATGAGGCGCTGGAACTTAAAGTCGTTAATATTATGTTATTCTTGTAATGTTCCGCAGAGGAGCTTTAGTCCCCCCCCCCCCAAAAAAAAAAAAATTAAAAGTCAGCAACTACAAATACTGTAGCTGCTGACTTTTAATATAGGAACACTTACCTGTCCAGGGATCCAGCACTATCCTCACCAGAGTCGATTCTTCAATGGGCTTGGGGTCCAGGCCCTGCCATCTTATCTAAGGGAAACTGGCAGTGAAGCCTTGTGGCTTCACAGCCAGCTTCCCACTGTGTATGATTGAGCTGCGCTGTGCATTGTGAATGGTCCCACAGTCTTCTGGGACCTGTGTTGTGTTCCAGGAGGCTGCAGGCAAAGGGGGGTAAACTTTCTCTCATATTGCCATTGCAATGGGTGGTAGTCAGAGTGGGTACCCTGTCAAAACCAGGTACCTGCCCCCCCCCACAAAAAAAAATCTAGGTGCTAGATGAGGGGGGAGGATGCAATCAAGTGAAATTTCCCCCGTTTAGTTGATGTTCTGCTTTATTCGCCAGTAAGAGAGCTTGATTACTTAATTTAATAATTCAGGAGCTGTTCAGTAGACACTTATTGTCATTGAGTAACATACTACTTAGTTATTTGATGCTGTATCCTCTTGTTTAGGTTAAGTTTCATTTTGCTTCTCCCAGTTATTTAAGTCCAAGTCTGGTAAATGTCTGGGAAATGATTCCATTGTATACCTTGAATTCCCAAACATCCCTTCCAAGCCTGTAAGCAAGTCTTCCTTGCAATGAGGGGGGACATCTATTAGCTTTTAGCAACCACCTGGTCTGTAAGGATCTCAGACGTATGGGTAAAGGACTTGGTTTCCAGGTGCCACAAACTAGCATTTCAATCGCTGCTTCACCTATGTTCATGTTGTCAAAGCTGCCAACATCTTTGCAATGACTAACAAATCCTCCACACACTGCTTTGGCACAACTCCTTTCTCAAAGGGCTATTGCCATTGCTTCAGTAAATTCAGTAAATAAAATGCTTTAGAATTTATAATCAAATTTGTTCACAGTTCCCAAAGCAAACAATTCTTGATTTAAAAGCTTTAATGTCTTTGTTCGAATTAAAATATTTTGCATGGAAATTCACCAGGTCATTTGTTTCTGCCCTTCTTCTGGGAGATTTTCTGGCCTCTGTAGACATCAGCAGTGCAGGTCCCCATTTTTTCAGCTTATCAAAGCTATCTGCGTTTTGCTGTGAGAACACAACACTACCGTTCTTGTTAGCCTTCTCCTTGATCTCACCATTGCACCTCATGTACTGTATTTACAAAAAAATCTAGCCTTGGTGCTTGCTTTTATGCTCACAATGGGGGTGCCATTTGGGCTACCTAGATGACCTTCTGTTGAAAGAGTAGGACCTTTTAGATGCCTTAAAGATTTGGTTGGGTCCTGAAAACTCGGAAGTCAGTACTGGAGCTGACTCATCACATGGAGTATTTAGGTCTCCTCCTAGAGACAGTTTAAATGCTCAGTCCAGAGTTTTTCTTCCAAAAGAAACTCCTGATTCTACACTCCCATGTGTTGGAACTCTGCAGTCAAGGGGCTGCCTAACTCTCATTTTTTGCATAACAGTTTTGGGGTTAATGGTTGTTTCAATTGAGGCAGATGACTGAGATTCTCTGGTGATTATCATTGCATTGCATTGGACCTAGGCAGATGTGGTACTCTGGCTTTATCAGGTATCTTGAAAACATCCAAGGGCTCTGGCGCTGAAGCGTAGGTCATAAAAGATAGAGGCCTTTCAGGTTTGATTATCGCAGAAAATAAAAAATAAAAACAAATAAAAAAAATATAATCTCTATTCTATAAACTGCTCAATAAAAATTAAAGGAACACTTTAAAAACACATCAGATCTCAATAGGGAAACATGTCATGCTGGATATCTATACTGACTGGGTAATGTTTTAGTAACGAAAGGATGCCACATTGTTTGATGGAAATTAAAATTATTACCCTACGGAGGGCTGAACATCAGAGTGAAAAAATGGTGCAGCAGGCTAGTCCAATTTGCTGAAATTTCAATGCAGCAACTCAAAATGGTACTCAATAGTTTGTATGGCCCCCTACGTGCTTGTCTGCATGCCTGACAACGTCAAGGTATGCCCCTAATGAGACGATGAATGGTGTCTTGGGGTATTTCCTCCCAGATCTGGAACAGGGCATCACTGAGCTCCTGAACAGACTGAGGTGCAACCTGGCTGCGTCGGATGGGTCAGGAAAAAAATGTCCCAGAGGTGTTCTATTGGATTTAGGTCAGGCAAGCATGGGGGCCATTCAATGGTATCAATTCCTTCATCCTCCAGGAACTCGCCTGAGGAAGGAGCACGCATGCCCGAACGCGAGCACCCCCCTGCCACTATTGGATGTAAGCCTGGAAACTGAATGCTGCCAAAAACACAGGAAGTGTCGGACTCCACCGGCACAGCCAGGACCACGGCCGCCACAGTGTACTTCCCTAACATCCCTACAGTGTTGCAGATGAACCATCACCATTTGCTGATCAACTATTTCCTCTGTGTGAGTTACTACATTGTTTTTATGTAATAAATAACCTTTTATTCTACACTGAGTTGGTGCTGCTTTTCTTCTCCTACCCCTTTTTATCCTCCAGGAACTGGATGCATACTGTCGCCACATGAGGCCGGGCATTATTGTGCACCAGGAGGAACCCAGGACCCACTGTATTTGTTTCTCTTAAATATCACCATGTCATTACACAGATCTTGAAGGAAAAATATATTGTGTCATGTTTTCTCCACGTGTGTCTCTCTTAAAATAAATTGAGACAAAATTGATCACAGTAAATCTTCATTACAAACAGCAGACAGCAAACGTTCAGGCCACAGTTTGTCAAGATCTGAATGTTCACTGTTGAGAACTCAAATGAGAGAGTACCTGCATTTTTCAGCCAACTGCATTTATTGAATTGACAGTGTTTAATTTTATCTGTTTTGTCTGACTAGAAAATCAGGCATTCAAGTAATGATTACCACACAAATATCGAGCTGGCAGATCTAAGAAGCAGCAGCTGGCAAAAAAAAAACCAATCAGATATATTGTAAACCAGAAATAAACCATTATTTGCTGTGCTAAAAAGTTGCACAAAAATATCAAAATGAGCCTAAACCCTATCATGTAGTACAGTAAACCCCCCTCCATTGCGGGGGTTACGTTCCGGACCCAGCCGCGAAAAGTGAAATTCCGCGAAATAGAAAAACCCTATTAAAATGCATTGTAGGCATGATTTTTTTACTGTCACTGTACGTGTAGAAGCATTTTAAGGTCTTTAAACACACTTTTAAAACAATAGAAACTCATTTAAACACATAAAAGATACTTAGAGACAGAGCAAGAGCTATGAAAAACACAAAAATCTTTCATTTTTAATGATTTATATAGTAAAATAACATTACAAAAAAACCCGCGAATTACCGGGACCGCAAAAACTGAACCGCGATGTAGCGGGGGATTACTGTATATCCAAAAATAAGTCCTATATAAAATGTAACAAAAATTCATGTGAAAACAGTCCAACTGAAGAAAGTGTCAAAGTCCCAACTCCATCCAAAGTAGTGAAGAAACTAAATATGCAGTATAGACTTCAATCCAGACTGTGAATCACTCAGGTGTACCACCACTATAGAGTGTGCCACCACTATAGAGACTATTGAGAAACTGCAGTAGCCATCACTAATGGGGAGGAAAAAAAGGCACCTACCATGGAGGACATAATAACAGTTAAAGAAGAAGTAAACCCTCCTCTGACACTTGTACCTATAGGTAAGCCTATGATAAGGCTTACCTATAGGTACTGTAAATGTCTCCTAAACATGTATCGTTTAGGAGATATTTACCTTACATGCAGCCAGTGATGTCACTGGCGCATGCGCTCTGAAGGAACGGCCGCTGGTGCCGTTCCTTCAGAACTCCGTGTCGTGACCGTCGGCTCCCGCGCACGACGTCACCGTGGCTCCGGCCAATCAGATGGCCGGATGCCGCGATCCCGGAAGACGGGCGACTGGATGTGATGCCCATCATACAGCTAAGCGGGCGGCACGGCAGGGGCTCGTTCTAAGGTAAGTATTTCATAATGAGCTAGTATGCGATGCATACTAGCTCATTATGTGTTTTGTCTTTCAGGGTGCAAAAGAAAAAAAAAAGGGTTTACAACCTCTTTAAAGCTTGTTTGACTCTTTGGAATGAAAGGGTTCATGTGCTCTGGTAAGAGTTCATTTTATTTATGGTAGTGGACCACAGTCTTTTCACATATGAAGTTTTGTTGATTACATTTTATATTGGACTTTTGGATATACTACATGTTTGGGTTTAGGTTTATTTTAGGAATTCAAGTAATGCAAACCAGAGGAACAAAATATTTTTCAGAAAGTCAAAACACAGTGCCATGCTCAAAGACACAGTGCCATCTAAAATTGACAGCCATAATAACAGAAACATATAGGATATTACAAAATATTTTTATACTAAATATATTTCAGCTGGCAAGCTTGATCACATAGTCATGGTAGTGGGGCCACATTTAGCAGCATATTCTAGCACTGTGTTCAGATCTGTAGAAAAAGAAATGCTAGTCTCATGTTCCACGGTGCATTTTTTAGACTCATTTACATGCACACGCATCCGAACATGTATTAGTGAGCATGTACACGCGTATGTGCATACATTCATTCTAGTGGCTAGAATAAATTATTATTTTAGCCACTAGAATTAATTTATACATGTAGAGTTCCAAAATCTGTACACACATACTGTACATATGAGTACTTTATGTACTTAAAGGAAAAGTACAGCCAAAGCTAGTTTGACTGTACTTCTGTGATTCCCAGGAGTGCAGTTCGTCCTGCATTCCTATGACCCGTTTTAAGCAGAGAGCTGGCTGAAATCACTGAGTCGGTCCAGGCTTGGGAAGGATCCTTATCATAAGGTCAGGTTCCAACCATATGCCAGTAACGACACCCAGCTCAATCTCTCAGCGAGCAGCTAAGAGGCTGAGCTAGCCGCTCCAGCCCTCTCCACAGCACAGAACTCCAGTGAGTGCGAGGGACTGACAGTCACCAGCTCTCTGCTCAGGGTGATCTGGTGTTCGATCGCACGGTTCTCAGTGTTAGAGTCGGCAGGGTACAGATGCAGCAATGGATCGATGCTGCATTCAGCTAGGTAAGTAAGAATCTAAAAAAAAAATCCCAAACCCCGTACTTCTCTTTTAAGTACATTACACACTTCCCCGCCGGCAAAATACAGTGATCATAGTTGCCAGCTGAAACTGGTGGCCCTGATCTTTCAGGAAAAACCCGCAGACAACCAGCATGCCCATACATAGATCAAAATTTCGATCCGTATTTGGCCAGCTTTAGTCTGTGTCACTACCCCTGTTTGACTAATCACATTTCTCTGAGAATGAGTACAGGTTTCCTCCCACTGTAAAGCTGGTCATACATGGGTCAAATTGCAGACAAGTTATCTTTCATTAATCAGACATTTCTGCGTTTTGTGATTTAATGGTGCCAACATTGATTTCCAAATTCCAACCAACCAAGCCTTCAACATGTTGCTACAGAAAATCATTTTCATATCCGGGAATTTTTTTTTTTTCCAGGTCACAGCTCATGCACATTTCTTTTTCGATTATATTTCTTGCATAATTCTCCCATCATTGATTAGAAATTAGTTAGTTTTTCCAAAAATTTCCAACATGCCCAATCACTCAAATTCGATGGCTGCATTAAAATTGGCCATTGCTGCAGCCCACTAATGGTGCAAAACCCGAAAGAAAATTCTTAGTTACTGAATTCGACCCATGTATGGCCTGCTTAAAAAGGTTTTATAAAGTATTTTTGATGTTTACATACCTGTTAATTAAACAGATAAAAAACCTATGTCAAGTTTATTTTTTGTTACTGCTTTTTATTTCTGTATGCAGAATTTAGTGTGCATTATGTTATGTTCGGTTCATTTGTAAATATTCAGCTGCATTAATAAGAGTGGGTACCAGTATAAAGGGTATTCTTTTCATTTACCTCTAGAGGTACCTTCAGAAGTGTTATCTCAATGCCAGTATTTGCTATGTTTGGCTCTGAATAATCACATGGAATTCTCTTTATGTGAATATTCGCATTTATTGTGAAACTATGATCTTTCTAAAATTAAACTCCAGGCAAGCAGCTAAATACACAGATGAAATACATGCATAAGTTGTCTTTTAAGTGGCAAAACGATTTGTATTTCTGTCAATTTAATCCTAAGATTTATACAGCTCTGGCGCATAACACAGTCCTGCCTGGGAGGGAAGGGGACCTAAACTTTCTATGCTGCTGCCGGAGTTTCACTTTCACTTGCCTCCTCGCCACCCTCTGACTGGACAGCGAAAAGAGGAGTAACACTAATGGACTCATCTCTCGGCCATTCTGCTCCTACCTTATATTGGCAAGCTCCTTGCACTGCAACACACCTGATTGGCTATGTGTGCTGTTTCTTCCTACACATCTCTAACTTCTGCTGTGCAAAGAAAGAGGCTGATGTCAAATCAAATTCAGGTACATTAGCTGTATTAATTGGTAGCTGGTAGAAAGATTGCTATATCAAAGGAATTATAAGATTTAGCCTTTGTACTGTTTATAATATCAAATAACTAATACTTTATTTTATATACTAAAGTATTTATTAAACTAACAAATACTTTATTTTATATTATCAGTATACAAAGATTAAGGCCCCATGCACACGGGGCGTTTTTAACGCCGCTGTAAGTAGCGTCAGGCGTTTTCTTCTTGCAGCCTAAAAACGCCCCTCCATGTTATTCTATGGCCTCATGCACACAAAGACGTTTTTAAGCTGTAAGTGGCCTAAGCGTTTTTCAGCTGCAACAAGAACCCACGGCAGCAGAAAAGAAGGAAAGAAGTAAGTTTTTCTGAAATGCATGACTTGTGTGCTGTATAATTACAAAGAATGCATATTTTAACCTTACTTCACTTTTCTTAGGCAAAATATTCCAAAAGAGGTGGAAGTCCCTCCGTGATCAGGTCAGGAGGGATCTGAGGAGGAAAAGGTGAACACTAGTGGTGCAGCTGCCTCCCACAAAAGACGACATGTGTACCACAATCATCTGGCATTTCTGCGTCAAGCTATGATAGACAGCAGTAGAGAGTAAGTTGCACATACTGTATTTTTGACTTACATATAGGGGTGCTCAGAGCATCATTTTCTGTGAATGTATTGCTATTCTGCAGTCATTTTTTTTTATATATTTTTCAGGACAACATCTAATATTGCGGACCTGACACAGGATGCTAGACAGGAGGTGGTGGAAGAACCGTCAGAGGACAGACCCCCCAGTGCTGCCACTGAAAACAGTGACATGACCATATCCATCCAATCCAGTGGATCTCATGTCTTCGATGAATCCACAATACAGGTTAGTGTCTGTCTAGTCTGTCTGCCATTCTGTTCTTCATTGTATGTATGTGACAAACTGAACCTTTTTCTTTCTTAACAGGAATCCAGGGACCTGGAATTTTCAGTGGAAGAAATTCCTGATAGTGGTGTGGGGCGTGGCCGTGGCGAGGTACCTGTCCGTGGCAACGAGGTGTGTGTGCGTGGCCGTGGCCGCAATCAGCGTCAGAGGGGTGGCGGTATTGTCCTTCAAAACGAGGACGGGGTGTTAGCGTTGCTGCAGGAAGTGCGGCAGGAGAGGCGCAGTGTGGATGTGTTCCTGGATCCTGGCAACGCACGCGCCGCCTTCTGCCGTACTGCATACCACATCCTGGAGGACATTGGGGGACCTGAAGAAAATCTTTGTATGGATCGCATGCTTGCCATTATGACACAATATCGGCATGCTAAACTAAGTGGTGGCCCATTCAACACTTTTCTTGATCCCCCAATGCCCTCTGGGACCTCAGCAACACTAACACCCCACTTGCAATACCGCCCCCCTCCGCAACGCCACCTACCTACCTTGTCCCCTCCGCAACGCCACCCAACACCTGTCTTGTCCCCGCCCTCCTATTTCCCACCCCACTCCTCCATTGATTTCTCCCAACCACCTACCCATTACCCACCACAAAACTTACCTGGACCCCCTTACCACCATGAGGTTGCACAAGAACGACAGGCCCAAGACACCCACTCGCATCCTGACATCAGCTACCCACGTGCGAAGTCACCGCGGTCAAGTCATGGCGATCAGTCAGGATACACCTACCAGCATTTGTGATTTTTTTTTTTTTTGCGTTTATTGAATAAAAGCCTTTTGTTGAAATGATATTTTGCCTCTTTTTTTTTTTAAATTGTATGTTGTAAAAGAAGTACATCTGCACAGGCCGGTAAGGGCTGGCACACACTTGCCACAGGCAGAAGGAAACCCCCCTCCTTCTTCTGCATGTGGCAAGTGTATGCACAGACCAGGGCTTGCACACACTTGCCACATGCAGAAGGAAACCCCCCTCCTTCTTCTGCATGTGGCAAGTGTATGCACAGACCAGGGCTGGCACACACTTGCCACATTCAGAAGGAAACCCCCCTCCTTCTTCTGCATGTGGCAAGTGTATGCACAGACCAGGGCTGGCACACACTTGCCACATGCAACATTGAACTGGAACAATGGAAGAATGATAGACATCAAAAGAACTGACATAAATGTTTAATAAAAGCTGTATGTGAAGATATCACAAAGTTTACAAGATGAATGATTTTAGACAAAATTATCCTGCCATGCCACTTCCCCATCAGGCGAGACAAAGAAATCCGCAAACTTATCTCTGATGGTCATGACTCGTGCTGTTGTTCGCAAGTCCATAAACTGCACGCGGTGCATGGGGCTACGTGGCTCTGGTTCAACGCTGCTCCTGTCGCTTCTCCTTAGGAAATTGTGCAAAACACAGCAGGCCAGGACAACCTTGGTGGCATTGTCAACATCCAGTTGCATACATGACAGCAAAACCCTCCATTTTGCTGAGCACACACCAAACGCACACTCCACAACACGACGAGCACGGCTCAGCCGATAATTGAATATACGTTTGGTGTGACTCAGTCCATAGCCACTGTATGGCCTCATCAGATTTTCTGCCAGTCCAAATGCTTCGTCGGCCACCATGACCAATGGCAAGCTTGGTTCCTCAGTACACGGTAGCGGCCTGCTTGTTGGTATGTTGAGTCGTCCTTCGTGTAGCCGACGTCCAAAGGCCGATTCTCGAAAGATGCGGGCATCACCCTGGCTGCCATATGCTCCTACATCAACAGCAAGGAATTGAAGATGGGCATCAGACAATGCCAGGAGTACCACAGAAAAATATTTCTTGTAGTTAAAGTATGCAGAGCCAGAATGGGGGGGCTTCTTCACCCTGATGTGTTTTCCATCAAGGGCACCGATACAGTTGGGGAACTGAGTTTTCTCCCAAAACTCATCGACAACTGCTTCCCACATCTCTTCAGTCGGCTCCGGCATGACCACCTCCTTCAACTCCTTCCATATTGCCGCACATGTCTCCTTAACAATTTTGGCCACCGTGGAGACACCTAGCAGAAAATAGTGGTGTAAGGAGACAAAGCTTTGGCCAGTAGCAAGAAACCTAAAATAAAAAGAAAAAATTATTACATATTACATAAAAGAATATATCTATCTTTCAAAAATACATTGAAAATATGTTTTAACTAGGACCTCACCACCTAACCCTCTTAACCCAAGTACTAACCCTATACAAAACACCAACAAAGTATTTCACTTACCGAAGTGTAACAAGCAGCCTTTCCTCCGGTGACACACTGCTTCGCATGTTCGTGTCCATCCGGGATAGCCTTGGCCTGAGCATCTCCAGCAGGTCATCGAAAAGCGGAACGGACATACGTGAGAAGTTGTACCACTTGTCCGGATACATACGGAGTTGGGTGTACATGGTGGTAAAGTACCCCACGGACAGACGCTGCGACATGACAGGATGCACCCAGAACCTTCGCCGTCTGCTCCTCTCATTCTCCTCCTCCAACTGTCTCCTTCTACGCATCCTTCTCAAGATGATGAGCAGGATCCCCTCATCAACCTTCTGCATAACAGGATCCATGACTCAGAAATGCAAAAAATACTCCGAAAATACAAGAAACACTCTCAGCTGATCTGAAAATGCTCTCTCCTCTCTCTCTCTCCCACCAAAATGGCATCGACACATTGCATTGTGGTTATTTTGGGTGTGGAAAATGGAGGAGGACTGTTTTTTAAAAAAAAATCGCTGTTTAGCGCTGACGCGCCTTAACGCGGCTTAACGCTCATTAACATATTTTTACAAACGCTGTTTAACGCGCGTTTTTAACGCCGGTTTTTCCCGGCGTCATAAATAGCTTGGACGTACGTTTTTTTGAATGCCCCGTGTGCATGAGGCCTTAAAGTCTCTCTTTACACTATACAGTATTTCACAATTAAAACATTTTTAAGTGAAAAAATACAAAAATAAAAATATGATCAATTAGTGTAAGCAATAAAATTCAAACAAAATAAATGTCCTGGTGTTGGTTCCAAATAAATGTGCAAATAAAATACACTGCCTCCCAGTGATATGCAATATTTTCCTGTGCTCCACCTGTGTGAAGAAATGTGCCTCTTACCTGAATTAAATGACCTCTAAATTATATGAGACCATATACAGCTCTGGATGTCATACATTATATGCAGGTCCTTGATCACAGGCGCTGACACCACTCAGATGGATGGATCACATGCAGCTCAGCCTTAACACTCGGCTCTCTCCTCTCACTAAGCCAAGATGTGATATATGGACAAACAAAGTGGAAAACTCATGGTGCAGTATGTATGCTTTAAAAAATGTATTAAAACAGCTATTGCACTTACATTTGTATAAAAGCAGCCAGGCAGTATAAAGGGAAGATAAGACCGTTGATAGCCCTAGCAAGTCTGGATCACAGTAACATAACGTCTCAACTCCTGTCTCCTTCCCATGCGTATCCCCGTAAAAGGCTGTGATTGTAAGATTCCTCCAAACCTGTTTCCGGTATTTGGAAATTTACCAAGGTGCAGCAATCTTATGCTTTTTCTTTTCGATTTTAAGTGCAAGGTATATCCTATCAGTATTAAAAAAATATAACTGCATAGTTCAGCTTTAATGTTTTTAAGATATGTATGCCAAATAAATAATCTAAGTGTAAAACTATCTTGTTAAAGTCTGTTATTATATTGAAGTCCCAGTTCCTATGTTTAATTTGTATGTACAATGTGTATACATGGGTGGAAAATAGACGTGTATGATGAAAAAACTAGTTTTGTTTCGTTTAGATTCATTAATCTAGTTTAGTTAAATTTGGTTGATTCATTCAATTCATATTCGTATTTGGAATTCGGTTTATGTCTTTTTTCAAATTTTCTTTGAATTTACCAATTTTTTGCTATTTGCTATTTGTTTTTTAATTAGTCTAATCAAAATCTTTAGATTTTTTTTTTTTTTATTCGAATGTGGCAAAATGAACAAACAAAAGAAAAATTGTCATCAAATGATTGCAATGACTTTTTAAATCACCTTTAGCTTTACAAAAATAGCATATTTTCAAAATGATACTCTAATAACACAGACAGTCTGATTTCAGAAATGTGTTTACAGTTCAAGTTCGACTGGAATTTGATGTAAAATTTAATTAGAATTTCCAAAATTTGGACGAATTTCATTTCATTACTCGGAGCATTCGGTAAACTTTGTTTATACTGTAATTCGGGTATTTGGATATATCCGAATAATGAAAAATTAGTCTGAATATTTATTCGGAATGAAACGAACCACACGTGTCTATTGGAAAACTGTTTCCATCATCTTATCTAAATGCAGATTGAGAACAGTAGAATTCTTTTGTTATGATTGTTGGCAAGAGACCATGTGATTTAGGCTGCCCAGGCGGGAAGCTAGGCAATAATAGTTCTTTCTAATGGAAAGAGTTACCATATTTCTTAAAATGTTTAGTGTGATTTAGTCAGTTTTATTGATAGCCCCACTTCAACAGTTTTTTTTTTATCCTAAGGTAAATTTTGCATTAAATCGTATGCCAGATGACAGATTTATATTGCATTCTGACAATTAACTTAAAGAGGTTGTAAACTCGTATAAATTTTTTTTTTTTTTTTTTACACCCTGCAAAAGAAAGACATAATGAGCTAGTATGCATCGCATACTAGCTCATTATGCAATACTTACCTCAGAACGAGCCCCCGCCGTGCCGCTCACTCACCTCTATGACAGGCGACATGTCTAGTCGCCCGTCTTCCGGGATCGCGGCAACCGGCCATCTGATTGGCCGGAGACGCGGTGACGTCACTCCCGCGCACGCGCGCGGGAGCCGACAGTCACGGCACGGGGCTCTGAAGGAACGGCACGATCGGCCGTTCCTTCAGAGCGCATGCGCCAGTGACGTCACTGGCGACATGTAAGGTAAATATCTCCTAAACGGTACATGTTTAGGAGATATTTACAGTACCTATAGGTAAGCCTTATCATAGGCTTGCCTATAGGTACAAGTTGTAGAGGAGGGTTTACTTCCTCTTTAACAGTAAACTTTAAGCTATTGTCCACTTTTATTAAGAGAAAAGAAAAAAAAACTTTCTCTGACAGTAAATTATTCTTAGTCACTTATTGTTAAAGTGGAATCCCTGCTTAACAATATATTTATTTTTTTTTAAATGCCCCCCCCCCCTCCCTTCCTTCTACCTATGCTGACCAACCTGTGTAAAAAAAAAAAATGTATATACATACCTTTTTTCAGTCAGCTCAGGTCTGGTCATGTGGTCCCCTTTGTCAGCGAGCTGCAGCTGCAGCAGAGAGAGCTCTTGACAATGGCTGGGAAATCTGAGAATGGTGATGCCACCCACAGGTTTCTATGTCCCAGCTATTTTCAGCACTCCCTCCTCTCCTATGCAGCAGCTGCTGACTGACACAGGGAACCGTTTCACATAACTGGATCTAAGCGACTTGAAAGTAGGGAAGCAAACACAGGTTAGTCAGCTTAGGTAGCAGGAGGGAGGAGGGGACATTTATAAGACTAGTTAGTGTTAGGCAGGAATTCTACATGTATTATAGCTGCAGGAAAATGTTTTCTTTAGTTTTGGACAGAGTGGAGAGGGAATTGAACACCTGTCATTCATTCTCCTATTTGTCCTGTTTACCTTTAGTATTGAACATGAAAGCAAATGAAAATTCCAAAGTTTGTGTTGTCCCCAGAAAAGTAACAGAGGGTCCCCAAGGTTTTCTCTTAGTTTGCCAGGACTTCCTCTCAGTTCCTGTTTGGCTATAGGTAAGTGTAGGTAAATTCTCCAAATAGGGTACAGATGGCAAAAAATGAACCAACAGGGATTATAACCCTTTCTTACTCTATCCAAATAATAATAAAAAAAAAGTTTTGCCTATATTTTTGCTTAAATCTTTACTTGTCTGATTTTCTTCACCTTGAAAAAATGGTTTAAACCTCCAAAATTGGTATAGCTCCAGAAAGAGAAATTAGGCTGCACTGACAGCAGGTGCCAGACCAGATACAGTACAGAACATGATCTCATGCTATTCACATATAGCCTTATGATACATATAAAGCTACATTTGTTCAGTGCTTGGAGCATCCACATTCTCAATCACAATTTTGATTTTTATCATTAAAAATGCATGATGAAGTACACAACGTTAAAGCTTAAAAGCTAACCTCCAGGGAACTATTAAATCATACAAGAATCCAAATATTAAAAAGTGAATAAAACAACTAAATGTATTTAAATATAGTGTATTTATATTTTTGTTCCTTATTTCCCCTCACAGCAGTAATCTGAAACAGAAAGGACCAGCACCATAAGCAATCAGAACAGTATGATTTTTTCCCCATCTGCCCAATTCTTTCAATAAATTTAATATTTTGTATAATGCTTTTTTGAAGTTATAAATTATTACCTGTGCCTTAAAAGTCCCACCCCAAGGGGAACTTCTTTCCTTAAGTCTTTGATTACGGGATGTGGCACACTTTGGAGTGATCTCACATGAGCATACTATACATCTGCCCAAGCCAAGCATTTATAAAAAAACTGCTTGTCCTGCAATCTTTTCTTCATAAGGAGTTTAATCTGAGTCTGTACCCCAGTCCAGGACAAACAGTTTTCAGATGATTTGAACATAGACAGCCTCCATTGCAACCACCCGCTCATTTACTTTGTCTGCTTTTAATCAATTTCTTTAATAAGAAGGCCTTCATTGTGTCTCAAACAATCATATAAGAAGCTGAATATAAGTTCATATCTAGAAAAGCAAAATAAGGCCCTTTGGACCGAATCGTGGTTAGTAGTGGCAAAACCCCTTAGGGTAGCCAGTAGGGGAGAGTGGCCTGACTCACCCCTAGCTAGAAAATCTATAGAAATAATATAACAGCACATCTACCACAATGTACAATATAGACATAAATAAATACACTCTAAATAGTGGCACTAAAACCAAGACGATATAGGCATTTGCCAAAGTAAACAAATTATAACACCCTGTGAAATATTTATGTGAATAAAGTTCAGTGACAAATAAGTCATCTAATATTTAAAACAAAAATTAAAAAATAAAGATTGTGTATCCGTGATGAATCGATCTTTTCAAAATTCTATCCACCACACCACGTAAAGTTTGTGACAGCACTCCCCCATAGGGTATTACCTCACCAAATATAATTGCCTCACATTCTCATGCTCGGCAAAACAGGCATGTACCCCTCTAGGGTTAAAAGATATCCAGCAATGATCTCTACTCCTCAATAGTGACTCATAGACACTCTTTGTATGTGAAACAAAAAAGAATCCAATACTGCAATAAGTTTTGACAAAAATGTATTAAAACCAAAAGTAAAAGCCTACAAATATTTCACTCATAGTATCTGATAGGAACCCAGCATCAAATCAATATCAGATAAAGAGTTATAAGTGCTTGAGTGGCAAGTGTATTGCCCTTCCATCAGGTGTAGTTTGCTCCTGGGGTCATACAGATCCACCTCACTATATAGCTTTTCTAGGGAGGTTAGGCATACTGCTTTAGGCTGCTTGGATAGTGGAAACCTCTCCTGTCTATTATTAAAATATAGCACAGAACACATACCAACATAAAGTGGGGTTTTCTCAAGTTTGACAGCAAATGTGGAAATACACTTTAACCACTTAAGCCCCGGAAGATTTTACCCCCTTCCTGACCAGGGCCTATTTTGCGATTCGGCACTGCGTGATTTTAACGGACAATTGCGCGGTCGTGCGACGCTGTACCCAAACTAATTTGACGTCCTTTTTTCCCACAAACAGAGCTTTCTTTTGGTGGTATTTGATCACCTGTGCGATTTTTCCTTTTTGCGCTACAAACTAAAAAAGAGCGTCAATTTTTCAAAAATAACAATATTTTTTACATTTTTTTTTATAAGAAATTCCCCCCCAAAAAAATGTAAAAATCTAAATGTTTTAACATTTTAGGCCAATTTGTTTTCTGCTACATATGTTTGGTAAAAAAAAAATCACAAAAAGCGTATTTTGATTGGTTTGCGCAAAAGTTATTGCGTTTACTAACTAAGGGAAAGATTTTTGTCATTTTTGTTGTTTTTTTTTAACGCGTAATGGCGGCGATCTGCGATTTTTTTTGCTGTACTGTGACATTGCGGCAGACAGATCGGACCCTTGACTGACATTTTTGGGGTTACCAGTGACATTATTGCAGTAATCAGATGCTATACATATGCACTGTTACTGTAAAATGACACTGGCAGTGAAGGGGTTAACTTTTTTTTGAGAGGGAGGGGTTATGTGTGTCCCTAGGGGCGTGATTCTAACTGTGATTGGCTGTGGCTTGAGGTGTATGAACAGTGATCAATGGTCCTACATAGTAGAACCGTATGATCACCATTCATACACAGGGGAGAATGACAGGCGGCTTGTTTACTCCCGCTCTAACGGACGATCGCGAGTGACCAGCGGACATCGGGTCCACCGGTCACACGCGCGGGGGGGTCCGTGACCGCGCGGGAGCGGGAGCGCGCCTCCGGCGGTGTGCGCTCGCTCCCTAGACCCTCACAGGCTAGCGACATAACCCTACGTGGCTCTGCCTGTGAGGGGCTGACTGCCGACGTAAATAGTCGTGCGGCAGTCAGCAAGTGGTTAACTACTTGACCTCTAGAAGGTTTTATCCCCTTCATGACGAGGCCATTTTTTGCTATTCAGCACTGTGCTACTTTAAATTAAACGTATTGCTGCACTAAACAAAAATAATAAGCACAATGTATAATATAAAACCAAAAGCAGCTGACACAAAAAGATTCTGAATAAAAATCAATAAGAACAATATAAGTGAAGGTGTAGCGCTATATTCAAGTCCATGGAAATTATAGTAAAGAGTCCACGTGCATAATAAAGTTCACACCGGCAAGCTTAGTATTGCAGGGAACTAGAAATCCACCACCAGGTACTCATCAATACACTCTTACCAAGATGATTAGACCTAAACAGGTCATGTATCACAGTTAGTAGATAGCGGAGACCAGGGCTCTAATCCACATAGGAAATCTCTCCCAGCTTAGTGCAATAGCCAGCGATGTCACTCATTATTCCTCTCCAAAAAACAAGCAAAAATGCCTCTCATTGTGAAGTAAGTTCATACAGATTTATTTAGGAAAGGTAAAGCAGCTTACATGTATGCAGAGTGGCAGCGGCGTATCACACGGTTACTTGCCGGCGTGACTTAGTTTCTAACCGAGAAAATGGCCGCTGTGTCCCCCGATCGCGCATGCGTCCTTCCTCCGTAGGCTCCACCCAGGAATAATGAATGACATCGCTGGCTATTGCACTAAGCTGGGAGAGATTTTCTATGTGGATTAGAGCCCTGGTCTCCGCTACCTACCACCTGTGATACGTGACCTGTTTAGGTCTAACGATCTGGTAAGAGTGTATTGATGAGTACCTGGTGGTGGATTTCTAGTTCCCTGCACTACTAAGCTTGCCGGTGTGAACTTTATTATGCACGTGGACTCTTTACTATAATTTCCATGGACTTGAATGTTCCTGTTTGTGGATTAGCGCTACACCTTCACTTATACTGTGATACTTTAATTGGCAATTGCACGATCATGCGACACTGCACACAAGTGAAATTTATATAACTATTTCACACAAATACTGCAAAGCTTTTTTTTTTTTTTGCTATATAAGTAAACTGCAAATGTAAAAATATATATATTTTCTACTTTCTGTTATAAAACGTAACCAATAAAATAAAATGTCTTCAAAAATTTACACCAAAATGTATTCTGCTTCATTTTTATGGTTAAAAAAAAAAAAAAAATCCCAATAAGTGTGTTTTAATTGGTTTGTGTGAAAGTTATAGTGTCTACAAACTATGCTATATATATTTAAAAATTGATCATTCATGATGTACCAATGGCCTCATTGATTGATCTCATTTCTTGAGGCCCTTAAAATGGCAAGTACAAATACCCCCCAAATAACCCCTTTTTAGAAAGTAGACACTCTGAGGTATTTTTTAAAGTTGTAGATTTTTATCACTTTTTTTGGAAAATGAAGAAATTAACCCCTTGCCGACCGCTCATGTTGCTGCTACTGCAGCAGATCGGCTTGGCTGGGTCTGGCGACGTAGACGTATGTCACCAGATACCTCCCTCTCTCGGAGGCGCGCGTGCACCGCCGGAGGCTCGCTCTTGCTGTGTTTAGGACACAGCGGGAGTCGGGCCAGGGGAGGAGATGCGGTGATCATCGTCTCTCCTCCCCGATCGTCTGGGAAAGTGTGAGGAAATCCGCCGGCTTGTGTAAACAAAGCGGGCGGATCTCTTCTGTGACAGGCAAGGACAGATCACAGGATTACCAAAGCTGAACCTGCGATCTGTGTCTGTGTCACACAACCCCCTCCCCCCACGCATGTCAGTAAGCATGAGGCATACATTTAACCCCTTGATCACCAACAGTGTTAACCCCTTCCCTGTCAGTGTCATTATTACAGTAACCGTGCATATTTATAGCACTGATTACTGTAGTAATGTCACTGGTCCCCCCAAAAGTGTCAAAAATTACTAGTAAAAAAAAATAAATAAAAATGACAAATCTTTCCCGTAGTTAGTAAATGCAATAACTTTTGCACAAACCAATCAAAATACGCTTATTGTGATTTTTTTTTACCAAAAATATGTAGCAGAAAACAAATTGGCCTAAAATGATAAAAAATTTTGATTTGTAAATTTTTTTGGGGTCATTTTATATATCAGAATGTGAAAAATATTGTTTTTGTTTTCAAAATTGTCGCTCTTTTTTTCAAAAATTAAAAATCGCACAGGTGATCAAATATACACTATTGTGGGGAAAGAAATTACATAAATTTAATTTGGGTACAGCGGCGCACGACTGCACAATTGTCCGTTAAATTAATCCAGTGCCGAATCGCAAAATATGGCCTAGCCAGGAATGGGGTAAAATCTTCCGGTCTTAAAGTGGTTAAAAATACGCTCATTGAGAATTTTTTTGTCAAAGACATGTAGCAAAATACATTTTAGCCTAAATATATGACAACAATTCAATATATTGGATATTTTTTAACTGTCAAAGTAGAAAATGTTGATTTTTCGCAAAAGTTTTGCTCTTTTTTTATTAATATCGCAAAAAATGAAAAGCGCAAAGGTGATCAAATACCACCAAAAGAAAGCTCTGTTTGTGGGAAAAAAGGACGTAAATTAAGTTTGGGTACAGCGTTGCATGTCCGTGTAATTGTCTTTTAAAGTCGCGCAGTGCCAAGTTGAAAAAAGTGGCCTGGACGTTAAGCAGGAAAATCCTCCGGTCTTAAAGTGGATAAAAATAGTAAAATTTTGTTTCTTATTTTTCACAGTTTTTTTTTTTTTTACATACTGTCAACAGTGCAATACAGCACATGTTTTAAAAAAAAAAAAAAAAAAAAAAAACATTTTTATTCAATTTTTTTCCTATTTTTTATATAGTTTTTTTTCAGAGTATTCAGTATCACCATAGTGACACTGTACCACTCTGATCAGGATTTTTTTTTTGTACTTTGATTACTGTTACATTGATGAACTGTCTTGAATGGGTTACATTCATACCATCTGTGATTACTATTGTGTGCTGTGATTGGCCCACGGCTATCACATAGTATAAGGTGCTGTGATTGGCCCAGGTACGGTATAACAGCTGTGGGCCAATCACAGCATAACAATACTTAGCACAGCTGTTATAAATGAAACCTATTCATAAAGGTTGTGCTTGAGCCCCCCCTAACACAGAAGAGGCATAGTGATGTACATGTACGTCATCCTGCCTGGCTGTCCCGCCCTGTCACAGTAAATGTATTATGACTGTGTGGCAAGCAGTTAAGCACATGTATTAGGCCACATTTTGAACAGGAGAGACACCAAGCAGTTTTTAATGAACACATCAACATTAGAGGGTAATTATTTCATTACACTGGTCCTTCTAGTTCAACCCAAAAAAAAAAAAAAACTCATACACAAATAGAAACACTCCATATACACTATCCTATTGTCAGGGAATCCCTGTGAGACGTCTGTGGCGTGGCCGTGCACATGCTATTCCCAGAAGAATGACTAATGGGCGTGGCGCCAGACGGGCTATTTAAAGGAAGCTCAATCCTGTTTCCTTTGCTGACTGATCTTCAGCTGTTTCCTGTGACCTGATGATACCTGTATGCTTCCCTGTTGCTGACCTGGCTTGTTCTGAACTTGGACTTGGATTCTGCTTCTCTGCTAAACCTGACCCGGCTCCGTCCCTGACCTGGCTCTGCTTATGATTTGGTACCCTGCTGTACCGCCTGTTGATGACCCTGGCTTTCCTACTACTCTGACTCTGTCTCAAACCTTGTCTCTCAGAGCTACCCGAGTGCTTGCCTGGCTATCTGCTGCACCTGTTCCATACATCATTGCATGTTTCAGTTTCCAGGATCCAGACCAGCAGCCTATCCTGATCCATCAACAACCACAGGCACTCGTGTCCCTCCTGGCCCTTGACACCCTCTGTCTCACCTTCAGTGGGGTCTGGGCAGGAGATATTAGAGAGGCCGACCTCATCAACTCAGACTCCTCCCAGGTACGTGACACCTATACCCACAGGTCATCCAGTGGAAGGCAAAAAAAAAAGCATGATCCAATTCGCTCCAGTGGGGGAAAGAATTTCCTCCCTGATGTCTCAAGAGGCAATTGGAAATTCCCTGGATCAACTACTCCTAGTTTATTACCTTTAAGAATGAATAAATAATAAATAAATATTATATTGGGCTCTATTGCCAATAGATTATACACTGAGCAATACCATTGCTCCCTGAACATGTACATGACAAAACGTGTAGGTGGTTTCACTTCTTGAAGATTTTGTATGATAAAATGTGTAGGGATATCGCTTTCTAAAGACATTGTATGATAAAACACGTAGGAGCAGAGCCATCAATGCTGACGTCATCCTGCAAGGATGCTAGTAATCCACTGAGCTAGCGGTGGGTCCGGCATCTTTACAGTAGTAAGCAAACAGCATATTTCAATGTAATCGGATCTGACATTGTTTTTATATGCTAAAAAGATTTTATACTACTGAGGCTTTCTTTTCTTCCCCATGAATTTGAATTGATTTAATGTATGATCTATACCAAGTATCCAGTTATATTCTGTGAATGTAGGCGTTCATCCAGCTCCTTTTTAAAACAATCTACTGAGTTGGCCAAAAACCAGTTCTAGAGGGAGTCTATTCCACCATTTCACAGCTCTTACTGTGAGGAAGTCTTTCTCTTTGTGAAAGTTACACTTTTTTTCCTCCAGAGAGCCCCCCCATCCTCTGTATTGACTTGAAAGTGAATAACTCTACACCACATTCACTATATGAGTCATTTATGTATTTATACATATTAATCACTTCCCCCCTTTATCACCTTTTCCCAAAAGAGAATAAATTCAGTTCCTCTAATCTTTCCTCATAGCTGTGCTCCTCCATGCTCCTTATCAGTTTGGTTGCCTTTGTCTGCACTTTCTCCAGTTCTCCGATATGCTTTTTGTGAACCGGTGCCAAAATTGAGCTGCATATTCTAGATGAGGTGTTACTATTGTTTTGTACAGGGGCAAAATTATGTCTATCTCTCTGGAGTTTATACCTCTTATAATATAAGAAAGTACAGTATATTCCTAGCTGTAGAAACTGCAGCTTGGCACTGCATGTTATTATTTAATTCCGGAGTGAAACAAATCTTAGCACTATTTTACTAATCTGACATTTGTTAGTATAACCGTACATTTCATTGCAACTACTTTGTGCATTCAGGTGAATTATATCTTGTTTTTTTTTTTCAGGACTAATTGGGCTTTCATATGGTGGTAAATGGTAATGGATATTTCCCAAATTGTCTTCCAGGACAGCCCATGAGAGAAGCACCTCCTCCAACAGGAACAGAAAAAACATCATCAATACACGTTAAAAGGCAGTCCCTCTGCTGAACTGGTCAGTTTTTGTGTTTCCTCCGGACAGGGGAGATGCATGCATCACCTGGAACCTGGGTGAGGAAGGCCTCTGTTCTCTGGCTTTCTTTTTGTTCCACCCAACCTTTACTTATCTGGCGCCACTGGGAGCAGCTGGTATGGTTTTCTGAAAGATGACCCTTCAAGACCACCCCTCAGACAGGAAAGTGGTAGCTTGGTTCCCTTTCTCCTTCTGGGCCTGGTGAAGGCCATGACTAGAAGGCTTGACAGGAATCAGCACAGGCAGCGTGGGTTCCCAGCCAGGTGTCTGGGTGCATGCACTGTCTGCACTATAGGATATTTTTTCTCGGGAGCTTGCGCAGTAGCTACATTAGGATTGTGGCCTGTATGTGTTCCTGTGTGACCGGATAATGCACGTGCAGTAATCCTGGTAGGGGAAAAGTCATTTCCAGGCATTGAAGGCTCTGGTTCCAAGCCTCTTTTTCTGAGCAGGGGTAGGGGAAGGGCTAGCTGGTACCTTTAAATAGCGTTTCCTTCAAGCACAGGCTGTCAGGATGCTACAGGTGGAGGAGCTGATATCTGATAATTATGGTAATTCCAAGGTTTGTAGAGGTCTTTTGACTTTTAATGACCCCCCCCCCCACAAAATATTAAGTTCTTGAAAGTCCTCTCATGGGCTGTCCTGGAAGACAATTGGGAAATAACGGAGTTAGACTTACCAGTAATTTTGTTTCCAGTAGTCTTCCAGGACAGCCAGGTTCCCGCCCTTTTGTTAATGATTGTTTTTATGTTTGTATAGGCTTTAAGGTTTTGTCCTTCGGTTCTTGTTTAAAACTGACCAGTTCAGCAGAGGGACTGCCCTTTAATGTGTATTGGTGATGTGTTTCCGGTTCCTGTTGGAGGATTTGCTTCTCTCCTGGGCTGTCCTGAAGACTCCTGGAAACAGAGTTACCAGTAAGTCTAACTCCGGTTTTCTTGATTTTTTTTTTATTATTAAGGAAAACTAGCCCAAAATAGTGAGACCCCTGGTGTCTGTGCTGGGGGCGCATTGTGCGGTGCTCTCCCAGCACAAATACAGATACGCAGATATGCAACCCTACGGAAAAAAACCCAGTCCAGTGAGGCCGCATATCTGTGTACTGTCGGCATCAAGGGGTTAACCTATATTCTTCCAGAATACCCAAAACCTTCACCATTAACTCCCCAGCTATTCTCCTCCTAGTATGTATAATGCGTGCCTGTTTTTAGCCCCCAAGTTCATAACTTTATATTTATCAACAATCACCTAATTTGCCACATAATATAATTGCCTGAATAAATAATGCTTTGAGGTTGGTTAGCATGTAAGTTGAAGACTTCCTGTAAGAACGTCATTCCACTGCACAGCTTGGTCTCATCTGTAAACATTGAAATGGTACCCCTAATCCCACACTTTATATCATATAAATATGTTAAAAGTAAGCATCTCAACACTGAACCTTGGGGTACACTACTACTAGCCTTATATCATTTAGAGTATGAATCCTTAATCACTACTCTCTGAATATGGTCTTTGATCCAGTTTTCTATCCATTTGCAAACTGAAAATGAGAAACAATGGCTTAGCTATAACAGAGCTCAGCTCCTTGATGACCCTTCAGTGTAAGCTATCTTGTCTAGGTGCTTTGTTCTCCTTTATTTTGTCTAAATGTTTCTGGACCATGTTGAGTTTGAGCCATTGTGGATCATTTGGGGCTATGTCAATACTATCCTCATTAACCACTTGCTGATGGGCCATAGCCAAATGACGGCACAGTGGGCTTATTCTTGGAGGGCATACAGGGACATCCTCCCAGAATCACGCTTTCCACACACCTGGGAATGCCTGTGATGGTCGGGTCCTGTGGACCGCATCACGGATTGGGGTAAAGGGCAAATGACAGTGGCCCTTTACTAGTGATCACTCCAACCAATGACGGAGCATATGTCAACAAACCGGCATATGTCCGTTTCACATGTCTCCTGTCCTCGCATGCTGTACACACTGATCGGTACAGCTTGCGAGGCGAGGAGGGAGACTGCAGCAGTACTCACCGGTGCCTCATTCATGCCCATATGTGCCTCATTCATGCCCACCTGTGCCTCATTCATGCCCACCTGTGCCTCATTCATGCCCATCTGTCCCTTATTCATACCCACTTGTTCCTCATTCATGCCCATCTGTGACTCATTCATGCCCATCTCTGCCTCATTCATGCCCCTCTGTGCCTCATCCCTGCCTCATCCATGCCTATCTATGCCTCATCCATGCCTCATCTGTGCCTCATTTATGCCCATCTGTGCCTTATCCGTGCCTCATTCTTGCCCATCTGTGCCTCATCCATGGCCATCCATACCACATCAGGCCTCATCCGTGCCTGAAGAGTGGTATTAAACCACAAAACGCGTAGAGCTACAAGGATGTCATCAATTTTTCAACCATACAGGACTCCATCACTACCCAATCATTTTTTAATGCTTACTTACCTTTTGTACGTTTATTGTACAGTAAACCCCCCTCCATTGCGGGGGTTACGTTCCGGACCCAGCCGCGAAAAGTGAAAATCCGCGAAATAGAAAAACCCTATTAAAATGCATTGTAGGCATGTTTTTTTTACTGTCACTGTACATGTAAAAGCATTTTAAGGTCTTTAAACACACTTTTAAAACAATAGAAACTCATTTAAACACATAAAAGATACTGAGAGACATAGCAAGAGCTATGGAAAACACTAAAATATTTCATTTTTAATGATTTATATAGTAAAATAACATTACAAAAAAACCCGCAATATACCGGGACCGCAAAAACTGAACCGCGATGGAGCGGGGGTTTACTGTATTTTTATACACATGATACTAACTAGGTCCATGACTGCTGCAGCAAGTTGATAATTCAGCAATCATTGCCATGGTGTACTCTGCAGACCCATCTATGATATGGCAACAATGGAATAATTATGGACTGTGTGGCGCATACGGAGTGCCATTAGTCCCTATACTCTTGATATATACGTATAGTTTGTGTACCTGCACATACAGTATATCAGACTGATCCAAGTGTTTTGATTGTGTTGTTTATAGATGAATTGACATTTCATATGTTGTCCTTTGTTAATTGCTGGTGTATAGCAATAAAATGTTTCTATTGCTCATATTTCCCAGCGTTCTGTTTTCCACCACATTTAGTGCCGGTTCACATTTCTGCGATCACAGAGATTGCATGTAATTCGGAGCGCACTGCTCCTAAAATTACATGCGATGTCTGTGCAGTGCAAATTCAGCCATACAGTTTGTATGGCTGAATTCCCACCGCAATCGCACTAAACACGCACAGGACCCTTTTTTTATCCGCAGCATAATCGGACCGCATGGTGGTTCACACAAGTGCGATCCGATTCTGTTCCAGATCGCACTGCGATATGGGATCTGATCTGGGGGTGTCATTAATTTTGAATTGACACCCCCTGCTTTTCGCATATGGCAGTGTGAACTGCCTGTGCTGCAAATGCAATGCGGGAACACGCTGTATATTCGCAGCATTCCTGCATCGCATAAATGTGAACCAGCACTTAAAGTCCCAATCCTTTCCTTTATTCAAGTAATTAGGGATGGGGTACACTTTTCTGTGCTCCATTCAAAGTCCCAACTTTCTCGTTTCTTATACTGCGGCAGGTCGGCTCTGTTGCGTGAAATGACGTACCTGAACATCGTTTCGTGCAGCAGTTAGTGGGGGCGCGTGCACATGCTAATTGGCTAGAGGGAGAGCTAATCAGCGGGTCCGATGGATGCGATGTCCACCGGGAACCCGCAAAACTATTACAGTACTATTGGCAGAAGATGTGTTAAAAAAGGACTAGACTATTTAGCTTTGTGGAGCAGCCATGGGACAAGCTGTGGCCTGCACCCATTCAGCTGTGCCATCTGGTGGAAAAAAGATAGCTGCTCCTTCTACTCTTCTAGAAGCCGCCCCAGCCCTGAATAAAAACCTCTTCTTAACTCTGACACCTAAGGTACAATCTGCCACCTCATCATCCCTGTGCTCCCAATAACTTGAACCTATTTGGCACTGAGCTGCAGCTGCAGAAACATCAAATAATTCTGCTGACTCCCCCTTGTCAGTGAGTGTGTGTGTGTGTGTAAAGGTTCAGTTTGTGGGGTGGAGGAGGAGGAAGAGTGTACATTTTTAAATTTATGTCCTGGGTAACATGTTTATATTCTTTTAGTAAATAAGTCCAAGAGATGTGTTCCTTGTTAAAGAATCTGTTACCTCAACAATACATATTCCTGATATGTGCCTGCTCTACCATATACTTGTATGAAAAAGTATCCTGTTTTCTTTGTATTGCTTCCTTTGTTGAAATCCCTGATGTTCCTGCCAGTCCCTCTGCTTTCCTATTAAAAACTGAGCACACTAGGCATGAGAGCACAGGGTGGTCAGTTTTCTAGCTTTACTGGGAACTCAGCCTGCTCTCCTCCAATGTTCAGATTTGTGCTGATATGCCCCCCTCCCCTCTTTTCCCTGCACTGCTATTCACCTGGAAGATCACTGTGCTGCTGTTTCTCCTCCCCTAGCTCTCTGAGCTCCTTATACAGCTGATAACAGAGAGTATGTGATCACATTAAAAAAAAAAAAGAGGAGAAAAGAGGTATGTATAATATTGTTTTATATGTAAAGTATACACAAAAGTTTTGCCTTTCATTTCTATTTTTAACTGAAAGGGTTGTTTTACAAGGTTCACATATACTTTAAATGTTACTTCTGTCAGCATGAGTAACACCTTGGCTTTGTATAGTAATGTTGTGTTGGCAAATGTCATTTTATGTTGGCAAATTAACAATAGTGCATCCTGTTTTACTTGGCTGCAGGTAATGATGATAAATAATAGGTCTTTTATGGTAAACCATTCAGCTGTCCTAATGAATTACTTCAATCAGCATTATGACAAGAACAAATGTTAATCAGATTATACTCATGTAAACAGTCAGCAAACAAAACCCTCATTAAATATAGATACATGATTGCAGTAAAATATAACAGGGTGGGTAACATGGCTGAATAAAACTATTGAGATATTTGCCGGAAGTTAGAATCTAACATTAGCGGAAATTAAGGTAGATACTTGTCAATGCTAAAGCAAATGTATAATGCGTTTAACCACTTTACCACCGGAGGATTTTGCTGTCTTACGTCCAGGCCACTTTTTGCGATTCGGTACTGTGCAACTTTAACTGACAATTGCGTGGTCGTGCGACGCCGTACCAAAACGAAATTTACGTCCTTTTTTTCCCACAAACAGAGCTTTCTTTTGGTGGTATTTGAACACCTATGCGATTTTTACTTTTTGCGCTATAAACAAAAAAAGAGCGTAAATTTTGAAAAAATAACAATATTTTTCACATTTTTTTTATATGAAATTCTCCCCCAAAAAAATGTAAAATTTGTTTTCTGCTACCTTTGTTTGGTAAAAAAAAATATAAAAAATATGCACTGTTACTGTAAAAATGACACTGGCAGGGAAGGGGTTAATTTTATTGGAGAGGGAGGGGTTAATGTATGCCTGGTGCTTACTAACATGTGTGGGGGAGGTGACTGAGTGACACAGGGACAGATCGCATGTTCAGCTATGCTGAACCCTGCAATCTTTCAATGTTTGTCACTTAGGAGATCCGCCCGCTTTGTTTACACAAGCAGGGGGATCTCCACACTCGATTCCCCGACGATTGGGGAAGAGCAGCGGCGATCGCCGCTGCTCCTCCCCTGGCCCGACTCCCGCTGTGACTGCGCCGCCCACAAGGTCTACGTCGCTGGACGGAATCGAGCCACTTTGCTGCAGTACAGTCAACGTGACTGGTCGGCAAGTGGTTAAAGTGTATTAAACAAATATGAGAATGAGAGCATTTTTGTGAAGAAAAATTTAGCAAACTTTTTTAAGTAGCAGCAAATCTAAACGAAATGATATTTCGCTGGCTAAAGTACTGTTTATCATAAACAATTGATGTTTTTAAAAATATAATACTTGTTTTCTTTTTTTTTTTTAATATATATATATATAATTTGTTACATCTCGGTGCTGCTGAGAATCTTTTTACATTTATTTCCAATCTAAACACACAGAGGGCATTTCTCAGGACTGTATCCTGATGGTGATAACAGTAGACCATGCCTGTGTAATGTGTGTTGAAATTGTCACTTGCAGTCACCACCGGAACCCTGGGAGACAGGGTGAGAATGGGCAGACTGGGACAGGGCATTGCCGTGCTATACCAGGAATTGCCTAAACAAGGACTTTCATGGCAGGATCAACTGCTATTCTTTTCATAAAAGATTTAAAGCGTAACTCCACTTTTGTTGAGAAAAAAGCATTCCCCTCTGGGTGGGTGGTCTCTGTACATTACAAGGATTTTAACCGCTTCCCGACCGACCGCCGCCTATTTACTGCGGTAGTGCTGCCCTCCTGCGCAAACCGACGTAGACCTACGTCTGTTGCGTGCCTGCAGCTAGGGGGCGAGTGCACGCCGCCGGCAGCGCGCGCCTGCCTCCACTTGGCAGCGGGGACTCTGATGCACGGGGCAGGCGGCTCTGATTGCCACCTGACACCCGTGATCACTCCCCGCTGTGAGAGAAGAACGGTCAGCTATTGTAGACACAACTGACTGTCCTTCTCCCTGGAATGATCACAGACAGGGCCGCTGATAGGGCAGTACAACCAGCCCTGTTGTACCGGGCCCGGGCTCCATCAGCTCTACAAGGGGCCCGGGCAGCATCACAGTTAATTTCTGCATGTTCAAAAAAAAATCGTTTTTTCTAAACCTTTTCCTAATTTGTAATTTCTTGGGGTGTAATTACATTTTCCTGGGCCCTATAATGACAGCAGAAGGGCCCAGGAGGTTAGTGCAGTGGCGGGACTTTTTTTCCATTTTCGGGTCGCATGTATACATGGGATTTAGTTCCATGGTGATTTGCTGCCATATAGTCCTGGCTGCTGCTGTCCACTGCCTTGCCTGGCGGAGGGATACAATAATTCTCTGCTCAGTCCCGCCTCCCCTTACTCAAGTGCAGAGTGTGATCATGTAAGGAGGCAGACGACTCAGCAGCTGACAGGGAACAGCAGGAGGACAGCGTGGCTGGATTGGACACAGTGAGTGAAGAACAGAGGATAGAGTCCTCACTGTGTCCTATGATCTCAGCATAAAAATCACACAGACTACAGGTGCCCTGTCACATTGTCACATGAATGCTGGGGACAGGGGCGTAACTACAGGGGTTGCAGGGGTTGCAATCGCAACCGGGCCCCATGCTCAAGGGGGCCCATGTGGCTCCCCTGTACACCTGAATAGGAGGGGTGGCGGGGGCAGCATGTAGAGAAATCACTGTCCTCCTTTTTCCTTCTGTAGCTGCAGGAGGAAAATGGAGGAGATTGGTTCCTCTGTACGCTGCCCCCCGCCACTTCTCCTATCCAGTATACTTGTGTTCTGCTGTCTCTGTGTTCTGCTGTCTCTGGGCCCCTGTGTGCTCCCCTGGTCCCCCCCCCTTTCTGTGCTGCCCTCCTTCAGAATTCTCGCTTCCCTCACCGTAATAAAGGGCCCCGCAACTAGAGTAAAGGGCCCCAGGGCGCCAGGGGTCCAGGGGGCCCTTCATGGTTTCTTGCACCGGGGCCCTGAAGGTTCTAGTTACGCCTCTGGCTGGGGATGCTGACTTTAAGCTATGACTGTAGTGAGTGTTACTGCATAACAAAGTCAGCATCCCCAGCATCCATATGACACTGTGACAGGGCACCTGTAGCCTGTGTGATTTTCATGCTGGTGATCATAGGACACAGTGAGATGCTACTTTAAACTTGTGTTTGGGGGACAGTAAACGTGTGCAGTCAAACCACTCCCCTTTAACCTCTTCCCGCCCATCGATGTATCAGTGTTCTGTCAGAATAGCGCTACCTATCAGATTCTGCTAGCAGAAGTGGCATTCGAAAAGAACAACTTACTGCGCATGCACCATGTGTTCCAACATGGCGACTATGCGTTCCAATAGGTTTCCTAATGTGACAGAACAGGAAGCAGCAGTGGACATCTTCTTACACCCACGCAAGTCTTCAATTTTACATTTATTTTAGCAGTAAACTCACCTTATATACTGAAATAGACTATTTCACCGCAACCGAGTGGAACAGTCTATTTCACTATAGAATCAGTTTGTCGCTGAGCAGTGCGGGGTGTACCAAGGTGGCCGTCACCACATTGGCCGCAGGTTTCTCGCTATATTTACTAGAATACAATAATAATACAAATGTAATACTGTGATTTATTCTATAAGGTCAGTTTACTGATAAAATAAATGTAAAATTGAAGACTTGAGTGGGTGTAAGAAGATGTCCGCTGCTGCTTCGTGTTCTGTCACATTAGGAAACCTATTGGTACGCATAGCAGCCATGTTGGAATGCATGACGCATGCGCAGTAAGTTGTTCTCGTCTGTATATTACTTCCGGTAGCAGAATCTGATAGGTAGCGCTATTCTGACAGAACACCGGCACATCCCTGGATTGGAAGGGTGATATCTTGGTCATCCCTGCAGCATGATAGCCCCAGCAACTTTGCACAAAGTAACATAAATAATAAAATAAAATGTAAAACCTTTTTAAAGCCCCCATTCCCCCTTGCTCATGCGTAATTGTTGGTCCCGCACATATACCTAAACGGTGACAAACCTGCATTTTGTTTTGAGGCAGGGCCAGGGATGGGGTTGAAGGGGGCCCCATCAGGTAGGCTGTACGCGGCCCCATCATTCCTAACAGCAGCCCTGATCACAGAGCCCCTGTGATCCTTCTATTTAGGATCACAGGTCTCTATGATCATTTCACAAGCAACGCCCCCTACAGTTAGAATCACTCCCCTAAGCTCATCACCCACACTGTTAACCCTTTCTCTGACAGTGTCTTTATTACAGTAACAGTGCATATTTATAGCACTGATTACTGTAGTAATGTCACTGGTCCCCCCAAAAGTGTCAAAAATGTCAGTTAGGGGTCTGATCTGTCCGCCTCAATGTCGCACTCCCGCATGATCAAAAATATGTAGCAGAAAACAAGTTGGCCTAAAATGTTAAAAAATTTTGAATTTTCATTTTTTTTTTTTTTTTGAGAATTTTATATAGCAGAATGTGAAAAAATAAATAAATAAATAAAAAAATATATATATATATATATATATATATATATATATATATATATATATATATATATATTTTTTTTTTTTTTTTTTTTTTTCAGAATTGTCACTCTTTTTTTTTTTATAGCACAAAATATAAAAATCGCACAGGTGATCAAATACCACCAAAAGGAAGCAGTGGATAAATTAAGGACAGCCTTCAGTGGTCATTGTGCTGTTTTGGGGCATCTGATGTACCCCTGTTCTTTTAAGGAGAAGCAGGCATACCTGACCTTAATTTTATCCACTGCTATAGATGCTCCAACTTGGAAACTCTCAAATTTAGAACTTCAGTATACAGAGGAGCCTTGGCGAGGCACTGCATTTTCCACATATATTTGCAAATGTGTGCTGCTAAACCCTCTGTTTTCGATGTGAATTGTTAGGGTCAATTTGGATTTTTTGCAGGCTAATGGGTAAGTGTGCTGAGAATTTTTTTGTTTTGTTTAAGATATTCAAAGCTATTTCATGTGCATGTTACTGGAAAGGCTAGTTATAAATTGTGGTGATTGCCATCTTTTTGTTTAGCTTAATCGCTGGATTTGGCATTGGGTCACATTCAATGCCTTCAGCCATTGTGCTCTTGCTGGGCACCTAATGTGTCCCTGTGCCCTTAAGGAGAAGTGGGCTCCCTTCAGGAATGCCTTCCCTTAAGTTATCCACTGCTATACATTTTTTAACTCGGATTTTCTCACATTTAGAGTTAGGACCGCAGTATACAGAGGAGCCTTGGTGAGGCATTTGCAAGTATGTGCAACTAAACCCTCTAGTTTTTTTGCAGGCTAGTGGGTAAGTGCGTTGGTATTTTTTTGTTTGAGCTATGCAAAGCCTTTCCATGTACCCCTCACAGTTGTCCCATTGGAAGGCCATGCCTTCAAGAGAGATCTTGTTTCTTTTTTGTGAAATCTCGGGGGGGGGGGGGGCAGATAAGTGTCATGTTGTACTTTGCATGTGTGAGACTAGGCACCTCATATAGGTGCTGATGATAACCAGCAGTGGAGACAGAGAACTGAGACGCAAGAAGGAGGAAGGTAAGTACTACTAACCTTATTACTTTCCTAAATATATTGCATTGCCTGCTTTAAAATAACTCTCTGTTTGAAAGGAAATACTCATTACTAAAATACTACTTACTGTATTACTTTTCTAAATAGATTGCATTACCTGCGTTAATATAACGTTGTGCTTTGAAGGAAATATACAGTTCTATTGACAGGTACTTAACCACAAGGCATCTCCAATATCTTCAAATAAATCATAAATTCACAATTAATCACATGATTAATGTGCTTCGTTATCCACCTTTGAGAAAACTCACTCACCGAAACAAATGGACCTCAAGTTATAAAGGTCATACATGAGGTTTTCAGCAAAAATTATCCTAAATTTTCAGTAATCATCAGATACTACCAAACATATGGCATATAAGGAAGCAAGCTCATAGCTAATTTACTTTTTATTAAAACTCAATACAATGTGTTTCAAACTGGAGGGGCTTCCCTACTTCTCTTTTTCCCTGAGGAAGCCCTTCCTGGGTAAAACATGTTGGAATTGTTTTTTGTTTTTTTCTTGCAATGCCTGTGTTTCCATTAACACACTATGGACCAAGTTGAGACAACTACAGAATTGGTGCCATACTATGTGTTGGGAATAAGTAGTGTTGATTTAAAATACTACTTTAGTAGGGTTGTTGTTTTGTATAAAACCAGGCATATAAATGTGTGTTTTGCTTTTAAAGAAAGGAGTTGGTATATATCCTATTTTGTTTTAAAATATCTATGGAATAAAATAGATTTTTTTCAGTTTGGTTTGATGTTTTTCTGAGAGACCACCTACCTTTAACAAATACTGTTCAGCGGGGATAGAAAAAAACACATTATTTCAATTAAATTCTTGGGAAATGCATTTAAAGTGTATGTAGTGTTATGGAACAGTTTCGTTTTCACAGGCAGCATCAGTAACACTGTATTCTGGCATCACATACCGTATATACTCGAGTAAAAGTGGACCCGATCATAAGCCGGAGCACCTAATTTTACCACAAAAAACTGGGAAAACGTATTGACCCGAGTACAAGACTAGGGTGGGAAATGCAGCAGCAACTGGACCACCACGAGACCAAAAACAGGGGCATGGTGCAAGGGCTGCAGACAATGGTACAGGAGATGCAGGGCTGTGGGCATGGTACAGGAGATGGCACAGATGGTGCAGGCATGGCACAGATGGTACAGGCATGGCACTGATGGTACAGGAGATGCAGTGCTATGGGCATGGTACAGGAGACTCACTTACCTTTACCTGCAGTGCTATGGGGAGTCTCATTTACCTTTCCGCCTTACATTTAAAAATGGCGCCGCCAGGCGCCAACTTGTCACTACGCATGCGCCGTCTGCCCGGAAATAGCTGAAAGTGTACGAGCTCTCCTGAGCGGCGGCGGGGCATGCGCACTGACCGGGGAAAAGGTAAGTGAGACCGTGACTCGAGCATAAGCCGAGGGGGGCTTTTTCAGCATGAAAAAACATGCTGAAAAACTCGGCTTATACTCGAGTATCGCTAAAACATAAAATTAGTGAACATATAGTGCATTATGATCACATTTAGAGTTAGGACCACAGTGAAACCTCAGTGGAGAGGATGTCATCGGACACAGGAGATTTCTCGTATGGAAATTAAATGGCTATACGAAATCAAATGCCATGCTCCGCTGGGGCATAATATCGAGTGGGACGTGAATTGCTTCATCGACACTCGTTAATATGCCCTTCCTCCAATATTTAATATTTGATCACTGTGTTCGTATATATGGGTCTCAATATATTTATCTTTGTACATTGCGTTATTAGTTGCCCTTTATACTCTATATTAGAGGGTTACCTTTATTTTGTATCATATCCCTTACATTATATCTCCCTTTTTTTAAAATTTATATCATATACATACTATTGCAGTTTGGTATATATAGGTATATTTTATATATGTTTATATATATATATATATATATATATATATATATATATATATTGTAACAGGAAGTCAGCTAAATCTGGGAATGTAGTCACAGGAAGGAGATACATTTCCACCTGATTTAGAAAGTCCATTAATTAATTTAGGGTGTTGGCTACAGAGCTAGCCAGCAGGAAGTTGAAAGGCCTTCACCTGTTCAGAATGAGGGAGTTAAGGCTCTATAATTTGTTCAGAGAAATTCCTATTGTTTGCTGCCTCCAGAAGCTGTGTCCTGAAGCCATGTGGGCTGGGAGCAGGAGGACAGTCAGCGTGTGCCTCCCGACAGGATGTGTGGGCCTGGGAGAAGACCCCCCGGAGTGATGTGTGCCCGGGACGGTAACCAAGGGTGAATACGTCTCAAAGGTGAGAAGACGAACTGTTGATGTGAAAGAAACAAAGGACTGTGTTGCCCTGTGAAGCTATTATAAAAGGACTATTGAGTGTCCGTTGTAGGACAAGGAAGTCTGCCCGACGGTAGGTTGGAGACAGACACTTAGGCAGGTTCCAGTTGTGAGAAGGTAGCCGCCCACAGAGGCAAGGATTTATTTTCTGTTTTATTTTATTTTGGATGTTTTGCTGCATACGCTCTTTGAAGAAAACACCATTTAATAAACCACACACCCATACGCCTACCACCGAGCTAATCCCTTACATATGGTGGAGGTATGCAGTGGGCATAAGCAGAGATCCCTGCAAGGAAGTGCAAATGTTTGATGAACTTTATCTGGTGCATGAGATTGCACAATCTATGTGTGCAGGAGAGAAGATCCTGACAGAAAAAAAAAAGTGTTTTAAAGAGACAGCGGTCTCAAAATTATTTGATGAACTTTGTTGTGTCTGGGGCAAGTGACTGCACAAACTGTGTGCGCAGGAAAAGAGATCTTGCAAGAGAGAGAAAAACTAAATGTGTTAAAGAGACAGTGGTCTCAAATTTTGTTTGCTGGACTGTGAAAAATTTGTTTGTGGAGTTATTGAAGATGGGGCGATCCAAACGCCTGAAAAATGCAAAGATAGATGAAATGAGAGACCGGATTCTATGGATGGAGGGGATGTTACCGTCTGAACCAGCCCCATCCATGCCTAAAGAGAGTCTACTAAAGAGGAAGGTTGTTGTCCCTAGCAACACTGATGAAACTGCTATGGAGACGCAGTGTGCTCAGATGAAAAGTAAACTCAAAATGGAGGAGATGTTGAAACATCTGATTATATCAAATGCAGCTCAACAGCAAGCAAATGCAGCTCAACAGCAGGCAAATGCGGATTTTCAGCAGAGCTTTGCAGCTCAACAAAAGGCTCATCAAGAGAGCATGGCAGGCTGGAAACAGAGACGCCAGCAGCCAATGGAGGCCATCGGTTTGGAGAAAACTGAGTATGTGTGCAGGGCTGAGTTGGATGCCTTGCAACGGAAAATGGAAGAAAAGGAACAAGCCGTGGAATTGCTTAAAATGGAGCATAGAAACTTGCAGGAAACAAATGAACTACTCAAGTCTCATGTGTCACAGTGGGAAGAATCCACTGCTCTTCTTTTGGTCGAGTTGCAAAAACGCAGAGAGACTATAATGGAGAAAGATACCATCCTCATGGAAAAGGAAAGTGAAATTCAGACTTTGCAGAAGCAAAGTATGGCTGATATGTTGGAGTTGCGTAATCAGCTGGAAAAAAGTCTTCAGTCTTTGGGAGCTACAAAAATAGACCTGCAGGAGTCGCAGGAACAGAATGTTGCTCTGAAAGCGACATTGTCTCTCAGCGACAAAGAGAAAAGTGAAAGAGAAGCTAAATTACTGAGTACTGTGTATGAGCTCACTACTTTAAGCAATGTGGTAGATGAATGGCGTGCGGACTGTGAAAGTTGGAAAGGGGAAGCCCAACGTGTCCAGCAGCAGTTAAAGGAGAAAGAAGCCTGTGTGGCAGAATTACATTCTTATTCCCAGATGCTAGCCAATGAGGTGAAGGCTCTTATGCAGGGAAAAGGAGATTGTGAACATAAGAGGGAAAAAGTAGAGGCACAGCTTCTGGAATCGCAAGTTAAGGTGTCAGAAGGTGACCGATTGTGTGCTAAGCTGTCAGAGAAGGCAAACCGACTGCAGGTTGAGTTGGACAATGTTACAAATCAGCTTTCTCAAGCAGACAGCAAATCTAGAGAAATTGCGGAAGATTTTTCTATCTTGAAATCGCAGCTGCAAGACACGCAGGAACTCTTACAGGAAGAGAGGTGTCAAAGGCTGAGTTTTAGCACAAAGCTCAAACAAATGGAAGATGAGAAAAATGGCTTCCTGGAACAATTAAAAGAGGAGGCGGAAGCAAAGAAAAACCTATCAGAGCAAGTCGCAACATTGCAAGCTCAGATAGCGGTTATGAAAAAACGCATGGAAGAAAGCGTTGGTTCATTACAGTGTGTTGAAGATGTGAAAAAGAAGTTTGATCAGATGCTTGGTGAAGAGAAGAATGTGTCTGCAAAATATGCAGAAGAACGCGCACGTGCAGAAACGGAGGTGCGTGATAACGAGAGCAAAGCCCTGTTCTTGGCTCGCTCTTTGGAGGAAGCTCTAGAGTGTAAGGCTGAACTAGAAAGTGTTAAACAGCTGCGTACAGAAATGGAAGAATTGATCAGCTCCAAGGATGATGTTGTGAAAAGCGTTCAGGAGCTAGAAAAGTCTAAGCGAGCCTTAGAACAGCAACTAGAAGAGATGAAGATTCCGTTGCAGGAACTGGAAGAGGAATTCCAGGCAACAGAGGATCTGTCCCAAAGAGGGGATAGTGTGCCTGATGCAGTTTTTAAAAGGATCAGTGTTTTGGGGTCTGTCCTGAGTGAGCCTCAGAAATGTGACGACATGTGGCTTGAATCACCCCTTTGGAATAAACCGTTCCTTCAAAAACTTCAAGCATTGGAAAATGTATCATTAGAGCTTCAGCAAACAAAGGAGCTGAGTAAGAAATGTGGTGATTTCTCAGTTCAGGCTGAAAACCTAGTGGAGAAAACTAAGGCTGTTGGTGAAAACGTGAAGCAAATGAATAAGTGCCTTTCAGGGAGTGTTTCCAAAATGGAACTGGTGAAAGACGGGTGGCAGAAGTTTGATCGTGATCTTGAGATGCATTCCATGTGGAATTCAGATAGAGAAAAAGAACTAGGTGACCTTGAGCGGTCAAATAGTTCAGCAGAAAGTGCATTGAAGAAACCTGTAAAAGAATGTGTTGCAGTTCCATGCTTCTTCACTGATGCAGAGAGGAGGTCTATAATGGATACCACCCAGATCGCTGGGTTCAACTGTGTTGTTGCCTTTGACCCATATGTTGGTGGAAGGAAAGTTGATGATGTTCTGGTTGGCTTCTTCTGTGAAGAGTTTGGCAAGAAATATAAACTCAATATCAAATCAAATAGTAGGCCTTTACTGCGACTCGCTCAGGAGGGCGAAAAGTTTAAGAAGTTGATGAGTGCAAATGCTTCAGATCTGCCTATGAATATGAAATGTTTGGTGAATGATATTGATATCTCTGGGAAAAGGAACAGGGGTCACTTTGAAGAAATGTGTGACAGCCTGTTGTCTCAATTGGAAAATCCTCTGCACAGCATCTTAGAGCAAGCAAAGCTCAAGAAGGAAGATCATTCCCTTTTACAACAAAAAGTCAATGATTGTGTACAGCTGTATGGA
Organism: Pelophylax lessonae; assembly: GCF_965119305.1. Taxonomy (NCBI): domain Eukaryota; kingdom Metazoa; phylum Chordata; class Amphibia; order Anura; family Ranidae; genus Pelophylax; species Pelophylax lessonae. The sequence goes on along the minus strand of NC_138772.1, from coordinate 267,488,339 downwards.
GAGGCAACTCAAGTCACAGAGGGATGTCAAGAGTCCCTACTTGGAACAAAGCTTAGTGAAGCAAAGGTTCTCAAAGTTTTGTGGAAAACATTTATGGATTGCAGAGAGAGGCGTCTTAAGAATGTTGAAGACATTAAGACTAGCCCAATTGAGTTGCCTATGGATCACGGTCCTCCGTGGTGGATTGGACAGACGGTTATGAGGGACAAGCTGTCTGACATTTATGAGAAAGCTGTCAATGAAGATGACAGAAACGAGAAGGAGCGAAATGATGCCAAAAATGCAGTTGAAGAATGTGTATATGAGATGAGAGACAAACTGTGTGGCATTTATGAGAAATCCGTCAATGAAGATGACAAAACAGTTTCATCCGGAAGCTTGAGGATAATAGGAGGCTTATCAGTGAGTCAGCAGTGCTTGACACATGCGTGCCTGGAAATCTGTGTCCCAACCCTAGGGTTGAAACAAGAGGGGGGGGTATGTAACAGGAAGTCAGCTAAATCTGGGAATGTAGTCACAGGAAGGAGATACATTTCCACCTGATTTAGAAAGTCCATTAATTAATTTAGGGTGTTGGCTACAGAGCTAGCCAGCAGGAAGTTGAAAGGCCTTCACCTGTTCAGAATGAGGGAGTTAAGGCTCTATAATTTGTTCAGAGAAATTCCTATTGTTTGCTGCCTCCAGAAGCTGTGTCCTGAAGCCATGTGGGCTGGGAGCAGGAGGACAGTCAGCGTGTGCCTCCCGACAGGATGTGTGGGCCTGGGAGAAGACCCCCCGGAGTGATGTGTGCCCGGGACGGTAACCAAGGGTGAATACGTCTCAAAGGTGAGAAGACGAACTGTTGATGTGAAAGAAACAAAGGACTGTGTTGCCCTGTGAAGCTATTATAAAAGGACTATTGAGTGTCCGTTGTAGGACAAGGAAGTCTGCCCGACGGTAGGTTGGAGACAGACACTTAGGCAGGTTCCAGTTGTGAGAAGGTAGCCGCCCACAGAGGCAAGGATTTATTTTCTGTTTTATTTTATTTTGGATGTTTTGCTGCATACGCTCTTTGAAGAAAACACCATTTAATAAACCACACACCCATACGCCTACCACCGAGCTAATCCCTTACAATATATATATATATATACATATATATATATATATATATATATATATATATATATATATATATATACAGGGCTTTTTTTCTCAGAGAATAGGTGCAGTAACTCCTCCTTTCTGGGTCAATTCTTGTCTCTGTCCCTACCCACCTCCGAACACCATTTCTTGATTCAACCACCCCCTCTCCCCTACCTTTCAGTGCTGCCCCCTTTAGAGAATACAGAGCCAGGTATCATTTTGTGGTGCTAAGTAATTTGTATGGAATTTGGTAATGATAGCAAGAAAAGCAGTAAAATAGACCCTCCCCAGCAACTACAGATATTAAAGCAACCAGCATCAACAGACCTCTTCCTCAACAGCAGGTCATATCCAGCAACAATTGACTCCCCAGCATCATAAGCCCCCTCCAGGAAACCAGCAACAATTGACCTCTCAAGAAACCATAAACAGCCATGCATAAATATATCCCCTCCAGTAACAATAGATTCCCCAGCAGCCAGTATCAATAGACCCTCCAGCACGTCCCAGCACCCCTTGCCATTAAATATAGTACCATTCAGTACTGAAGGTGCCGGAACTGCGTTCCCCCGCGTTCCCGCTGAAAAAAAGCCCTGTATATATATATATATATATATATATATATATATATATATATATATATATACATACATTTCTATACATTTCTATATGTGTATTTTTTAAATATATGTTTCCTTTTATGGATTGATTAGTTGTTAATGGTATTCCTCACCTGTTTTTATACCTGAGGCGATTCATATAGTGGCCATCACTTTTTTGTTTTTCAGGCTATGTGTGTTTTTCTCTCCCTTGTTCTTGGGAGAATATTGCCCTTAAATTTAAAAGTTTGTTATTAATTTTATGTTCGCTGCTATCCTTGCATGTCCCCGCTTAATGCTGCAAGATTTTTAACGATAGTGTCACCGGAAATGATGTTCCGGTCGCTGCACGTACTGTAGTAATGCAGGGAGTAATGCCCTTAAATTTAAAAGTATTTTTTTTTTAATTTCATGTTCGCCACTATCCCCGCTTAATGCTGCAAGATTTTGAATGATAGGGTCACCAGGAAATGATGTTCCGCTCGTTGCATGAACTGTAGTAATTAGTGTTGAGCGAACACGGACTGTATTATTCGTGTTCATACCGAATAATTGGATTTTTGTTACCCGAACACGGATCCGAAAATTTTACTGTATGTTCGGGTTTAAAATCCATGTTCTCTCATTTTATTTCCTGTTTTTTATGTAATGGCGCGCTTTTAATAGCGGGCTTTCAACAGCCAATCAACAAGCGTTTAACTGGTGTGCCTTAAGCCATCCCAGCCATGCCTACTAATGTATTAGTAGCTGTGATTGGCCATCTGAAGCATGTGACCATGTCTTTATAAGTTCGAGAGACCCAGCGCGCTGCGTCATTCTGCTGTAGTTTAGGGAGAGAGCACACATCATACGTGCTGGCTGCTGATTAGGGACAGACAGTGAAAAATTTTGTCCGAAAAGAATGCAGGGACAGGTCGGAGTGTAGGCAGGGACAGTTATTTGAGCATTTTAGGGACAGGCTGCAGAGATTAGGCAGGGTCAGTCTACATCGATTTTGCTGTGTAGGGGGGTGGTGCAGTGAACGATCTTTTTGAGCATTTTAGGGACAGGCTGGAGAGTGGAGAGATTAGGCAGGGTCAGTCTACATCGATTTTGCTGTGTGGGGGGTGGTGCAGTGAACGATCTTTTTGAGCATTTTAGGGACAGGCTGGAGAGTGGAGAGATTAGACAGGGACAGTCTACATCAATTTTGCTGTGTGGGGGGTGGTGCAGTGAACAATCTTTTTGAGCATTTTAGGGACAGGCTGGAGAGTGGAGAGATTAGACAGGGACAGTCTACATCAATTTTGCTGTGTGGGGGGTGGTGCAGTGAACGATCTTTTTGCCCTCACTTGAGCCCACTGAGGAGGAGGAGGAGGAGGGAGAAAAAAATCTATTTTTATCAGTCAGTTGTGTGCAGTGTTCATCAGCTATATTTTACTACAAATTAAAGGGGAATTTTTTTTTCCCCCCCTTCATAGCCTGCTTGCTGCTGACTCTGAGCTGACTGTGACATAAGGCACTGCTGTTTTGTTCACATGTGCTATTGAGTGATTTTCAATTTTATACACTTCTTTCTATTCCACTATTCAATATACACCCTTTTGGGTTAAAAAAATTAAATTGTGGCATAGTCTGTACTAATCTATTTAAAAATTACAAACTTAAAGGGGAATTTTCTTTTTTTTTTCCCCTTCATAGCCTGCTGCAGAACTGAACGTGACATAAAACATAAGACACTGCTGTGTTCACATGTGCTATTGAAAAATCACCAATTTTATATCATATTTTCTATTCCGCTATTCAATCTACACCCTTTGGGGTAAAAAGAATTAAATTGCGGCATAGTCTGTTTCGGTACGTGTGAGATACACCTTCCAAATTTTTGGGGCGCATCTTCCACCGCCGAGGATTGCAGGGTGCTTCAGTTTGCCTCCTGCCTGTTCCGAACTCCTCCTACTCCTCATCCTGCCTTTAGGGTACAAAAAATAGTAATCGGGGCCTAGCCTGGGTCTGTATGTTTGAGATAGATACACCTTTTGATATCATATTTTCTATTCCGCTATTCAATCTACACCCTTTGTGGTAAAAAGAATTCAATTGTGGCATAGTCTGTATCGGTACATGTGAAATACACCTTTCCAATTTTTTGGGCGCATCTTCCACCGCCGAGGATTGCAGGGTGCTTCAGTTTGCCTCCTGCCTGTTCCGAACTCCTCCTACTCCTCATCCTGCCTTTAGGGTACAAAAAATAGTAATTGGGGCCTAGTCTGGGTCTGTACGTGTGAGATAGATACACCTTTTGATATCATATTTTCTATTCCGTTATTCAATCTACACCCTTTTGGGGTAAAAAGAATTAAATTGCGGCATAGTCTTTATCGGTACGTGTGAGATACACCTTCCAAATTTTTGGGGCGCATCTTCCACCGCTGACGATTGCAGGGTGCTTCAGTTTACCTCCTGTTCCGAACTCCTCCTACTCCTCATCCTGCCTTTAGGGTACAAAAAATTGTAATTGGGGCCTAGTCTGGGTTTGTACATGTGAGATACACCTTTTTATATCATATTTTCTATTCCGCTATTCAATCTACACCCTTTGGGGTAAAAAGAATTAAATTGCGGCATAGTCTGTATCAATACGTGTGAGATACACCTTTCCAATTTTTGGGGGGCATCTTCCACCGCCGAGGATTGCAGGGTGCTTCAGTTTGCCTCCTGTTCCGAACTCCACCTACTCCTCATCCTCATCCTGCCTTTAGGGTACAAAAAATTGTAATCGGGGGCCTAGTCTGTGTTTGTACGTGTGATATAGACAGTTTTATATCCTTTTTTCTATTCCACTATTCAATATATACCCTTTTGGGGTAAAAAAAATAAATTGCGGCATAGTTTGCATATTTGACTGTGAGATACACCCGTGCGATACTGTTGTTGTTGTTTTGTTCCGCTATTCAATAAACACCTTTCTAGGGAAAGATCATAAATTACAGAAATATGAGGAGACCATCAAATAGGGGCCGTGGCCTGGGTCGTGGTGCTGCTGGTAGAGCTCCTGTTGCAAGGAGAGGACGTGGTCGATCTGTGCCAGCTACACGCACAAGTGAAACACCTTCCTCAAGTGTGAGTAGGCGACAGAACCTGCAGCAGTATTTGGTAGGGCATCATGCGCCTCTAGAAGTGATGAGGCCAGAACAAGTAGAGGCAATAGTAGATTGGTTTGCTGCTGACAGTGCCTCCAGTTCCTTCACATTGTCTCCCACCCAGTCTACTGCAGAAAGGTCAGAGTTGGCACCTGCAGCCGATGTCCAACCGTCTTTCCCCTCACCCCCTTGCAAATCAGGCAAGCAGTCTGAGCCCCAAGTCATGCAGCAGTCTCTTCTTCTTTTTGATGACTCTGTCACCAGGGTTTCCCAGGGCCATCCACCTAGCCCTGCCCCAGAAGTGGAAGAGATTGAGTGCAGCGATGCCCAACCACTTATTTCTAAAGATGAGTACATGGAAGGACCATCGCAGCACGTCTCCGATGATGACGAAACGCAGGTGCCAACTGCTGCGGCACTCAGAATTGTGGAGACCGACAAGGAGGGCAGGGGGGAAGACTGGGTGGAAGATGATGTGGAGTACGATGAGGTCCTCGACCCCACATGGAATGAAGGTCATGCAGGTGACCTGAGTAGTTTGGAGGAAGAGGCGGTGGTCGCACAGAGCCACCAGCACAGCAGAAGAGGGAGCAGGGTGCAGAAGCGGAGCGGCCGTGCCCTAGACACTACGCCTGCTACTGCCCAACGCAGCAAGGGACCGAGCGCACCAAAGCCAGCTCAAAGGAGTTCTCTAGCGTGGAAGTTCTTCAGAAAATGTGCTGATGACAGGACATGAGTGGTTTGCACCCTGTGCAATCAGAGCCTGAAGCGAGATATAAACCTTCTCAACCTGAGCACAACCTGCATGATCAGGCATCTAAGTGAAAAGCACGAGCTGCAGTGGAGTAGACACCTTCAAAACCAAGAAAGGTCTCTGGCTCCTCCTGCTTCCTCTTCTGCTGCAGTCTCTGCCTCTTCATCCACCTCTGTAGTGATACCGGCACCTGCCACCCCGCAAACAGACGATCTGTCAGCAACACCACCACCTGGGTCACCAACCATCTCCACAATGTCCCGTGGAAGAGTTCAGCTTTCCATCTCCCAAACACTTGAGAGGAAGAGGAAGTACCCCCCTACCCACCCGCGATCCCTGGCCCTGAATGCCAGCATTTCAAAATTCTTGGCCTTTGAAATGCTGTCATTCCGTCTGGTGGAGACGCACAGTTTTAAAAACCTTATGTCGGTGGCTGTCCCACAGTACGTCGTGCCCAGCCGCCACTACTTTTCCAGGCAAGCCATCCCTTCCCTGCACAACCAAGTGGGGGAAAAAAATCAGGTGTGCACTGCGCAACGCCATCTGTGGCAAGGTCCACCTAACTACCGATACGTGGACCAGTAAGCATGGTCAGGGGCATTATATCTCCCTAACGGCACACTGGGTAAATGCAGTGGCGGATGGGCCTGAGGCGAATAGCAATTTGGCGCATGTCCTTCCACCACCGAGGATTGCAGGGCGCTTCAGTTTGCCTCCTGTTCCTAACTCCTCCTACTCCGCTTCCTCATCCTCTACCGCCTCCTCATCCGGTCAGCGTAACACCTTCACCACCAACTTCAGCACAGCCAGGGGTAAACGACAGCAGGCAGTTTTAAAACTTGCCTGTTTGGGGGAAAAACCACACACTGTGCAGGAGTTGTGGAGGAGCATGGAACAGCAGACAAATGAGTGGTTGCTGCCAGCGACCCTCAAGCCCGGCCTGGTGTTGTGCGATAACGGGCGAAATCTCATAGCAGCTCTGGGCCTAGCCGGTTTGACGCACATCCCTTGCCTGGCGCATGTGCTGAATTTGGTGGTGCAGAGGTTCCTTAAAAATTACCCCGATATGTCAGAGCTGCTGCAGAAAGTGCGGGCCGTCTGTGCGCACTTTCGGCGTTCTCATCCTGCTGCTGTCCGCCTGTCAGCGCTGCAGCGTAACTTCGGCCTTCCCGCTCACCGCCTCATATGTGACGTGCCCGCAAGGTGGAACTCCACCTTGCACATGCTGTAAAGACTGTGCGAGCAGCAGCAGGCCATAGTGGAGTTTCAGCTGTTTTGAGTACTCCGACAACATGGCCAGTGCCGATGATGCCGTTGTCAGCTTAACTATCCCACTTCTATGCCTCCTTCAAAAAACTATTCGGGCGATGATGGAAGAGGATGTGGCACAGGATGAGGAGGAGGAGGAGGATGAAGAGGTAACATTTCCAAGGCTTTCAGGGCAGTCATTCGCAAGTGGCTCCGAGGGTGGGTTCCTGCACACACAAACGCCAGGGACACAATTGTCCAGCAGGGGCACAGTTCTGGAGGATGAGGAGGATGAGGAGGAGGAGATGGAGGAGGAGATGGAACCATGTTCACAACAGGGTGGCACCCAGGCCAGCTCATGGCCATCACTGGTGCATGGCTGGGGGGGATACAGAGGACACAGACGATACACCTCCCACAGAGGACAGCCTTTCGTTGCCTCTGGGCAGCCTGGCACACATGTGCGATTACATGCTGCAGTGTCTCCACAATGACCGCCGAGTTGCCCACATTCTAACTTGTGCTGATTACTGGGTGGCCACGCTGCTGGATCCCCGTTACAAGGACAACTGTCAGGGATACCACATGCAGGCATCCAGCAAGGGTGATCAGATCAGTTGGCTGCACCAAGGAATCAGGACCCAGATGGATAAAGATGTAAATAAGTTTATTAAGCAAAATGACACACTCCAATACCAACACCAGTGACCATAAACAAGTAAACAAAATATAAATGATAACAGTACAAAACCCCAATAGAACCTAACAAACTATATACAAAGGGATGGAGCAAACAATAGCAGGACAGGACAGGGACAGGAGACAAGGAAAGCAGGGAGCCAGGTACAGGAAGCAGGATGCAGGGAACAGGACTCAGGATCAGGATACAGGTTTCAGGATACAGGTTTCAGGATACAGGTTTCAGGATACAGGTTCAGACAGGGACACGGCTAGCAGAGAAAATACTGAAGCACTGAGCCTCAGTGAAGGGCGGGCTTATATTCCCTCAGCAGTCCTCCTCAGGTGCAGCTTAATTAAAAGAACAGTCCAGCTGCTGGGAGACACCCGCTGGTGGGCCCTGGAACTGCGCCCCTCAGTTCCAGGAACAACAGTGCCACCAGCAGGTGACCCATGTAATGACACAGATCCTGACAGTTCCCCCCCTTTAAGGAGCGGCCTCCGAACGCTCCATTGTGCTTCTACCCCAAAAGTCCAAAAAGGTCTCCCCTCCATGTCTGCGGGTCTTCTAGCACTCTCTAGGCCAAAGTCCTTTAACTTGCCGGAAGGCGTGCCACCAGAGTCCAGCAATTGATCATGCGCCCCACCACCAGGGTCTGGAAGCCGTCTTGGCACCCCACAGGTCAAGTTCCTGAAGAGGCGTAACATTAGGGATACACCTGCCCTCATTGCAACACATGTCCCAACACTGGGACTGAAGGCAAGCTGGACATCAAGCAGGGGAGCGCCAGCGGCATGCAGGATATCCGGCAGTGGCACACCAGGCTGGGCAACAGACAGTGGCACATCAAACAGGGCGGCAGACCGTGGCTCAGCAGGCACTGGATCAGCAAACACTGGGTCAGCAGGCACCGGAACAGCAAGCACTGGGTCAGCGGGCACTGGAACAGCAAGCACTGGGTCAGCAGGCAAAGGATCAGCAGGCACATGATCAGCAGGCACAGGATCAGCAGGCACAGTAGTGGTCACCAGAACAGCGGGCACGGGATCAGCTGGCACCGGATCAGCGGGCTGAGTAAGAGACACCGGATCAGCAGGCACCGGAACAGCAGGCACTGGGTCAGCGGGCACTGGAACAGCAAGCACTGGGTCAGCAGACTGGGTAGTGGTCACCAGAACAGCGGGCACCAGAACAGCGGGCACTGGATCAGCAGGCTCAGTAGGAGGCACCGGATCAGCGGGCACTGGACCAGCAGGCATTAGAACAGCAGGCACTGGATCAGCAGGCTCAGTAGGAGGCACCGGATCAGTGGGCACTGGATCAGCAGGCTCAGTAGAAGGCACCAGATCAGTGGGCAATGTAACAGCAGGCACTGGATCAGCAGGCTCAGTAGGAGGCACCGGATCAGTGGGCACTGGAACAACAGGCATCAGAACAGCGGGCACTGGATCAGCAGGCTCAGTAGAAGGCACCGGATCAAAGGGCACTGGATCAGCAGGCTCAGTAGGAGGCACTGGATCAGAGGGCACCGGAATAGAAGGCACTGGATCAGCGGGCTCAGTAGGAGGCACCAGATCAGCGGGCACTGGAACAGCAGGCATCAGAACAGTGGGCACTGGATCAGCAGGCTCAGTAGGAGGCACCGGATCAGTGGGCACTGGATCAGCGGGCACTGGAACAACAGGCATCAGAACAGCGAGCACTGGATCAGCAGGCTCAGTAGGAGGCACCGGATCAGTGGGCACTGGATCAACAGGCTCATTAAGAGGCACCAGATCAGCGGGCACTGGATCAGCAGGCATCAGAACAGCAGGCACTGGATCAGCAGGCTCAGTCGGAGGCACCAGACAAGCGGGCACTGTAACAGCAGGCATCAGAACAGTGGGCACTGGATCAGCAGGCTCAGTAGGAGGCACCGGATCAGTGGGCACTGGAACAACAGGCATCAGAACAGCGGGCACTGGATCAGCAGGCTCAGTAGAAGGTACCGGATCAGTGGGCACTGGGTCAGCAGGCTCAGTAGGAGGCACTGGATCAGCGGGCTCAGTAGGAGGCACCAGATCAGCGGGCACTGGAACAGCAGGCATCAGAACAGTGGGCACTGGATCAGCAGGCTCAGTAGGAGGGACCGGATCAGTGGGCACTGGATCAGCAGGCACTGGAACAACAGGCATCAGAACAGCGGGCACTGGATCAGCAGGCTCAGTAGGAGGCACCGGATCAGTGGGCACTGGATCAACAGGCTCAGTAAGAGGCACCAGATCAGCGGGCACTGGATCAGCAGGCATCAGAACAGCAGGCACTGGATCAGCAGGCTCAGTAGGAGGCACCAGATCAGCGGGCACTGTAACAGCAGGCATCAGAACAGTGGGCACTGGATCAGCAGGCTCAGTAGGAGGCACCAGATCAGTGGGCACTGGATCAGCGGGCACTGGAACAACAGGCATCAGAACAGCGGGCACTGGATCAGCAGGCTCAGTAGAAGGCAACGGATCAGTGGGCACTGGATCAGCAGGCTCAGTAGGAGGCACTGGATCAGCGGGCACCAGAACAGCAGGTACTGGATTAGCGGGCTCAGTAGGAGGCACCAGATCAGCGGGCACTGGAACAGCAGGCATCAGAACAGTGGGCACTGGATCAGCAGGCTCAGTAGGAGGCACCGGATCAGTGGGCACTGGATCAACAGGCTCAGTAGGAGGCACCAGATCAGCGGGCACTGGATCAGCAGGCTGGGTAACAGGTATAATTGTATGTGTTGGGAAAAATCTCCTTTTCTTTTTAGGTTTAGATGCAGAAATCTTGCTAGTGGTTGCAGGGCTATGAATAGATTGTGAAGTAGATGGAAGCGAAATGGCAGTATTGGGAGATGGTGGAAAAGGAGAGACAGTTACAGAGGAGAATTTCTGAGAGGTTGCTAGAGGCAACAGAGTAGTAGAGGAAGTTTTCACAGAGTTAAATGCAGGAAAAGTGCAACTCGTTAAGCCAGGATATGAACAAGCAGTGGAAAGCAAACCATACCTAACTGCAGCTGTGGTTGCTACGGGTAACGGAGAGGATAAACTTTGAGAAAACTGGTGTCCAGAGGCAGAAGTGGATTGGTGTGAGTTAGCTGATGCTAAATTGGAAAGATCTGACCAGGTTTGCAATAAGGCCTGAACAAAACTCAATTTACAACCCCCTTGTCTGATTAGAGAATATACAGCATTCATGCAATCCAACAGGGCCTCTGGAGAATACACTGAATAATGTTCAATAAAATAGGGTTTATCATCTTCCAAGAGCCACACAAGAGATACCACCTGAGAGACACTAAAAGGAGGAGAATAATCATCACCACCCTTAGGGGTATTAGATAAAGCCAACTCTGCACAGAGCTGAATAAGTGGCTGAATCTCTTTGAACAAAACTCTGCCCTTGTCAACAAACGAGTGGGCCAGACGGATGCATTCCAACAACTGCTCGCTAGTGTAAGTTTTCAAAATTTGGCGACAATATTCCCTGTCTTCTGTTACAAGCAAAGAAAAATAAAAGACCTCCTCTGACTGCATCTTGCAACAACCAGAAAATTCCTAATTCCCAGGTGCAACCGATCTGATCGTTAGTGGCTTCAGTATTCTGTCAGGGATACCACATGCAGGCATCCAGCAAGGGTGATCAGATCAGTTGGCTGCACCAAGGAATCAGGACCCAGATGGATAAAGATGTAAATAAGTTTATTAAGCAAAATGACACACTCCAATACCAACACCAGTGACCATAAACAAGTAAACAAAATATAAATGATAACAGTACAAAACCCCAATAGAACCTAACAAACTATATACAAAGGGATGGAGCAAACAATAGCAGGACAGGACAGGGACAGGAGACAAGGAAAGCAGGGAGCCAGGTACAGGAAGCAGGATGCAGGGAACAGGACTCAGGATCAGGATACAGGTTTCAGGATACAGGTTTCAGGATACAGGTTCAGACAGGGACACGGCTAGCAGAGAAAATACTGAAGCACTGAGCCTCAGTGAAGGGCGGGCTTATATTCCCTCAGCAGTCCTCCTCAGGTGCAGCTTAATTAAAAGAACAGTCCAGCTGCTGGGAGACACCCGCTGGTGGGCCCTGGAACTGCGCCCCTCAGTTCCAGGAACAACAGTGCCACCAGCAGGTGACCCATGTAATGACACAGATCCTGACAACAACGTACCGTCCTTAATTCACTCACTGGAGCGTGATCGCAAGATGCGCGAGTACAAGCGCACGCTGGTAGACGCGATGCTGCTGGCATTCCCACCTGACAGCGGGGCCACAGTGGAAGCACAAGGCCAAGGCAGAGGAGGAGGAGGAAGAGGTCGCCAACGCAACCAGGGCAATGACGGGTCTGCCCCCTTCAACTTCTGGGTCTCCAAATTGGGCACATGGCCTGAGCTTGCCCTTTACGCCTTGGAGGTGCTGGCGTGCCCTACAGCCAGTGTATTATCTGAACGTGTATTTAGCACGGCTGGGGGCATTATCACAGACAAGCGCAGCCGCCTGTCCAGAGACAATGTGGATTAAAATTAATTAAAATGAACCAGGCATGGATCCCACAGGACTTTTCCGTACCTTGTGCAGAATAGAGATGGATACGGACCTTACCCAGCCATTGTTATATTTTTGATCTTTCTCACTCTTTTGGGGTGTACCCTCATTTAAAATGACTGAAAAAAAGCAGTGTTGGCTACCTCGTCCTCCTCCACCGCCGCTTCCACCTACACCGCCACATCCACCACCACCTCAACCTCCCTCCTACTCCATATGGGCCTCGTCCTTCACAGATGAAGAAAATTGTTTTATTTTTCTGTTTTTTTTGTTGTTTTAAGTTATTTCCCTATCCACATTTGTTTGCAGAGCACTTGCCATGCTCTTAACTATGTTTTGCTGCCATTTGCAGCACTCTAGCCCTTTCCATTGGTGTTTTAGAGCCATTTTAGTGCCTGAAAGTTCGGGTCCCCATTGACTTCAATGGGGTTCGGTGTCCGGGTTAAAGTTCGGAAAAAGTCCGGGACACGGACCCGGACTTTTTTTTCAAGTTCGGCCGAACCCGCTGAACCCGGACATCCAGGTGTCCGCTCAACTCTAGTAGTAATGCAGAGAGTAATGCAGGGAATATAGATGGCGTTAATGACATTCCGGCCGCCTCTCTATGACCCTTGTCTGCAGCTCTATGGTTTAGACAGAATATGACATCATCCAAGATGACGCCGGAACAGGAAATGACGCTCCAGTGTCTCCAATTGAGGAAATCACTGTAACAGGTGAGGATGCCATATAAAAGAATCTGTCATGTATGTTAACTGCTCCTGAGGAAGCGTTTTCACGCGAAATGGCCGTAGAGCAGTATTACATGTCAGAGGTCCTAGCCACCAGTGCTATTGTGGGTTCTGGTGGCTTTTCATGTAAGTGATGTTCTGAAGATTGGACCTTTGTGTTTGGCTTTTTCTTGTTTTTAGTTGTTTTTAATAAATACTACACTATGGAAAGCATTTTCTCTCTTGCATATCTATTGATATAACTTCCTGCTGGTTGGAGTACTTGAAGGAATTTTCTCCGGTGTCATCCTCTCTTCTGATTTGCTTTCTGGCTCAAGACCTGCTGTATACTATAAAAAAACGCATTAGCTGTCCTAATAAGACAACAACATGGTCTGGTGAGTGCGCAGTTCTGTTTTTGGGTGAAGGACCACTGGTGGAGGATTTACCTTGTTTACACTGACACTGATTATCCATATGGACTTTTTTTTGCAGTTTTATGGACTGAGTTCATTATATTTGATCATATGCACTATGTGTTCACTAATTTTAGGTTTTAGCGCTGCAACCTATTTTTTCACATGTTTTTTATGTTTGTATATTCACATCGTTTGCAAGCTGCTGATTAAGTATTTTATTTTAAGGCGCTGACTTCACTTTTATGTTTATACTCGAGTATATATGGTAGTTTGCATGTGTAATACATTCTCTTATTTTTACATTATTATCTGGCTTAAATACTGAAACCGCACCCCCAATCTCTCCAGACCTTATATAAGCTTATATAAATAAATGTCACATCCAGTATAGGCCACTCCCTGAGGAAGTCACGTGATGTGACGTAACGCGTAGGAGGAGCCGCCAGACTACCGGAAGTGACGTTGGAGATCGGAGCGATATCGCTCCCCACGCTGCATTTACACATTTTTTGCGAATGAATGATCTACAAATTGTAAGTGCAACTATGTTTTTAACAATAAACCTGATTTGATATACTGCACCATGATTGCCCTCTATTTTAACTGAGCCCGAGGTCACGATAAGGAGTTAAGGACGCCAGAAAGTTTAACACCCCAAAAGCTGACAGGACAGGACAGGAAAATACCCGGAGGTCGAAACAGGAGATTGGAATTAGCAAAAGCCTACATGCTACCCGGAGGCTAAGCTTTATATACAGGCGCAATATACACCTTATTGAGGTGAGAATATAGAACACCTAGATGTGACACCTGGTGGAGGCAGCAAGTCACAACACCCTTATTTTTGCATGAGAGCACGTTTATTATTCTTTGAAGCTATTGAAGGGAATTGCACCTGATTCTGGATTTTTATAAATGGACACTATGAACACTGCACTTTATTTATTTCAGAAAGCACAAAGCACCTTTAACTTTTTTTGAAGTTCTATTTATATATTTATACTTTGTCAACGGATTATTCATTCATTGACATCTTTATGAAATCGAAGTACTCAGCACTTTTTCATATAGAAGATATATTGTAATGGTTTATGTACATTTTAATTTATTTATATGATGGAATTAATTTGATCACCACGGCATAATTCAACGACAACACATTTTCACCACAAGAACACGTGTTTATTATTGTATTTTATATATTCACAATTTTAAGCCATTTTTTTAAGCTACACTTTTTTAAGCTATATTTCCACTTCTGAAGCGCACCACCCACCCAAATTGTACACATTGTATTGACTGGTTCCTGGTGCCAGTACTGTGGTGCAGCAGCAGGAAGGGAAACATATACGACCTCGGATAGCGCAGGAACCACCCATACATATAGGAACATTGGCAAACCCACTATGACTGGGCCTTCTAAGTCACTTGACCACAGCTCAGAGGCCAGAAAGTGCATTGTTGAAAATTGGTTACTATGGGCATGGATAGCTGTATTAGTTCACCATTGAAATCACAAACAATTTGGGTTCAGGTCGAATTCATGACCAACATGAACATGAAGCCCATCCCTATAAGGTTATTCAGAATATGTATATAATTTATTGTTTACAGTCTGGGCACAGGTTCACTTAGTAATTAGCAAAAACATATAATATTTTAATGAATATAGAACTATTGAAAGCTTATATTTCTTTTTAAGCAGTATTTTATCACCATCTCAAATGGCATCATTTACTGCTTTCTCCCATAGATACTTCATAGAGCCCTATAGTTTTTGCCAGTTAGAGGCTAGCTGTGTTTTAACCACTTGAGTCCTGGGGTGCCATTTTAAAAATGGTACAAGGGAATGCAGCGCTTTGTCCCAGTACCATTTTACAATGGTGCTTGGACTAAGTGGCTCCAGCACTAAGGCTCAAAGCGGAAAAGATCAACTTCTGGGCTTCCAAAGCCTCTACAGATTGCTCTATAGGAGCTGTATTCCAGATGATCTGAATTGCATTTGCATTCACTGGGCAAGCATCGAATTTTTAGCAATCACATGAAAACATTGCCATCCTACTGATTTGTGCCCTTGTCAACCTAACCTAATATTATCTTAATGTTATGCTAACAATTTACACCATTCCCCCCCCCCCCCCCCCGTGCATCACAATGTAGCAACAAAAAATGCATGTATTTCAAAAAAGTCACACAAATGGTAAATACTTTTAATCAGCAGACATCGTTGATTATATTTTAAGGTAAATATACAGAGGTGTACAAATGAAGTAAATGCTGCACTAGGAAAATTTACAGAAAATATGTACAGTATGTATCCAAATAGCATTGACTACAAAACCTCAAAGATACACTACATTGTCAAAAGTATTAGGACACGTGCCTTTACATGCACATGAACTTTAATGGCATCCCAGTCTTAGTCCGTAGGGTTCAATATTGAGTTGGCCCACCGTTTGCAGCTATACCAGTTTTAACTCTTCTGGGAAGGCTGTCCACAAGTTTTAGAAGTATGTCTATGGGAATGTTTGACCATTTCTCCAGAAGCACATTTGTGAAGTCAGGCACTGATATTGGACAAAAAGGCTTGGCTCGCAGTCTCTGCTCTAATTCATCCCAAAGGTGTTCTATCAGGTTGAGATCAGGACTCTGTGCCTTGCCAGTCAAGTTCAAAGACATGGATGAGGGAGTTTGGGGTGGAGGAACTTGACTGACCAGCACAGAGTCCTGACCTCAATCAGATAGAACACATTTGAGATGAATTAGAGCAGATACTGTGAGTCAGGCCTTCTCATCCAGATCAATGCCTGACCTCAGAAATGTGCTTCTGGAAGAATGGTCAAACATTCCCATAGACACACTCTTAAACCTTATGGATAGCCTTCCCAGAAGAGTTGAAGCTGGTATAGCTGCTAAGGGTGGCCCAACTCAATATTGAACCCTATGGACTAAGACTAGGAGGCCATTAAAGTTCATATGCATGTAAAGACCGGCGTCCCAATACTTTTGACAATATAGTGTATCATGCGTGTAACTAAAACTTTGCTGAAAAAAAATCTGATCTGGGCCAAGGAGAAAAAGGTTGGGGAGCCAAGTGGTTAAGGAGCAATTAAACTGTGTGGTATTTTTATTTTTTTATCAAAACATTTTTATTGATTATCAAGAATGTATACAGGAATACAAAGGTAGGTAAAGGTAATCAAACATTAACAGAAAATATAAATTTTGAAAGATCCATACAGAACCTTGTTATCTTCCAGCATGAATAATTCTCATAAAAAAACAGGACATCATGCTATGGGTAGTGAGTGGCATTATTGAGAACATTAATACACCTAGAAATCACTCAGTAAGAGGTAGTGGTATTAAGATCAGTGGTTGCACCAGTCTGTCCACGGTTTCCATGACCTGTCAAATAGCTGGCTTTTGCCTGTTCTACTAGAAAGAGATTTTTCATAGGAATGGTTCAGTTGAAATAAAGATAAGACTTCCGATTTGTTAGGGGCCGCAGATGTTTTCTAATAGCTAGCTATTACAATTTCCGTGACTATGAGTGCATGGGTTGTCAATGTATAGAAGGGTGGAGGTAGGTCTATGATTTGGTTCAGGATTGCTAGGGCAATATTGGGTTTAAGAAAGATACCTGTGATGTCAGAAAGCAATTAGAATATTTCTTTCCAGAAACTGTAAAGGTTTTTGCATGACTAAAATTAATGACAAAGGGTACCTGGCTGCCCACATCCTCTCTAGCAACTGTGTGGTATTTTTTGTAAAATGATTCTGTATACATAAAGCAGTCCTTGCCAAAGTTGTGTGATTATATAAATTACTAGCACTTCTTCCAGAGGTATAAGCATGGTAGAGAAAGGAACAACACAGATGTTATGTCCACTTGATGGCAGAACCAAACTTAAAGCAGAATTCTGGGGAAAAAAGTCTTCCCTTGAAGTGGAGCTG
This sequence comes from Pelophylax lessonae, assembly GCF_965119305.1. Classification (NCBI taxonomy): domain Eukaryota; kingdom Metazoa; phylum Chordata; class Amphibia; order Anura; family Ranidae; genus Pelophylax; species Pelophylax lessonae. Next base: position 267,471,157 of record NC_138772.1, on the reverse strand, counting down.
CACCTACACTGAATGGTTAATTGCTTAGTTCTGTCTAAGGGATGGAAATAGCACTTTTTCTTACCTAATCCCCCACTCCCCAACAGATGGCACTCCCCTACACTTGGACAATGGACTGTCCCTCTGCATCCTCACCTCAAATGCAAGGCTATGGGCCTTGCATTCATTTTGATGATGTAAGAGGACCTTATACTGAGCATAGGGGAGAAGAGGCTGCATGGACTGGTCTAACATACAAGGAGCCTGCGGGAGCAGAAGGTCAAGTAAGTAAAACTGTTGTACCCAGTCCCCTAGAGATAAACAATTAGTTAAACCCTACAGTACAGGCACAACCCCACTGCAAGGGAGGACTTTTTTTTTCCTGGAGTTCAGGTTTAAAAGGGAAGAGTACTTCTATGCATTTATAGCCTCATGACTTGGAACAGATTGCAATGTGTTTATGATGTAAGCATTCATCATTCATGCTTGATGCACCTTAAATGTATTCTAAATGTAAACTATTCATATTACAGTAATTGAATTATTGGGTGTCAAGTAGGATTTTACTGTTGCTCCTACAGCTAAAGTAGGAATTTACAATGTAAGAAAGCACACAAACTACATAAATGCTTACACAATCTAAATGCACCTACACCTAAATACTGAGAGCAAAAAAATTATAGAAAAATCGCCAAAAATCTGCAAATAATTCCTTTTTTTTTCTTGAAAAGTTTTCATAAATGTAAAAAACATTAATAGCAAAAGCTGTAATGTTGATATAAAGTGAAACATTGACAAAAAGATAACAGATCAAAAAGTAAAAAATGGATAAAAAACAATTACACCACTTTCCTTGAAAATAATCATTTATACCTGGTTTAAAATGTTATAAATGATCAGTGAAGTTCTCCACAATACCATAAAATATATTTGCCATGAAAAACCTCAATTTTATCCTTTAAAAAAAAAAGGTCCTTTAAAACTCGTTATTCAGACATCATAAGGCACCTTGCACACGATACTCCTGTTAGAGCATCTACGTTTTCTGGCGTAATTGTAATGCGCACATTTTCGCGCTTACGCGCTCGCGCGAATTTGCGTAAATGTGCGCAATTGTGCATAAATTTATTCTAGCGTTCTGGATATTCAATTGACATTTTAGGGTCATTTGCACGCATTTGCGCATATTTGCGCGTATTTGTGCGTTTTTGCGCACATCAGGCGTAAATTACTGACCAAAAATGCCGATTTTTCTATTTTGTTCTTACTGAAGAATAAGCGGCGCTCAATTACGCGGCTGTGTGCATAGGCACATAAGAATGAATGGGCTCTATTTTAGCACAGAAAAAAAAAATGCTGTACTGAGCATTTTTAAGCTGCAGTGTGCAAGAGGCCTAAAATGTAGTATTAAATTACACCTCTTCCTAATAGCTTTACCGGGAAGTAGTTATTAAAATGTATTTTATATTATCCGCTTTAAGAATGGTACAACGGACTTAGCATTTCTCAAGCTAACTCATTTTTTACTGAATAAAGACATTCAAATAATAATTACATTGCTGTCTTTTAATATCTAGTCAGTAGTATATGAATTATAATTTTTAAGAAAACACAGATTGTCAGCTCTCTTGATCTTTTTACATTGTACACAAATGCCAGTAGGTACATCATGCAGGTGACTTTAAATGTCTTCATTTATCTCCACAGTATGCTTTGATAAACTAAACTAAATATCACACTGTATACCTATATACCACACCTGCTTTCTTTTCTCATTAGGATAGAAATCTGCCTTGCTGTGTTTGCACATTAGATTACCATGTTGAAATGTTTGCCTGCCTGCTTTGCTTTCCATGTGTTTATATGGATTGAACTTGATCTGGAGCCTAGAAAATCTTGTGTCATACTGGGGCATAAAATGTGAACTAATCCGAGCAGCATGCTTTGATACTTTTTATTTCTTGGTGCTGTTTTATTTTGCATTCCAGATTTAAAATAAACACTTTAATAAAATGAAAGGTCAACCATTTGGATAGCTTGTTTCTTCTGCTTAATGCTTTCACAAGTGAATGGCAAAGTAATTGTATCATTATTACCCTTGGCAGGGATCTTAGCCAGGGTTGAATAAACTTTGTTTGCATGTTGTTGTGCATGTCAATATCAGCTCATCCTATTTGTATGCACAACAGATGCACACTGCTTATAAAATGATTCTTAAAGCAGGGGAATTTACGAAAAGAATCATTGTTTTTTGGAGATTTTGTATTTTCATTTAAGGAAAATATCTGTTAGACAAACCATATACACTATATATATATATATATATATATATATATATATCAATTTATTTACATTATCTGGCATTGGTTTACTGTTTCCCATCTTCTTCCAAAAAGCCACCATGACTATGACTGTATAAAACCCTATTTTGACTGCAAATTTAGAATGCAGAAAGTATATATGAGCCCACTAGGACAAGTTCAAATGGGTTGAAAGAGACCACCTTAGCCCTGCCTGATGCAGGCTATAGAAATATTATAAATATCCACTGGAAATCACATTACCCTTTAAAATAACTTTACAGATCATAGAGCCTTAGAAAGTTTACTACAATCCCATGGGATCAAATATATGGCTAGTGGCTGGATAAACCCTCCAGGCAATACATTGGACAGTAAGGCCCCTTTCACACATGTGGACTGTTCAGATCGACCTGTCCGTTTTTTAGGTGGATCTGAACGGATGCTCCATGCATCTCTATGGGGCAGCGGATGTCAGCGGAGACATGTCCGCTGACATCCGATCCAATCCTGCCCATCAAATCTGGATGGATGGAAACCCATCCGTCTGGTGGATTGGATCGGATGAGAACAGACAGGCGGTTCGTTCTCATCCAATTTCCCCATATAGAACAGCGGGGATCTGACACTTCCGTCTCCGCACGGATGGAACGGAGCCGTGTGAAAGGGGCCTAAAACTGAACAACAATATCTGTAACGAGTTGTTGATTAAATAGTACTGATCACAGCCATCCAGCATTTCTAAAATAATTCTAAATTAAGGGTCATTGCTAAGGGAAACTAGAATCAAGCTTCCAAATCAGAGCAGTATCTAAACACACAGGAATAAAAGCAATTAAAAGGCAGGTAGATTTAAAGGGGAAGTCAGTAACTAAGATCAAGCTAAAAAAACAGCAGATTTCAACACGCAACCTAGAGAACTTTTTAATGTAACTCTGGAGAGTGGGAAAAGTTGCTAATAAAAAAGGAGACCAATCAATAAAGACATTTGCTGATGAACACTGGAATACAAGCATGCCCCTTTTAGGATGTACCAGTAGCTTACTGCCAAGATGTCCAACTATGGACCAAAAGGCAGAATGTGACTATACCACAACGTGCAAACCAGCTGAATGAACACACTCCATGTGAGTACTTGACATGCAAAAGTATACACCTAGGAAGTCTTTTTCATATGGTTTAATAAACCCTAAATGCAGAGTATTGGTGGTCCGCTTCAGCTCCCTGTTGGGCTGCATTAAACACAGCTAGGACCTTGGGGGCAGCTGTTGGAGTGGTCTCTGAGAACCTATGTACTTTTTCTATATTTGTTAATATTGTAACATAATACTGTGTAGCACCACCCCAGAGGGAGCTGCTGGTTAAGTTTTTGGGTCTACGTCCTGCCTACCAACCCTCAAACATGGCTCAAACCCTCCCTAGGCACAACTGACACAATATGAGTTAATAACACCAGAGGACTATTAAGGAGCAAAAATTGGCAGATATCACTTTAAATGAGAATAAATATCTGGTTACCTTTCTCCAGTAGCTCCCTGTGGCCCAGGTGCGACACCAAAGTTTACGTTTAGCTAAAACAACTTCACTGGGGTGCAATGAGAACAGCATACATTAGAATACAAATGGACTTCACAACATACTGCAGGAGACATCTAATGAACTGGAATTTAATAAAATTGGTAAGTCATGTAATTAATACAGCTACACAGGTCTACTTGTGTAGTTAAATTAAACACAGGAGCCCTTCCCTTAAAGTTACTCTCTGTACACGTCCAATCACTTTACCATATAGGCCAGACTTATACGGACCCCACACACACAGTTTCTTTTCCCGGATGCATGTCTTCGCTAGCAAATGTTGGTGCACATCAATTTATAATCCAAGAGAGGTAATAGGCAGTTCTAGGAGGGACACAGTAAAGTTAAAGGCTCCAAACATGCACCTAATGTCTTGTCACACAGGGATGGGTGGCTCATTAGCGTTGCAAGTGTTGTATCCTGGCGTTTTATGCACTGGTACTCACTTGGTGATTTCTGTGAAGGTACACTAGGCCTCAAGTATGTGACAGAACATCAGCTACTGATATAGTACCACCCGGAGACACTTTCTCCCAACAGGGAATCAATTTGTGGGCAGGTGCCCTTCTCACCAACCAGCGTCTTTCTTCAGGAGCTCTCCACCTCCGATTTCTGTCACCAGCCGTGCTTGTGGTTAGATGTGGGCAACACCAGTCTCTGCAGAGCATCAATGGCTTCTCTGGGAAGGCTCCTTTACTGAAGATGAAATGCTTCCACTCAGTCACTTCAGGCCCAGGCTTCAGGCCTAGTCCGCAGCATCAGCCCACAGCACTTGCTTCCTTCTAGTTGTTGTGTGAGGAGACAAGAGACAGAGCCTGGCTCCTCCCTTCCTTTATAAAGCCTAACCCAAAAGGCTGTGCGGTGAAGCAATGCACCCTGGTATTCCAACTAAATTGTGGGTATCGTAGTATAAAAGAACGTCTGATGAATATCACCAAGCTGCAGTGTGGCAGTTTGGCCACTAGAAACATCTGATGAAAATCACCAAGCTGCAGTGTGGCAGTTTGGCCACTAGATGGAGACGAGTTCCTTAAAATGTCCAGCAGCAGTCTTTTACAACTTGTATAAGGGGAAACCTCGCTACAACTGCATATAATGGTAAAGGTATACAAGTCTACTTATGAAAAACCAGAAAGGAAGAGGTTAATCATACCCCACATATATTGGGCTTTTAAATGGTGACTCCCAAATTAAAGAGCAACCATATCAATAACTTATTAGAAAGTCACAAAAATGCATTTATTTAGTATCCAGAGTCATATATAAACAACTTCATAGTATGTAGGGCCATGAACAGACATGGGGCTCATAAAAACATAATACATACAGCGACATCAATAATGTATAATGGATAAAAGGGGCATGATGTGCCAAAATGTTTTGCAGCCTATGTATTCCGCTTCTTCGGGGCTTCTGCCATCTGTATACACTTCACAGACATCACAAATAAGCAAAAAGGAAAAGGGGAGGAAAAAAGAACCAGAAAGGAAAAATTGTAGTCAGATGTGTTCCAGTCAGGGGTAGACCAGAGAAATATCACATCAAATGCCACAAAATCCCGGATATAATTATCAAAGGGTGCATAGGAGCTCACCACTGTAAGTTATGGGATCTATCATACCGCTCATCATAAGAGGTAGAGAAGAGTGTCCTTCATAAGGTATATGGGCAAACCGCCCACTTAAAAAGCCAAGTATCCGTGGGATTAGCAGCATTATGCCTGGGTCTCCCGAGACCTCACCTAGTCACAAAGCTGATTTTTGATATACAAGTATATTAACGTGATTTCCAAAAAGGTAATAAGATAATTTGTTCATACGGGGAGGGAAAGGGGGAAGCAGCTGTTGGAGTGGTCAATGGGAACCTATGTACTTTTGCTATATTTGTTAGTATTCTAACATGATATTACTGCATATAATGGTAAAGGTATACAAGTCTACCAATGTGATTTTCAAAAATGTTAAAAGATCATTTGTTCATGTGGGTTGATGTCAAATTCATGTTCCTCATTGATAATTGGCACTCTTAAAACCATCTGTCATCTTTAATAGCAATCTTAGCTAAGCTAAGATGGCAGCATAATCAACATGTCAGAATTCTTGTTTTTGTTAATTGTAGTTGCTGCCATCATTTTAACACTGCACTAGGGATGCAGGAAGACATTTGCCAACTGAGCTTAAGAGACAGGATTCAAAAAGAGGAGATTGCCTGATGCAACAGAAAGAGTGTCTGGAGACTATATAGCTGCTTTAGAGAAGAGAGTATTCAGGCTATTTTCATATAGAAATTGTTTTCCACGCTTTGTATATCAGTTGCAATTCCAAGACAGTAACTGCTTACTAGATTTTGCAACAGGTCATACATTTTTTTATTTTGTCAATTTACAGTGTATTTCCATTTCCCCTGCAAGAAAAAAAAAGTACAAAAGAAGGTCAAGACTAGGTTCTAAACTTGGCGATATGCCTATAGCCTATGGGTGATACACAGAATCCTTATTCAAATCTCAGCTCTGCAACATCAGGAAGAGCGATGACAAAATAGAAAAAGCTATCAAAGTTCCCTTCCTGTGAACTATATTTTCAGACAATCTACATTCTCAAGTTTAAGCAAGGACATACTTGAGCATACATGTCCTTGAGTATATATTAATTGCGAACATTTATTTTTTTGTCATTTAACTTTCTTTTTAGACTTTCTTTTTTAACTTTATTGTTTCATTTTTATACTTTTCCTTAATTTTTTTCTTCTTATTTTCTTCTTTTTTATATAGATTAGATCATATATAACTCAAATAACTACTGTTGTTCCTACAGCAAAAGTAGCATCTACAATTTAATATAATGCTGTCAGAGGACCTGCACTGCTTTTGAAAGGACTCTTGGAAGTTGTCCCAGTACATGTTGGGTGTAGGTGTATATTCTCTAAACTTCTAAACTGCACAAGTGAAGTAATCAATGCTTCAGTAACATGATAAAATTATCTGTGTGAATGTGTAAAAATCATGACCTGCAGGTGAGATTTTAGGACAGGTTTGGGAAACACTGGTGTAGGACATTATTGTCATATGAGCTTGTTTGATTTTTTTTTTTATAATATTAGTAGTAGTAGTAGTATTATTATTGATTTATATAGAGACAATAGCTAGTGCAATGCTTTAAAAAATAAGGGAGACAGTACATTTATACTACAATTTGAGCCAGGTGGGTTAGGAGAGTCTTAGGAGGCATGTCTTGAGCATAAAGCAACAATTGAATTCCACTATATATGTGATTATACATAACATTGGCCTTGAAAGCAATGTGGGTTAAACTTTTGAAAATGATCTCCCAACATATGTAAGATACTTCTCTGGGGAACGGGAGTTTCAGGTAAGCCCGAAACCAGCTCATTCAGCATCTTTTTCCTTTTTCTAGCTTTATCTATCTATCTATCTATCTATCTATCTATCTATCTATCTATCTATCTATCTATCTATCTATCTATCTATCTATCTATCTATCTATCTATCTATCTATCTATCTATCTATCTATCTATCTATCTATCTATCTATCTATCTATCTATCTATCTATCTATCTATCTATCTATCTATCTATCTATCTATCTATCTATCTATCTTTAAAGCTTAAAATATATACATAATGAAGATAATAATACTCAATGACACTAGCCCTTTATTGCCTCGATCATCATGAACTTCCTGCCATGGGTGATCCTACTGATAGCTATACCAGCACATGGTAATTTTACCAGACAAGCCCCGGGAGTATATCAAAATACCTTTAAAAAAAAAAGGGTACCTTTCCAAATTTTCTTAGAAAATCTATTTATGAAATCACTGGTAAGGAAGAGACCCATAACAACCTCTGACAAATCCAGAAATGATGTGCCACTCATGGCCATCATCCGTGTTGTATACTGTATATTTGAAAAATAAAGCAGAAAAAGAAGCAGAGAATGATTTCGGACTGTACAGGCCACACAAGGAGTAAACAATTTGTAATATAAAACCATACAATTTATTAGGTAACAAATGTTAAGAGTTCATACAATATGTATATATTTGAATAGTTATAAAAAAAAATAATAGTGCTGATTGAATTCACTGTGTATATTCATACACCAGAAGGGAATGCTGGTAGAGTAACTCTTCATGTGCTGACGTGTTTCGTCAGACTCTGCATCATCAGGGCTTATGATGACAATACAGCACTCCCTAGACGGGCGCTGGAACATTAAAGGAACCCTGCCAACTACACATCAACCATGGACAGTCTGGATATTGAAAGAAGTTGGATTTAACATCCATCCTAGCAAAATATATTTTATTGAGACATCACATACTTTACTGATACCTAGTTAAGGCATATGTGTGTAGGGGGTCCCCAGTATGCATCAGAGAAATAAATAAGAAGCCCTCAGTAGCTCATGTAAGCCCACTATTGATTCCCAGTGTGCAATTCATCCATAGGATTGCAGAAAATTAGGGCCAAGACTAGGTTTTATTTGTAAAAAGCAAGGAATAACTTGACCTATAATACAGTGCCTTGAAAAGGTATTCATACCCCTTGAAATGTTCTACATTTTTCATGTTACAACTAAAAATGTAAATGTATTTTATTGGGATCTTATGTGATAGACCAACACAAAATGGCACATAATTGTGAAGTGGAAGGAAAATGATAAAATATTTTTACAAATATGTGAAAAGTGTGGCGTGCATTTGTATTCAGCCCCCCTGAGTCAATACTTTTGTAGAACCACCTTTCACTGCTATTACAGATGCAAGTCTTTTTGGGATGTCTCTACCATCTTTGCACATCTAGACAGTGACATTTTTGCCCATTCTTTGCAAAACAGTTTAAGCTCTGTCATATTGGATGGAGAGCATCTGTAAACAGCAATATTCAAGTCTTGCCACAGATTCTCAATTGGATTTAGGGCTGGACTTTGACTGGGCTTTTCTAACACATGAACATTCTTTGATCGAAACCATTCCATTGTAGCTCTGGTTGTATGTATAGGGTCATTGTCTTGCTGGAAGGTGAACCTCTGCTCCAGTCCCAAGTCTTTTACAGACTCTAACAGGTTTTCTTCTAAGATTGTCCTGTTTTTGGCTTCATCCATCTTCCCATCAACTCGGACCAGCTTCACTGTCCTTGCTGAAAAAAAGCATCCCCACAATATGATGCTGCCACCATCATGTTTCACAATGGAGATGGTGTGTTGAGGGTGATGTACAGTGTTAGTTTTCTGCCACACATAGCTTTTTTCTTTTAGGCCAAAAAGTTCAAATTTGGTCTAATTGACTAGAGCACCTTCTTCCACATGTTTGCTGTATACCCCACATGGCCTCTTGCAAACTGCAAACAGAAATTCTTATGGCTTTCACTCAACATTGGCTTTCTTCTTGCCACTCTTCCATAAAGATCAGATTTATGGGGTGCACGACTAATAGTTGTCCCTTGGACAGATTCTCTCACCTGAGCTGTGGATCTCTGCAGCTCCTCCAGATTTACCATGGGGCCTCTTGGCTGCTTCTCTGATTGTTGTTCTCCTTGCCTGACCTGCCAGTTTAGGTGGACTGCTATGTCTTGGTAGGTTTGCAGTTGTGCCATACTCTTTCTATTTTCGGATGATGGATTGAACAGTGCTCTGTGAAATGTTCAAAGCTTAGGATATTTTTTTTTTTTATAACCTAACTCTGCTTTAAACTTCTCCACAACTTTACCCCCTATGTGTCTGATGTGTTCATTGGCCTGCATGATGCTGTTTGTTCACTAAGGTTCTCTAACAACTCTGAGGGCTTCACAGAACAGCTGTATTTATACTGAGAATAAATTACACACAGGTGGACTCTATTTACTAATTAGGTGACTTCTGAAGGCAATGGGTTCCACTAGATTTTAGTCAGGGGTATCGGAGAGGGGTGCAAAATTGGTTGAATACAAATGCACGTCACACTTTTCACAAAAAAAAATAATTGAAAAAACATTTATCATTTTCCTTCCACTTCACAATTATGTGCCCATTTGTGTTGGTCTATCACATAAAATCCCAATAAATACATTTACATTTTTGGTTGTAACATGACAAAATGTTTAAAATTTCAAGGGGTATGAATTATTTTTTAAGGCACTATATATTATGAACATAGATGAATATATATCCATGTTCCTATCTTAAAACAAACAATAGATCAGCTATTTATTTATCCAAAGTAGACAGTGAGTTGAGTTAGTTTAGTGCAGTCAGTGTAGTGAACAGGCATACCCCACTTTTATAATGTATAGATATGCTGTAGTCCTGGGTCCCCTCTCGGTGCTCCCCAAGTTTTGTGTCCCTGTTAGAGATGGCCTTGCGGTTCGCCCTGGCGGTCGGTTCGTGGCGAACTTTGCTCGTTCGCTGTCCGCCGATCATGTGAAAATATGGCGATGTTCGCGGCCGCCATATTATTTTACATTCTGAAGAACTTTGACCCATGACACATCCATCAGGTGGTACAGGACAGCCAATTGAGACATTTCAGCACATGGACATATCCCCCTACCTTATGAATAGACCTGACCTGGCTGCCATTTTACATTCTGCTTTTTGTCAGTGTAGGGAGAGGTTTGCTGTGTGGATCAGGGACAGATTGTCAGTGACACAAATCGCTAGCAAATGGGTCCACAAAAGCCCTTTTAGGGACTGGTATTAGGTGCACTGTTTAAGTGTCTATATTCTGTCTTTTGTCAGTGTAGGGAGAGGTTTGCTGTGTTGAGCAGGGACAGATCATCAGTGACACAAATCGCTCGGTAATAGGTCCACAAAAGGACTGGTATTTGGTATAGGTGCAGTATATAGGGGTATAATACACTTATAATATACTTTCTAATATAGAAAGCATATTATAGTGTATTTGGGTACTGCAGAAATGTTGCCTCTTTCGCTGCGTTAACTCTTCTACACACAGTGACAAAAGTTACTAGAAAATATTTTTCATAACTGGTGTGATAGACCAGTGGCCCCCCCAAAACGACAGATTGAAGCGGGGTGTTATACTTTCATATTAGTATTTTTGGGTCCTGCAGACATTTTGCCTCTTTCACTGCATTAACTCTGCTACACACAGTGACAAAAGTTACTAGAAAATATTTTTCATAAATGGTGTGATAAACCAGTGGCCCCCCCAAAACGTCAGATTGAAGTGGGGTGTTATACTTTCATAATAGTGTATTTGGGTACTGCAGACATTTTGCCTCTTTCACTGCGTTAACTCTGCTACACACAGTGACAAAAGTTACTAGAAAATATTTTTCATAACTGTTAATAAACCAGTTGCCCCCCCCAAAACAACAGATTGAAGCGGGGTGTTATACTTTCATAATGGTGTATTTGGGTACTGCAGAAATTTTGCCTCTTTCGCTGCCTTAACTCTGCTACACACAGTGATAAAAGTTACTAGAAAATATTTTTCATAACTGGTGTGATAAACCAGTGGCCCCCCCAAAATGACAAATTGAAGCGGGGTGTTATATACCTTCTTCCACATATACTGCGCTTCTCTAGAGACTTTTGTCACAGGGTAATTTAAAAAATGACAGGCAGAGGAAGAGGCAGGCACTTCCTCAGGGGTGGTAGGGGTAGGGCAGGAGCACCAGGCTGGAGCCAAAGTGGGAAGTTGCAGAAGGTGCGTTCGATTACATCAAAGGACGCACCAGACTTGGTTGAGTGCTTCACTCAGCTTTCCTCTTCTGCACCCTCCTCATCCTCTCTATCTATCTATACCCTCTTCACTCTCTGCTGTGTGCACCCCCAAAGACACCACCACCAACACCACCATATACCCTCCGCTTGAGTCACAGGAATTATTTTCTGATCCATCACAAGACATTTACGATGCGCAGCCATTCTTGGCATCGGATCAGGAAGAGGAGGTAGCAACAGCCGCCACTCAGCAGTCTGACGACAGTACCCAGATCAGCCCAAGGAGGTTGGTCCCCGCTGTTTCTGCCTATTCCGAGATCTCTAATGTTAGTGGTGGGGAAGGTGACGTCTGATGCAGAGGCAAAATTTCTGCAGTAACCAAATACACTATTATGAAAGTATATTGTTATATAACACCCCCACTTCAATCTGTGATTTTGGGGGGCCACTGGTCTATCACACCAGTTATAATACTTTTTTCTAATTGGGTTTGTCACTCTTTGTAGTTGTAGTATCACTGCAGAACCGCTCACCAGTCACAATGTTGCACAATACAAATCCACTATAATATGCTTTCTATATTCATCCAGCATTGCGACTTCCTCATCTTCCTGCTCCTGCTCCTCGATGGTTTGATCAATGACACAATGCAATGCACGCTCCAGAAAGAAGGCATAAGGTACAATATCACTGATGGCGGCTGCGACTGACCAGTTTGGTGATCTCATCAAATGGGTGCAGAAGTCTGCATGCGTCGCGCATGAGCAGCCACTGGCGCAGTGAAAAAACCCAAACTCCCCAGAACCTGTCCTGCCATACAGGTAGTCGTTCACTGCACGTTTGTGCTGGAGCAGCCTATCAAGCATATACAAAGTTGAGTTTCATTGCGTTGGGCAGTCACAAATAAGACGTCTGACGGGCAGGTTGTGTCGCCGCTGAATGTCAGCAAGGGAGCCATGGCTGTGTAAGATCTTCTGAAATGGCCCAAGATCTTCCTGGCCTGCCGCAAGATGTCCTGGACCCCAGGGTATTTGACAACGAATCGCTGCGCGACCAAGTTCAGGAGCTCAGCAGATTGGCACCGTTGTCGCACACCAATTTACCAACTGTCAAATTGAGCGGTGTTAGCCACTGATCTGCCTGTGAACGCAAAGCTGAAAGGAGTGCAGGACCAGTGTGGCTCTTGGCTTCCAGGCACAACACACGCAGCACAGCATGGCAACTTCTCACGTGGCATGTTGAATAGGTACTGAGGATCTTGGGCGGCGCAGCGGAAGAGACGGTAGCAGTGAAAAAGGAGGAGTCAGCTGAGGAGGAGAGGGAAGCTTGAGTAAGAGAAGTATCAGAAGAGGCAGGCCTGCATGCAACCCGTGGCAGTAAAACCAATCTACACGGGTGCCATGGGTTACATGCTTGACGGCCGTCAGAAGGTTCACCCAGTGGGCAGTAAAAGTTATATACCTTCCCTGCCCGTGTTTGCTAGACCATGTGTCTGTGGTCAGATGTATCTTGGCACTGACACTGTGTGCCAGAGATACATTCACTTACCGCTGAACATGGCCCTATAGCTCTGGGATGCTCTTTTGCGAGAAATATTTCCTTCTTGGGACCTTCCATAGTGGTGATCCAATGGCCACAAATTTCCGAAAGGCCTCCGAGTCCACCAGTTTATATGGCAGTAGTTGGCGGGCTATCATTTCGACAAGCCAGCGGTCAACCGTTGGGCAAGAGGGTTATCCGGCGTCATCATTCTTTTACGCTTGAACATTTGGGCCACGGAAGCCCGCCTTTTTCTAGAAAAACGTGAAAACGGCATGATGGAGTGGAGGAGAATTGTGAGGAGAGAGGGGAAGGAGAAGAGGCTGGATGGTGAGAGCCTGGAGTGTGGCTTTGTGGGTTCTGATGGCATTGCTCCCACTGGGCTCGGTGATGGGAGTCTAGGTGCCTTCTTAGGCCCCTTTCACACAGGCGGACCGCTCAGATCTGCCTGTCCGTTTTTTTGGCGGATCTGAACGGTCCCCCTATGCATGTCTATGGGGCATTGGATGTCAGCGGAGACATGTCCGCTGACATCCGATCCGTCAAATCTGGATGGATGGAAACCCTACAGGTGTCCGACTACATCGGGTTAACGCCCGATGTGGATGCTCTGAGGAGTAATGAACCCCTGGACTACTGGGTGGGCAGGCTTGACCTCTGGCCAGAGCTTTCACAATTTGCAATGGAACTGTTGGCTTGCCCATCGACCAGTGTCCTGTACGAAAGGACATTCAGCGCAGCAGGGGGGATCATGACCGATAAGCTCACTCGCCTGGCTCACGACAGTGTTGACTACCTCACATTTCTTAAAATGAATGAGGCATGGATTTTGGAGGAATTCAACACATGTGACCAGTAGACCATGTTTGATTCAAATTCCTCATGACAGCCCACAAATATCCGCCACCACCCATAACAATTCATGGTCCCTGTCTTAGGTAAATACAGTGGCATAAAAGGCCTTTTATGTCCGTTGAATGCCTAATTGCTACAGTCTATCCCAGCTCCACACAGCAACCTCTCCCTACCCTGACAAAAGACTTTTGTGGACCTACTAGCTAGCGACTTGTGTCACTATACAGTCTGTCCCTGCTCCACACATCAACCTCAAGTCACAGAATACAAAGTTGTTTGCTGTGAGGTGAACGCCTGTTGGCTAATTTTTGGGGCCTGTACTGGCCGAAACTTACTTCTGTATCCTGTGAATGTCTAATGTACCTCCAGTCAAAGAATACCAAGTTCTTTGCTGTCAGGTGAACGCCTGTTGGCTAATTTTTGGGGCCTGTACTGGCCGAATCTTACTTATGTATCCTGTGAATGCCTAATGTACCTCCAGCCACAGAATACAAAGTTCTTTGCTGTCAGGTGAACGCCTGTGGACCTGTACTGGCCAACACTTACTTCTGTATCCTGTGAATGCCTAATGTACCTCCAGTCACAGAATACCAAGTTGTTTGCTGTCAGGTGAACACCTGTGGGCTAATTTTTGGGACCTGTACTGGCCGACACTTACTTTTGTATCCTGTGTATGCCTAATGTACCTCCAGCCACAGAATACCAAGTTCTTTGCTGTCAGGTGAATGCCTGTTGGCTAATTTTTGGGGCCTGTACTGGCCAAATCTTACTTCTGTATCCTGTGAATGCCTAATGTACCAAGTTCTTTGCTGTCAGGTGAATGCCAGTTGGCAAATTTTTGGGGCCTGTACTGGCTGACACTTACTTCTTTATCCTGTGAATGCCTAATTTTTCAGACTGACATTGAAAATCAATGGGTCTGTAAACGTTCCGCTAAATTGTGCAACGGATGCGGACCCATTTTACAGACGTGTGAATGGAACGTATATGTATTTGACATGTATTTACCGGCTGCTGTCAGTTCTGGCTGATTTAGAAAAAAAGAAAAACATTTTTATGGCAACTTTTCCAATAGCAATACTTTTGGTATGTCAGTGTCCATGTTGTGGGACTATGTTTGCACAGCTAGTAAGTATTTTGTGGCTGCAAATATGACCTGCAGGTGTTTAATGTTCGCCTGCCATTGGAGTGAATGGGGTCCGCGGCAAACTTGCGGTTCGTGAACATTTGAGAAAGTTTGCGAATCGCCCCGTCCGAAGTTCGTCCATCACTAGTCCCTGTCACTTATAGTTTGTGAGCAGTGCCATGTGAAGTTGACCGAGATTTCCCATAGATGCCAATGTTAGGAGCAATGCCATGTCAATTTGACCAAGATTTCCCATAGATACCAATCAGCACTGAAAGCTGAAATATGGTCTAGGCAGAAAGGGGGTTGAAAGTGCCCTGTATTTAAGTGGTTAAGGGGAACACTATGACAGAATTTAAAAAAAAAAAATGCATGCCCCCCCCCCCCTAAAATCTATAGGCCCTTTAGGTCTGGTACGGATTTTAAGGGGAAGCCCACTTTAACCACTTAAGCCCCGGAAGATTTTACCCCCTTCCTGACCAGGGGGTATTTTGTGATTCGGCACTGCATGACTTTAACGGACGACGCTGTACCTAAACAAATTTGGCGTTCTTTTTTTTTCCATAAACAGAGCTTTCTTTTGGTGGTATTTGATCACCTGTGCGATTTTTTGATCACGCGCTATAAACAAAAAAAGAGCGTCAATTTTGCAAAAATAGCAATATTTTTCAAATTTTTTTATATGAAATTCCCCCCCAAAAAAATGTAAAAATCAAAATTTTTTAACATTTTTGGCCAATTTGTTTTATGCTACCTATGTTTGGTAAAAAAAATCGCAGAAAGCGTATTTTGATTGGTTTGCGCAAAAGTTATCGCGTTTACTAACAAAGGGAAAGATTTTTGTCATTTTTGTTGTCTTTTTTTTTAACGCGTAATGGCGGCGATCTGCGATTTTTTTTGCGGTACTGCGACATTGCGGCGGACAGATCGGACCCTTGACTGACATTTTTAACACTTTTGGGGTTACCAGTGACATTTCTACAGTAATCAGTGCTACATATATGCACTGTTACTGTAAAAATACACTGGTAGTGAAGGGGTTAACTTTATTTGGGAGGGAGGGGCTGTGTGTGTCCCTAAGGGCGTGCTTTCTACTGTGATTGGCTGTGGCTTGAGCTGTAAGGACACTGATCAACGGATCTACATAGTAGATCCGTGTGATCAGTGTTTTTACACCGAGGAGAATGACAGGTGGCTTGTTTACACAAGCCGCCTGACTTTCTCCCTCTCCCCCGCCGATCGCAGAGTGGCCGGCGGACATCGGGTCCGCCGGTCACACGCGCGGGGGGGTCCGTGACCACGCGGGAGCGGGAACGCGCCTCCGGGGGCGCGCGCTCGCTCCTTAGACCCTCACAAGCTAGTGACATAGCCCTACGTCACTTTGCCTGTGAGGGGCTGACTGCCGACGTAGATCGGCGTTAGGCAGTCGGCAAGTGGTTAAAACTGAAAAACAAAAAAAGGCATGGGGTGCCCCCATAAAAACCATACCAGGCCGTTATCCGAGCAAGCAGCCTGGCTGGCCAGGATGGGGGGGGACGAGCTAGTGCCCCCCTTCCTAAACCACACTAGGCTGCTTGCTCTCAACATGGGGAGGGTGCTTTGGGGTGCCCCCCAAAGCACCTTGTCTCTATGCTGATGGGTACACGGGTCTCTTCCCGACAACCCTAGACTGTGGTTGTGGGGGTCTGCAGGTGGGGCTTATTGAAATCTAGAAGCGCCTTTAAGAAGGGGGCACCCATATCTTGGCCCCCCAAATGAATGAATATCGGGTACATCATACCCCTACCCATTCACCAAAAAAGTGTACAAAAAAAATAGACAACAGCCAGTTTTTGACAAGTCCTTTATTTAAAAAAAAAAAAAATAGTGTCCCCTTATGTAAATCCATCGTCAATCACGTAGCCCGCAGCCACACCTGAAAAATAGAAAAAAAAAAAAAAGACACTCCCGTCTTTTCACACACCTCCTGCTTAATGAGCTGTTTGACAGCTCTTTTATAGGAAAGGGTGTCCCCACCACTTTCCTATACATTACAGCCGCAAGCAAGTTTAAATGACATTCTTTAATTTAGAAATGTCAGTATTGCTGCAGCAGGCTACATACATCACACAAATGCGCCACTTTTCAGAAACATTAAGGGGAACCCCCCCCCCCCGGCACGATATTTAAAGGTATTTTTCATTTTTATTGTCCCCATACACTTTTATGGCAATAACTTACATATAAGCCTTTAAAATTAGGACTTTTGATTTTTCATGTTCGTGTCCCATAGACTTTAATAGAGTTTGCATGTTCGCTAGAACTTTTTCCCTGTTCAAGATGTTCTGGTGCAAACTGAACAGGGGGGTGTTCGGCTTATCACTAGTCCAAATGAAGAAAAGGGAGAAGGGAAGGGTGTTCCATCCAAAATTCCCTAATATAAAAAAACAGGCAAAGAGATCCATAGGTGTAACCAGCAATATCTTAATTACTATATACATCTGTCCATAGTGGCAGATAAGTCCCCAGAGTAATATGACACATACAGAACTGTAAAGTGGTCACGGTGTTCAGGTAGCTCAGTGGTCTCGCAGTGTGTGTCCTGCTGCCATCCCTTAAATGCTCCCACCTCCTGGCATCATCCCACCCATTGCCCACTAGGCATGTGATGGGAGTGCACCAAGTGGTGTGGCCGACGTCACTGGGCCTGTACAGATCAGTGTGTGGATGCTAAATGCTTAAATACCGAGTGAAGCGGTCTACTTAACTAGGCATGTGGGAGTGGGCATGCATATCTGACATAATTGGCCCTATCTCTGGTCCACTCCATGACTGGAGCAGCTGGGAGTGGGGAAGAGAGACTAAGCATGCGCATCACCACACAGTGAATGCATAAAAACATTGAATGTTGATGTGTAATAATACTATATAAATGTTATTATTCTCCCTTAGATGAGTGCTGTGCTGTATTGTCTTCATAAGCCCTGCTGGAGCAGAGTCGGTGAAACACGTCGGCACATGAAGACTTACTTTACCAGCATTTTCATCTGGTGTATGAATATCAGCACTGTTATTGTTTTTAACTATTCAACTATTTACATATTATATGAACTCTGAACATTTGTTACCTAATAAATTGTATGATTTTATATTACAAATTGTTTTCTTCCTTGTGTGGCTTGTACAGTCCGAAATCATTCTCTGCTTGTTTTCCAAACCTCTGACAAATTTTGTATAGAACCATATTTAGTTAACTTCAGCTCCAGAAGATTTTACCCCCTTCATGACCAGGTCATTCTTTGCTATTCAGCACTGTGGTACTTTAACTGGCAATTGCGCGATCATGCTATGCTCTAGCCAAACACAATTTCTATAGTTTTCTGCCCACAAATAGAGCTTTCTTATGGTGGTATTGATCACCACTGAGGTTTTTTTTTTATTATATAAACGGAAAAAAAATTATATTTTTTACTTTCTGATATAAATCATATCCAATTAAAAATGTAAAAAACAAATTCCCAATAAGTGTATATTGATTGGTTTGTGTAAAAATTATAGCATCTACCATGATGGCATATATACTGGAATTTTTTTTTTAAATACTAATAATGGTCAACAACTTATAATAGGACTGCAATAGTGAGGCGGACAATCCGACACTAACTCTGACGCTGGGGGGTACTGACAGTGGTCAGTGCTAAAATTATACACTGCCACTGTAGTAATGCCACTGGCTGGGAAGGCATTACCATCAAGGGCAATCAAAGAGTTACCTGTGTGCCTAACAAGTGTTATTGTGTGTACTCTGTGCTGTTTTTACTAAGCAATGTGCCAGTTTTTACTTTCTGCTTTAAATCATTGACCAGGACCTGCTGATCGGCTTGTGCTGTAGCGAATGACAGCGCAGCCAGGGTGGCAGGCACAAGTGTGCAAATCACATATATTTATGCGATCTTGCACAGCCAAGCTGCCCTGTAGCAGTAAAGCTACAGGAGGCGGTAGGCAAGTGATTAAAGCGGTATTAAACCTTAAACCAAGATGTAATGTATTGCAGCTTACCAATCATTAGATGTGGTGGCTGCATTAGTTTTCTTTTTTCCCCCCTGCTTTCACCTGGTGATCTGATGAGTAACACCCTCCTGTATTCGAGTTGCCCCCACTCTGGTAGAATGTACACGGGGGTATCTTTGGAAAGCAACATTGTCAATCTGAGGTGAGGGTAGTGTTAAATGTACTAGCAGATTTAAATACAATAAACCAATTAACCACTTCTGAACCTGAAGGTAAGGTAAGGTTGCGCGGTCGTGCAACACTGTACCAAAATAACATTGTCCTTTTTCTCCCACAAATAGAGCTTTCTTTTGGTGTTATTTAATTACCTATGCAATTTTTTTATCTTTTGCCCTATAAACAAAAAAAGAGCGACAATTCTGAAAAAAAAAAACAATATTTTTCACATTCTGCTATATAACATTCCCCCCCAAAAAATTTAAATATCAACATTTTTCATCCTTTTAGACCAATTTGTATTCTGCTACATATTTTTGGTGAAAAAAAAAAATCGCAATAAGTGTATTTTGATTGGTTTGCGCAAAATGTATTGTGTCTACAAACTAGGGGAAAGATTTATGTCATTTTTATTTTTAATTTTTTTTTACTAGTAATGGCGGTGATCTGCAAATTTTTGGGGGGACTACGACATTGCAGCGGACAGATCGAACCCCTGACATTTTTGACACTTTTGGGGGGACCAGTGACATTACTACAGTAATCAGGGCTAAAAATATGCATTGTTACTGTAATAATGCATTGGCAGGGAAGGGGTTTACCTAGGGGTGATCAAAGGGTTAAGTGTGAGCTTAGGGGAGTGTTCTTTAAATGTGGGGGGATGGACTTGTGAAATGACCACAGAGACCTGAGATCCTATATAGGAGGATCACATGGGCTCTGTGATCATTTCAGAGAGAAGAACGGTCGGTCAGCTCTGTTTACAACAGCTGACCGTTCTTCTCTATCAGTGGGGAGCGATTGCGGCTTCCGGCCCCATGGATCGAAATCCCTGCTGCCTTGTGGGGGCAGGAGCGCACGGCCAGCCGCGTGCGCTCGCCCGCCAGCACCACGCAGGGCTACGCCGGTTCACGCAGGAGAACAAACCTGCCACAGTAAATGAGCGGCGGGCGGTCGGGAAGCTTTTAAAGCTAAACTCCAGCTAATACTCTATAAGTAGTTACAGAAAACAGAACACATCTCTGTAAGTGATATATATGTAAGAGAGCTTGTTCTTTTTAAAAACAACAAACTTGCTGGCTGGATCACCATGTGAAAATAGAAGAAAGAAAGCCTAAAAAAAAAAATCAATGTAGTCATCACATCTAAGAAATGGTAAGCTGGTATATAATACATGCTTGCTTTTTGGTTTAACACCACTTTAGGGGTTCATAGTCTTGGGTGCTAATGATTAAATTAATTAAATACAATAAAAATCTATCTTTCTCTGGTTTTCAAAAAGCGGCATGTGATTGTATGGTTAGAAATCTCTGCAGTCTGTAATATATAGGCAAGACTATCACTTCCTTTAGAAATTGGTTCAACAATCACAGATCTACCATCCAAAAGGATCCAACCAACTGGTTACATGACACTTTTTGAAGCAAAGTTTTTTGACACCATCTGTAAAGTGCATGCTGATTGACGATATCCCCCCTTGACTGGTTTTTCTGTGTGGTGTCATTTAATACAATTTCATGGTTTCCAGATGAGATTTTTATGTCGTAGTGCATACACAATGTATTTTTTTTCCTTGTTGGGAGGGCTCCCCTCATCTTTTACCGATTTGCAATCAAGGTTCATGGTGTTGACCTTTTTTACATGTACTCTAGTGTATGTACTTTATAGCATGTACCCCTCTGTATGTACTTTATTTTGGCATGTTCTTGTTTAGATACTTCTTTTCAAGATCTTACCATACTGATTGGTGAATTCTAGGGGTTGTTTGATCATTATCCACCTATAGAATAGTGTGTGGTTTGCCGCCGTCCCTGTCGTAATGTTTGTGGGGTTAGGTACCTCAGGCCTAAGAAATTGGTGGGACTTTATGGGCAAGGTGTAGATAGTAAAAATGAGTACAATACTTAGTAAAAATAAATTTGTTTACTGTATGTAAAAACATATATATATACAGTATACAATGGTAGTAGTGAGGGGTTGTAGACCCCTGAGTGAGAAGGGTGAGGAAAATAATAGAATAGTGACAGTGTGTAAATAGTGACTTAGGTAAGATAGGAAGTTTCTCTATTTCGTTTAAGAGAGTTTTCCTCTTTTGCGTCCCAACGCGTTTCGGCTCGCTCCTGGAGCCTTTTTCAAGGGTGTAAGTCACATAATATTCCTGAAATAGTCAGATAGATACTCTCAGTTACATATTGGTGATACCTATTGATTGGTATATCAAGCAATGGTATCTCCATAAAATATTGTTACATACATTTTGTTTTGCCGCGAGTAGAGATGGAGTTCCCTCTAGAAACAGCGAGAGCGTGAGTCTTATAAGCCTGCAAGGTATTAAGTGAGTTTTAGGAAATCATATTTGTATCGACCAGTACTGAGTGTTATTAGGGTTAGACTTACTAGCTATGTGGTGGGTCTCGGTGCCCAGGATTGCCCGATGGGACATACAAAAAGGTCCCATTCCAGCCAACAGGCTCCAACAGGCATACAATCAGGTGCCTGACCCCAACGCAAGCAAGGAACCCATAAGGTACTAGCCTTTGAATAGGGTCTTTTCATGCCGGTTGCACTATAAATTCCCACACACTGAATTTAACTCCTCAAATCATTCTTTCAGAGATTTTCCCTGACTGGATATACTATTCTAATCTGAAGTACAACCCAGCAAGACACCCCAGCATCACCTGAATGGGACCTTTTTGTATGTCCCATCGGGCAATCCTGGGCACCGAGACCCACCACATAGCTAGTAAGTCTAACCCTAATAACACTCAGTACTGGTCGATACAAATATGATTTCCTAAAACTCACTTAATACCTTGCAGGCTTATAAGGCTCACGCTCTCGCTGTTTCTAGAGGGAACTCCATCTCTACTCGCGGCAAAACAAAATGTATGTAACAATATTTTATGGAGATACCATTGCTTGATATACCAATCAATAGGTATCACCAATATGTAACTGAGAGTATCTATCTGACTATTTCAGGAATATTATGTGACTTACACCCTTGAAAAAGGCTCCAGGAGCGAGCCGAAACGCGTTGGGACGCAAAAGAGGAAAACTCTCTTAAACGAAATAGAGAAACTTCCTATCTTACCTAAGTCACTATTTACACACTGTCACTATTCTATTATTTTCCTCACCCTTCTCACTCAGGGGTCTACAACCCCTCACTACTACCATTGTATACTGTATATATATATGTTTTTACATACAGTAAACAAATTTATTTTTACTAAGTATTGTACTCATTTTTACTATCTACACCTTGCCCATAAAGTCCCACCAATTTCTTAGGCCTGAGGTACCTAACCCCACAAACACCATACTGATTGGTATGACAACTGCCTCAGACCTATCCTTTCCTTGTTGGCATAGGCTACTATACACTGGTGCACTGGACTAGATGACCACACTGTGTCCAGCCTCTCCTCCTTTTTGCCTGCCTTACTAGGTTTTCACATCCACTCTATTTCTATTGTTTTTTTTCCACTGGTGTACTCTATTTCAATTGGTTTTCTCACCACCATTCCTCGTCTGCAACTATTTATGTAGCAAGGTCCTTGGTTTTCTTCTGCCTGGCTGTGGAGTACTGATTCATGTACTTTGATTTATGAACATTTGTGTGTATTCCTATGTGCTCGGTCAATGTTTTCTGTGGAGCTATTGTCTTTGCCCTGTGTAGGCTGCCGTTTACATCTCACACTTGTTTATGGGTCATGTGGTGTGTTTGGTCTTGTGCTGTGTTTTTTGTAGCTACTATGTAATTTTTTATTCAAGACACTATTTCATTATGTTGACATACAGTTGATTATGTTGATGTACATATAGTACATCACCTATTTTATTACAATGCTATTGTATGTTAAAAAAATGTGGGTGGTCTCTTTCTGCTTTGTGCTACTTTTTTCTACTGAATTTGCCATTTTTATGCAGGAGGCATTACTGTATTATTTCAGCTAAAATTGAGAATATTTAGTTTTTTTGATGGATTATCTTGACTTGTTACTTTAGTGACTTTTCTTTGACCTCTACCCCATATGTGTCTTTTTACCTTTGCACTTTGTGATGTCATCACTAGGGGTGTTCTTGTTTGCTGGGACTAGGTTCATTAGTCTGCTCATCTCTATGTTTTAGGGTCTTGCGAAAAATAGATTGAGTTCTGTTAAAACATTGAAAATATTTTTTTTTTCTCCTACTAGATCTGCGAGTGCCTCTTTTCCTGTTTTTGTTGTATGGATATTTATTTGGGGATAAGAACCCTGGCATTTACCTATGTTATATATATGGTTGGTATAATATGAGGCTATGTTGTTGTATAATTACTGTAATCAATATATATATATTGGAAGCAGAATATGCAAAATGGTAGCCTATGACCTACCATCAGAATGAAAATGCATGGCTGGTTAAAATAACTGCCATGCATGTATGGGGCCATGGCAGGACAACAACAAATGATATGGTGATTGGCCAGTTAAGCACAGTGTGCTGATAGGTCAGTTAAGTAAATGAAAACAATTGGACCGTTGGTTTGACCTTTTAAAGGATTGGTCAAAAATTACAATTTTGAAACCTTAAATCTTAAACAGTTCCCTATAAAAGAACAAAGAAAATAAGTTAGCAGCATTAGTTAACAGGAGCAGACCGAGACTTTGTACCTTCTTTGTACCTTGTCGGGACGTTGTATTGGAGTGTGGTCATTTCTCCTTGACTGCAATAGATTCCCTGCTTAGGAGACTGATGGAAAGGGCTGGCGGAGTCGGTGGCGAAGCATGGATGGAACGGTGTCTGTCGATTCCGGAGAGGGATTCGGTTTTGCTGCCTTCAGATCCGCCATCTTCGTCGCACAATTGTGACGTCATTCCGGTTCCTGTTGAACTCCAGTCGGGCGCATCTTCATCATCGAGGGGCCGTCTTCTGCTACGTGACCCCGCTGACAGCATCCGGTCGCGTCATGGATTCGGGGACGATTTCCGGCAACGTCATTCTCCGGAGTCGAGATGTCCCGGTCAAGATGGTGGTCGCCCGCGGCGGGCGGTGAAGCGTCCTGGACGGTTCGGGTCGGCTCCTGCACCGAGGAAGACGTCTTCTACAAATAAGGGGAGAATTGTTGAAGGTACTGTTAGTGCCACTGCTCCGGTGCCCCCTCCGGATAATTTTGTTTCTTCCCCTCAGGTACCGGCCGCTATCGGTGGACTTTCAACGGTTCCTGATGTCGCAGTTCCGGTGGGGTTGGACCAAGCGGGAAGTGTGGATCCTCACTCCAGGGCTCCGTCTGCTGCGGTTGTTAACAACGCAGTTGGAGGTGAGCAAATGTCTAATGATGTTCTTGGCAAACTGTATGCTCTTATTTCTTCTGTCTGTGATAATGTTGTTAGTGGTAAAGTACAGGACGGTTCAAATACAAATGTTGCCCATAGTTATTCCTACTAGGGGTGTTTGTGTTGACAATGTTTTAAATGAGCTTTTGCCTGTCACTTCTTTACCTGCTGGACGAGTCGCTGCATCTGATATGGAGGTATGTGATGCTAATGTTGATGTTAGTTCTTTTAATTTACCTAGTACTGTAAATGTTGTACCCGGAGTGTCGTATAGGGAAGCTTTGCCCTGTAGTCTTTCCCCTTTAGGTTTTCACCTACAAGATTCTGTCAAGAGTAAGATATGCAATGGGGAATTTGTGGATATATTGTCCTTGTTGCCTGGTAACAGGCTTTCCAAATTTGACACTGATAAGGCTAATGTGGATAAGAGTAAATTCCCTGCTCGCTCGTTTAACAACTGGCTGCAGGGATTTTGTATATATGCTAGTATTTTAGGTGAACATAATCCTAACTTATGTAGCGGTCTTTTCCAGCACTTAGACATTGTCTTGGAGGCCTATAAAAATTTTCCAGGATTAGGTTGGTTTGTATACGACGAATCGTTCCGTCAGAAAATGTCCATACACAGGTCTCTTACTTGGGGAGTGAAAGATGCAGGCCTTTGGCTGAATCTTTTGTTGCCTCAGAGACCTGTGGCTTTACAAAAATCTACTTCTTTGGGACAGCACCGTAAAGGAGTATGTTTTGGATTTAATGATGGTTTATGTAAATGGCCTCTGACGTGTAAGTTTAGACACGAATGTTCTTTTTGTGCTGGGTCTCATGCCGCTGTAAAATGTTTCAAGAAGGGCTCTTCTTTGGTGGGACATTTCACCAAGGAACAGCTTTTTCTTAAGAGCGGAAATTCAGGTGAGATTGGGAAACATGCTCCCATGGTTGCAAGTGTATCCAGACAGGGAAGCAGCTGAAATTCTTTTTAATGGTTTCTCTGTGGGTTTTGACCTTCCCAGTTTTTCTGGTTCTGGATGTGTTGTTGTTCCTAATTTACCATCTGTTGCTGTTTTTCCTGATGTAGTTAGGTCTAAAATTAATAAGGAAATTGAATGTGGTAGGGTGGCGGGCCCCTTTTCTTGCCCCCCTTTTAAGGATTTCAGGGTCTCGCCTCTGGGTGTTATCCCAAAAAAGGAGAAGGGTGAATTTAGATTGATCCATCATCTTTCTTACCCTGAGGGATTATCCCTGAATGATGATATTGACCATTCTTTGTGTTCGGTATCGTATGCTTCTTTTGAAGATGCACTCCAAAAGATTAGATCTGTAGGTAGTGAAGCGTTGATAGCTAAAGCAGACGTTAAGTCAGCTTTTCGCTTGCTGCCTATTGTTCCTTCCGCGTTTAATTCCTTGGGATTTGTTTTTGAGGGCAATTTCTTTTTCGACAAATGCTTACCCATGGGCTGTTCCATCTCTTGCTCTTATTTTGAACTTTTTTCGTGTTTTTTCGAATGGGTAGTGATGTCTAAATCTGGTTCTTCTGGAATTCTTCATTATCTTGATGATTTTTTATTTATTGGTGCCCCTAATTCTTTTGAGTGTTTATTTCTTTTGACTGAATTCCAGATAGTGTGTCGTTCCTTTGGTGTTCCTCTGGCTGAGGGTAAGACGGTTCTCCCTACAACTTGTTTGGAATTTTTGGGCATCCAAATTGATACTGTTGCCATGGAGTTCAGATTGCCGCTTGATAAAGTTGATAAGATGAGACAGCTTTTGCGTTTTCTTTTAAGTAAAAACAAAGTTCGTTTGAAGGTAATTCAGTCGTTGTTGGGATTACTTAATTTTGCTTCTAGGGTTATGCCTATGGACAGGGCATTTACAAAACGCTTGTATAGGGCGATTGCTGGTGTTTCTCCTTCTGAATTCGTGTTTTTATCTCCTGCTATTAAGGAGGATCTTTGGGTATGGTTTAGATTTTTGAGATGTTTTAATGGCACATCTTTGTGGCAAGAAGAATTTTGTTCTTCTGAGGCCCTGTCTCTATTCACTGATGCCTCTGGTGCACATGGATACGAGGTCTTTTGGGGCGGACATTGGTCCGCTGCTTCTTGGCCACATTCTTGGATTTTGAGAGGTTTGACTAGCTCTATTGTTCTTTTAGAATTGTTCCCTGTTTTGGTGGCTCTTGAGTTGTGGGGAAAAGAATTTTGTAATAAAAGGATATTGTTACACTCTGACAATAAAGGTGTGGTTTTTGCAATCATTTGTCTATCCTCACGTTCTTTACCGGTTATATCCTTGCTCCGTCATTTGGTGCTGCAGTGTTTAAGATTTAATGTGTGGCTTAAAGCAAAATTTGTTCCGTGCGAGACTAATAGAATTGCTGATTCTTTATCTCGCATGCAGATGGGGCGTTTTCGCAGCCTAGCTCCAGGATCGGACCCTTCGGGCCTGCCTTGCCCGCTTCATCTATGGGATTTGGTCTGAACGCTGTTGATTTGGCTGTCAAGAATTCTATTGCCCCAGCTACATGGAAGTTCTATTGTTCAGCATGGACCTGGTGGAATTCTTTTGCTTATAACAGAGGTTTTGATTCTATTTATTATTCTGAAAATCATATTTTAGAATTTTTGGATATATTATTGGAATGTGGTTATTCCTATTCTCATGTTATGAAGCTCTTGGCTGGTGTCTCTCTTTTTGCCAAACTTCATGGAGGCTCTTCTTGTCTTCAGTTTTTTTCTGTTAAGACAGCACTAAAGGGATATAAGAAGGCTCATTGCCGTGTTGATGGGAGATTTGCTATGTCAATTTCTCTTCTAACGGATATTTGTTCGACTACGTTGGCTGTCTGTATATCTGATTATGAAGCAAAATTATTTGGTTGTGCTTTCTCTATATGCTATTTTGGTGCTTTTCGCATCTCGGAACTTTTGGCTAGTAAGTCTAGAGCTGCTGATGGTCTTCATTTTGGTGACCTTTCAATTGTGGGTAACACTATGCGTATTTTCCTATGAAAATCCAAGACTGACCAACAAGGGATTGGCCAATGGATTTCATTTGATCGTATGTCTAATCTTGCTATTTGCCCAGTCACATTGGCCGAGAGTTATTTATGTCTTCGGCCCTTACCGTTTTTACAATTTTTTGTTCATCTTGACGGATCCCCTTTAACGATTTTTCAATTTGGGGCTGTGCTAAAAAAATGCTTACAACATTTGAATTTGAGCCATTTACCTATTACCTCCCATTCGTTCAGGATGGGGGCGGCTACTACGGCTGCAGGTTTGGGTCTTTCAGAATCCTCTATAAAGGAATTGGGTAGGTGGCGTTCTTCTGCTTTTAAATCCTATATCAGACCTAAATTTTACATTTGATTTCAGGTTTGGCCAAGAATGTTTGGATCATTTGGCACTCGTATGTCTTTTGGGCCCACAGAAGAGCTGCTTTACGAACATATGGCACTAATCTAGGATTCTCTGCTGATGTGGTTCAGACTTTTTGGTATGGCAGAAGGGGTATGAAGTGGGAGGAGTTGATTTGTACCTTCACAGAGCTTAGTCATCGCTGGCCTCCTCCGGATATGGTTATCCTTCACCTAGGGGGCAACGATGTCAATTCTAGGAAGATTATTGATCTCCTCTTACATATTAAATCTGATATTTTACATTGTAAATCTATGTTTGTTAATTGTATATTTATTTTTTCTGAGATAATCCCCTGCTTAGGTTGGTTATCGGGCGATTTAAAATTTTTAGAAAGCAATAGAAAGAGACTTAATAGAGCTGTTGCGAAATTCATGCCTTTTATTGGCGGTTTTTCCTTTCGGCATGAAGATTTGGAGGGAGGTTTGCTTGGATTTTACAGGCCCGATGGTGTACATCTTTCTGATGTTGCCATTGATATTTTCAATTTAGATGTGCAGACTTGTATCGAGAAGGCCGCGGGCGTGGTGGTGGTGCCTTGCTCTTAATGGTTGAGCAAGGCTTGTGGGTTGTTCTTTAATTATATATTAATATTTATGGGTAACTTGGGCTTCATGGCTAAGTTACATAAGTGAGTAAAGATGTGTGTTATGGGTTTAGTTTGAGCTCTATGGCTGGACTAGTTGTAAAAAAAAAAAAATTGTTTGTGAAGTTATAATAAAGGCCTCAGCCATTTTACCAATACAAGTCTGCGAATCCTAGTACATTTATTTATAATTTAGATTAATAAAAGTTAAATTGTGGTTGTTCCTCCTATGGCACCATGAACATGCATGGCTGGTTAAAATAACTGCCATGCATGTATGGGGCCATGGCAGGACAACAACAAAGGATATGGTGATTGGCCAGTTAAGCACAGTGTGCTGATAGGTCAGTTAAGTAAATGAAAACAATTGGACCGTTGGTTTGACCTTTTAAAGGATTGGTCAAAAATTACAATTTTGAAACCTTAAATCTTAAACAGTTCCCTATAAAAGAACAAAGAAAATATGTTAGCAGCATTAGTTAACAGGAGCAGACCGAGACTTTGTCCCTCCCACCCGTCCCCTATGGTAAATGCTCTTTGTGTTTTGCTTATTTTCTGTGTGACAACTTCGTTGTTGAGGTTGTTCTTTAATTATATATTAATATTTATGGGTAACTTGGGCTTCATGGCTAAGTTACATAAGTGAGTAAAGATGTGTGTTATGGGTTTAGTTCGAGCTCTATGGCTGGACTAGTTGTAAAAAAAAAAATTGTTTGTGAAATTATAATAAAGGCCTCGGCCATTTTACCAATACAAGTCTGCGAATCCTAGTACATTTATTTATAATTTAGATTAATAAAAGTTAAATTGTGGTTGTTCCTCATATGGCACCATTTACTTTACAGAAAGTACTATCCTTCACAGAAAGAGGCACTGTCCATTTGTAAGATTCTGGTACCTTCGGTACCCTTCCAGCCCATTTCTTTCGCATTGCGTTCCACCATTTAGGTAGGTGGAACGCATATAGCTACCTGTCCCTTTAATTCTCATGACGTCATCACTGGGCGCCGCTCTGAGCGGCTATTTCAATCGCCGGCTTTCACTCACAAGTTGTTCGTGCAAACCGCTTGTTACACAGCCTTGTCTGACGCTGCCGAAGCCTCCAGCTATTTCCTGTATCTCGCTACTGATCCTGTATCTCGCTACCTGATCCTTATCCTCATTACCGGACCCCTCATCTCTCTAAACCAACTAGTGATAAGTACCCCACAGGGGATTCCTTCCTATCAACTTACACTATCTACTCTTGCATACTAAAGACTGTTGCTATCTATGCATTACTATTTCTATCATCTGCACTGTTACATAGATTGCTAGTTCTTGAGTCTACTACCATCTATATCCTTGCACTGAGTTAGCAATTCCTGTACACTTCATCTGCTGTCCCCTACCACCTGTTATTTGTACATGATTGCTAACCTATCTGCATACTATCTATCACCATCTGCTAACACTTCTGAACATTACTATTGAGTGCCTATCATTGCTATCACTACTCACGCCTGTCCTTTCAGCACATCACCTCTATACTATCGTATACAACCTATCACTCCAGGAACATCTTATCTGAGTGCCTGTATATTTGCATGCTGAGGCAGGCTGGGCCACAATGATGAGTCTGGAGAGTTGGATATGGTGATTCAACACATCTCTGCACGACTACTGAGTGGAAATTCTGCAGCTGCAAATCCAGTTCACTAAACAAACGCCGGAGCGTTACAGATT
The DNA here is from genome assembly GCF_965119305.1 of Pelophylax lessonae. Lineage (NCBI taxonomy): Eukaryota > Metazoa > Chordata > Amphibia > Anura > Ranidae > Pelophylax > Pelophylax lessonae. Next base: position 267,440,835 of record NC_138772.1, on the reverse strand, counting down.
GCACGAACCAGAAAAAAAAAAAAAATGGATTCAGCAGAATTAGCCACTCATGTGTTACAACTAACACAAAAGGTAGATGCACTAATCCTTTCCCTTACCGAAGTGAAAAATGAAAATCAGACTTTGAGACAGCAGATAGCCCGTATTTCACAGCTCACTGCTGCTCAACCTCATGAGCCCAAAATAAACCCTCCTCTAGTGTTTACAGGTGATCGAAAAAAATTTAGTGAATTTAAAAACGCATGTCAATTGCTTTTTAATTTAAAACCTCGTACTTACACTACAGACCAAATTAAAGTCTGCACCACTATCTCATATTTGTCGGGTGATCCACGGGCTTGGGCAGACTCTCTCTTTGAGAAAAATGACCCTCTTCTTAACTCCTATCCTTTATTTTTAGCAGAACTCACTAGCCTATATGAAGACCCAAATAGGCAGAGTACTGCTGACAGCCAATTGAGGGCTTTAAAACAAGGAAGGAGACCTGTTGAAGACTTTGTAGCAGAGTTCAAAAGATGGACCCTTGATTCAGGGTGGAATGATGCATCTTTGCGAACCCAGTTCAGACTCGGGTTATCAGAAGCCGTTAAAGACGAGCTCGCCCGAGCGGATTTACCTAGAACTTTGGATGCCTTAATAAAACTCAGCATCAATATTGACAGGCGACTGCGAGAAAGAAAGGCTGAGAAAATGGGAGTACCATTATCCAATCCTTCTCGGGTTTCGCCCGTTGACCCTACTCCTATGGAGGTAGGAACCATACGCCCACCATTATCGTCTACTGAACGAGCCAGGAGAAGATCTGAAAATCTCTGCATGTACTGCGCCTCCCCGGATCATTTGATAAGCGTCTGTCCCCTTGTCCGCAAAAAAGAGGGTGAGTGTTCACATGTCTTGCTGGGGGATTAACGACTTCTTTTTCTAATCCCTATCTTTTTATTCATTTGACCTTACAGTGGGACCACAATAGGATCACCACCAAGGCTATGATCGACACAGGATCTTGTGGGAACTACATTGACACTAGTTTTGTTGCTTTAAATAAAATACCTATTATTTCAAAATCTAAACCTGTCTCTGTTAGTTTTATTAACGGTATTCCGTTATCTTCTGGTCCAATTACCAATCAGACACAAGCACTCCTTGCTACTGCTAACGAGTCTCATGCTGAGACCACCACTTTTGATGTATTACCTTCACCCCATTTTCCCATTATTTTGGGACTTCCCTGGTTACACATACATCAACCAATCATTGATTGGAAAACATGGACTTTAACCTTCCCCTCTCACTACTGCGAGACCACATGTAACCTTCAATCACATAAAAAAATCCTGTCCATGGTGTCAGATGAAATTTCACCACCACCATGTTATCAGGATCTATCAGAAGTCTTCCTTGAGAAAAATGCTCAAGTATTGCCTCCCCATAGGGACTACGATTGTTCTATTGATCTACTCCCTAATAGTAAACTACCTTTCGGTCATGTTTATCCTCTTTCTCAGGATGAACTTTCTCATCTCAAGGAATACTTGGATGAGAATTTAGCGAAAGGGTTTATTAGACCCTCTACTTCTTCCACAGCTGCAGGACTTTTCTTTGTCCGCAATAAGGATTTAAGTCTCAGGCCTATTATTGACTATAGGCAATTAAATACCATTACGATAAAGGATCGCTATCCTTTACCTCTCATTCCCGAACTCATTGAACAAGTGCGCGGAGCTACCTACTTTTCAAAATTGGACCTAAAAGGGGCATACAACCTTATCCGAATCCGTAATGGGGATGAGTGGAAGACGGCATTCAGAACCAGATACGGATTATTCGAATATCTAGTGATGCCTTTTGGGTTGTGTAATGCTCCCGCAGCATTTCAGCGATTCATAAATGACATCTTCAGAGACTTACTTGATGTTTGTGTTGTGGTATATCTGGATGATATACTCATTTATTCTCAGTCCTTGTCCGAACATGTAAGACATGTAAGACTTGTGCTATCCAGATTACTCGCACACAACTTATACGTAAATTTGAAAAAATGCCTATTTCATAAGGAAGTAGTACTATTCCTAGGATACATCATATCTAAGAACGGTATCAAGATGGATATGAGCAAGATATCATGTATACTGGATTGGCCTGTACCAACAACTCGTAAGGCATTACAACGATTCCTTGGATTTTCAAACTTCTATAGGAAGTTCATCAAGAACTTCTCTTCTATTGTGAGACCACTCACACAACTTACAAGTGTAAAGAAACCATTCAAATGGTCTGAAGAAGCAAATAAAGCTTTCCGCTTGTTAAAATCAAGCTTCACTTCTGCTCCCATACTACGCCATCCAGACCCATCCCTCCAATACATCCTGGAGGTAGATGCGTCAAATATGGCTGTAGGAGCAGTTCTTTCCCAACGACCAACGAATACTTCACCACTCCACCCAGTTGCTTTTTTCTCTAAATCACTAAGTAGCCCAGAGGTGAATTACCCAGTGGGTGAAAAAGAGTTGCTTGCCATAAAATTGGCACTAGAAAATTGGCGACATTTACTTGAAGGTACTCGATTGCCATTACTCATATATACAGATCATAAGAATCTCCAATACCTTCAGACCAACAAGACTCTTTCCCACCGGCAGGTACGTTGGTCATTATTCTTCCTAAGATTCAACTTCCTAGTGACCTACACGCCTGCAGACAAAAACAAAAAAGCGGATGCGCTATCACGGCTAACCGAAGATAACTGCGCCGAAATCCCCTCACTTCCTATAATACCCCATGACCGTATTATTGGTATTGTTCGTTCCTTGAAGGAAGAGATTCTGCACAGTATAGGACTGGATTCACCACCACCACAACTAAGTGCTGATGCAGAAGGCTTCCTCTACTTTAACGACAAACTCTACATACCTCCTGGTATGCGTACCAAGATCTTGGAATTATCACATGACGTACCTATGGCAGGACATATGGGTATGACTAAGACATTCAATTTGCTCACCAGGCAATTTTGGTGGCCTGATATGAAGACGTCTGTACAAAAATTTGTTTCCTCATGTGACATCTGTGCAAGGTCCAAAATTGACACTACAAAACCATCTGGTCTACTTTGCAGTCTACCAATACCCAAAGTTCCATGGGAAGTTGTGTCCTTAGACTTTATAGTAGAATTACCACCTTCCAAAGGATTTACCACCATTCTAGTGTCAGTGGACCATCTGACAAAGATGGCACATTTCATTTCTATTCGCAGACTACCTTCATCTAAGGAAACAGCGGAATTACTAGTGAAACACGTGTTCAAGCTACATGGAATTCCAAAGACTCTTTTATCTGACCGAGGTTCACAGTTCATCTCCAAGTTTTGGCAAGCTCTATGTCATATACTACGAATTGAGCGAAAACTTACTTCTCCCTACCACCCTCAGACCAATGGACAAACTGAAAGAGTCAACCAGTGCATTGAACAATATTTGCGTTGCTACACCTCATACCTACAGGATGATTGGGTGGACCTCCTCCCTCTGGCAGAATTTGCTTACAATAACGCAACCCACAGTACTACTAAACAAAGTCCATTCTACCTAAACTATGGGTTTCATCCCACACTTCTTCCACCACGCATCCTGCCATCAAGTAACCCAGTAGCCTCTGACTATCTTACCCACATAAAAGACTCTCTGGGTTTACTTAACACCACCATCTCACATGCTCATAGCCAACAAAAAAGGTACTACGACCTCCGTAGAAGACCTTCTCCTCAATATGCTATTGGGGATCTCGTTTGGCTATCTACGAAAAACTTAAGGTTAAAGATCCCCAGTAAAAAGCTTGGGCCTTTGTTTCTAGGACCTTTCCCAATTGAGAAGCTCATTGGGAGAGCTGCAGTTCAACTCACCTTACCGGCAGATCTTAAAATACACCCCATCTTTCACGTGTCGCTACTGAAACCACATGTTCCCAACCAAGGAATAAGACCCACCATCTCGCCTCCACCTCCAGTACAAGTTGAGGGCAGAGAAGAATTTGAGATTAAGGAGATTTTGGATTCTCGTATCCACAGAGGGAAACTCCAATATCTCATAAAATGGAAAAACTATGGACCCCAAGACGACACCTGGTTGGATACTTCTGACGTTCACGCTCCCAGGCTTATACGAAGGTTTCACTCCAAATACCCGGAGAGACCAGGGCTATAGGCCTTCCGGAGCCAGCCTTAAGGGGGGGTACTGTAAGATTCTGGTACCTTCGGTACCCTTCCAGGCCATTTCTTTTGCATTGCGTTCCACCATTTAGGTAGGTGGAACGCATATAGCTACCTGTCCCTTTAATTCTCATGACGTCATCACTGGGCGCCGCTCTGAGCGGCTATTTCAATCGCCGGCTTTCACTCACAAGGTGTTCGTGCAAACCGCTTGTTACACAGCCTTGTCTGACGCTGCCGAAGCCTCCAGCTATTTCCTGTATCTCGCTACTGATCCTGTATCTCGCTACCTGATCCATATCCTCATTACCGGACCCCTCATCTCTCTAAACCAACTAGTGATAAGTACCCCACCGGGGATTCCTTCCTATCAACTTACACTATCTACTCTTGCATACTAAAGACTGTTGCTATCTATGCATTACTATTTCTATCATCTGCACTGTTACATAGATTGCTAGCTCTTGAGTCTACTACCATCTATATCCTTGCACTGAGTTAGCAATTCCTGTACACTTCATCTGCTGTCCCCTACCACCTGTTATTTGTACATGATTGCTAACCTATCTGCATACTATCTATCACCATCTGCTAACACTCCTGAACATTACTATTGAGTGCCTATCATTGCTATCACTACTCACGCCTGTCCTTTCAGCACATCACCTCTATACTATCGTATACAACCTATCACTCCAGGAACATCTTATCTGAGTGCCTGTATATTTGCATGCTGAGGCAGGCTGGGCCACAATGATGAGTCTGGAGAGTTGGATATGGTGATTCAACACATCTCTGCACGACTACTGAGTGGAAATTCTGCAGCTGCAAATCCAGTTCACTAAACAAACGCCGGAGCGTTACACCATTGCACTTTGTTGTCTGCACTGTTTATATAAATAAATTATATATATATATATATATATATATATATATATATATATATATATACAGTGGGTACGGAAAGTATTCAGACCCCCTTAAATTTTTCACTCTTTGTTATATTGCAGCCATTTGCTAAAATCATTTAAGTTCATTCTTCTTCCTCATGAATGTACACATAGCACCCCATACTGACAGAAAAACACAGAATTGTTGACATTGTTGCAGATTTATTAAAAAAGAAAAACTGAAATATCACATGGTCCTAAGTATTCAGACCCTTTGCTGTGACACTCATATATTTAACTCAGGTGCTTTCCATTTCTTCTGATCATCCTTGAGATGGTTCTACACCTTCATTTGAGTCCAGCTGTGTTTGATTATACTGATTGGACTTGATTAGGAAAGCCACACACCTGTCCATATAACACCTTCCAGATCACAATGCATGTCAGAGCAAATGAGAATCATGAGGTCAAAGGAACTGCCTGAAGAGCTCAGAGACAGAATTGTGGCAAGGCACAGATCTGGCCAAGGTTACAAAAAGATTTCTGCTGCACTTAAGGTTCCTAAGAGCACAGTGGCCTCCATAATCCTCAAATGGAAGACGTTTGGGACGACCAGAACCCTTCCTAGAGCTGGCCGTCTGGCCAAACTGAGCTATCCGGGGAGAAGAGCCTTGGTGAGAGAGGTAAAGAAGAACCCAAAGATCACTGTGGCTGAGCTCCAGAGATGCAGTCAGGAGATGGGAGAAAGTTGTAGAAAGTCAACCATCACTGCAGCCCTCCACCAGTCGGGGCTTTATGGCAGAGTGGCCCGACGGAAGCCTCTCCTCAGTGTAAGACACATGAAAGCCCGCATGGAGTTTGCTAAAAAACACCTGAAGGACTCCAAGATGGTGAGAAATAAGATTCTCTGGTCTGATGAGACCAAAATAGAACTTTTTGGCCTTAATTCTAAGCGGTATGTGTGGAGAAAACCAGGCACTGCTCATCACCTGTCCAATACAGTCCCAACAGTGAAGCATGGTGGTGGCAGCATCATGCTGTGGGGGTGTTTTTCAGCTGCAGGGACAGGACAACTGGTTGCAATCGAGGGAAAGATGAATGCGGCCAAGTACAGGGATATCCTGGACAAAAACCTTCTCCAGAGTGCTCTGGACCTCAGACTGGGCCGAAGGTTTACCTTCCAACAAGACAATGACCCTAAGCACACAGCTAAAATAACGAAGGAGTGGCTTCACAACAACTCCGTGACTGTTCTTGAATGGCCCAGCCAGAGCCCTGACTTAAACCCAATTGAGCATCTCTGGAGAGACCTAAAAATGGCTGTCCACCAACGTTTACCATCCAACCTGACAGAACTGGAGAGGATCTGCAAGGAGGAATGGCAGAGGATCCCCAAATCCAGGTGTGAAAGACTTGTTGCATCTTTCCCAAAAAGACTCCTGGCTGTATTAGATCAAAAGGGGGCTTCTACTAAATACTGAGCAAAGGGTCTGAATACTTAGGACCATGTGATATTTCAGTTTTTCTTTTTTAATAAATCTGCAACAATGTCAACAATTCTGTGTTTTTCTGTCAGTATGGGGTGCTATGTGTACATTCATGAGGAAGAAGAATGAACTTAAATGATTTTAGCAAATGGCTGCAATATAACAAAGAGTGAAAAATTTACGGGGGTCTGAATACTTTCCGTACCCACTGTATACCCAGAAAGCTTTGCAAGAAATATCCAAATGTACTTCCAAATTATGTTTCTGCCCCTGCATAATGTTTCAGTATTTAAATTCCAATACAGACAAACATTTTTAGCTCGATTAGAAAGTGTTAGAACTGTAGAACTGTACTGCTATTTGGTAGATTTCTTCTCACTTCCTTGTCCAAACATGCCATATGAATACTTAGAAGCACTTAGAATTGTAAAGCCATCTGTGTACTCATTTGGGGAATTTCCCTTACTTCCCGGTCCAGGAGCCACCCGATCAGAGGTTCCTCAATCTAATAAAAAAATGTGTTTCTATTGTTCTTTGTGTTTCCAGAAAAGATGTCCCCTCACATCTAGCCAGTGATGGGAAATTTCCCCAGTAGACACACAAATAGAAATGTTCATTCTAAAACAGAAATGGTGTCAGATAAAAAGGGAGAGCAGCACTGGTGTTAGAAAGTGGCAGACATCAAAGAACTATTCTACCTCTATATAAGTTCTTCAAAAGAGAATTACAAAGGTTCAACATTGAGTATTAAGGTCACGTCGTATGACCAATTGGTCAAGTCCAAGTAGTCTGTATCATAATGGGAACTGAACATTACCGTTTTTTTGTCAATTTTAAAATTAATAGCAAGGGCTTTTGTAAAAAAAAAAAAAAAAATAGCATTGTGTTTTAAGGCCATCCAAACAAATATTTCTAGGATTTAGATATAGCATTTAAAATGTAGAAGGATACTCTTTTTATACTATTACCTACTAGTAATTATATTTTACTTAATTTCATATCTCTGAGATGCAGGTTTGATATGATTGCTTTTGGTCACACTTGAAATATCTGATGTATACCATTGCTTCAATAAATTTAGGAGAAGAGCTGACTGATTTACTGAAGTCGTTAGACTCACTGGGTTAACTCTTCCATTTGTACACTTTAGGAAAATGATTTGATTTTTGAATTAATTACATTTCTGTATACATGGCTTACTTCTCTGTTTGTTAATTGCACTGCTGAGTATATTGAAAGCTATATGGCAGTATTTGAAGTAAGGTAAATTCATTTAAGTATTTGAAGTAACATTGTATTGTGGACAAAAAGTCCAACAGATGCACTGTATAGCAGGTGTCAAAACGTGTCTCAAGCCTCTTTGACAACACTGCTTTGCTGATGTGTAAATGCATTTTGAAAGTATTCAATAGTATATGAAACAAGAAAAAAAATGTATATTGTTTCAAAGACTACCATGGACATGAAATCTATAACCAATCACAAAACTATATTTCTCTATCGCTCATTGACAGACGTAGTCCTCGGTGATACAGCACCTTCGGGTTATGTTGCCTCCACAGGAGTAGGACTAGACAGGAAATAAAATGCTCTGGCCACACCCTAGGGGCAGTCCCAGAGGGTATATCCTCTCTCTCTCTGCCTCAGCAAATCAGTTTTTTTCTGTCTAGTCAGGAGTAAGGTCCTGGCAGGATTTTTTTCTTAGAAAAGATTTTTTAGACAGCTTTTTTTCTCCAGTGTTCCTGTGAGATCTTCAAGCAAGAAAGCTGAACTGGGCGACGGGCGGGATGTTGAGATCCAGTGGTCACCCCAGTTCAGCCTACGAGCGCGTGCAGGCCATAGCTCCGCGCTGGGTCGGCCGCGACATAGTCCCACTGGATGGGGACTGACCCTGCGAGTTAAACGTCTCGCTGAAACGCCAAAGACCATGAGTCACGGCGCCCGTATTGGTCGACAGCCCTCCTACCTCGGTGGAGAGGGGTACTGTCAGGAGTTGGCGCCCGCCTGGTTCCGGTATGGTGAGTAGTATGTTCCCCCTTTCCCCCTGACGGGTCTTGTGGTGAACGCGGGCCCCTCTCTGTAATGGTAAGGATGGGTTCCCCTCTATCCTATAACATGTCACAGATCCCCCTAATTGAGTGTGATTTTTGTGTACAAGAAGCCAGGAGGCTTGGTTTGGGAGCTGACAATCTAATTGTAAAGATGTGTAAATGATTGTAGTCAGTGGCAGTACTAGAACTTTACTGTGATAGTATTAGGTATCCTACCTGTCAGTAGCCACAGGGCGATGTCTATACATGTATACTGCATTCCAGATCATTCCTCCAGCTAAGCAGCGGACCGCATACGGCCCGCTAGGGTCCGGTACCTCCGACCACGCTGACCACCATGAGGGTGAAGGGTTGTGAGGCCGAGATCCTTCTGCAGACATGCTGCTATTCTGTGCAGGCCGCCGCCATTGTCTGGTAGATCGCACGAGGCCGCCATTTTGGTGTAGCCTCGTGTCTCCAGCATGGGGGCGGCCATGTTTGAGGTGACTCAAACACCTCATGGAGCCAGGGGGAGGAGCCGGTAGGCGTGTTAAGGGGCGGAGTCGCCTCTTTTACCCAGGAAATAGGGCCAAAGACTTCCTGTCTGTAACAAGACAAGCACTGAGCAAGCTGATGAAAACTTCTGTGCATCAGGGATGAGCCTTGGGGTCTGTCTCTCTCTCTGTGGGGTCCAAAAAGGCAGGTAACACTGAGGGGCGCTGTTGCGACTGGGGGACACAAAAAAAAAAAAAAAAAAAAAAGTTTTTTTTTTTTTTTACTTTGTCATTTTTTGTCGCTGGCAAGTGTCTTGTATAATCATTGACCCTGCCGCATAGGTATCCCCACCTGATCCCCTCAAGGTGGCCGCAAGACCCTCCAGTACCCCACTTGTTTTTAATGCATTATCGGCAATTTTGGAGTCTTTGGTATCCCGGGTGGAGGTGGCCTGTCAGGGACGGGGGTCAAGTAGCGACCCCCGCCTACCCCTATTGTTTATCAGATACTTCAGATACGGATTCGGAACTGGTCAATGCAGTTGCAGGTCCCTCTTAGGGGGCTGTTGTCTCAGGTAATATCTCCTCAGCAGTGAGGAGCACGTTTCTGCCTCCGCCATAGCACAAGAGTGGTGGATGCACTAGTTGTGTCCGTCCGGGAAACCTTTAGTCTTGAGGTTACACCGGCAGAGGTAGCTGAGACTGAGATTCCTTTTTGGTACTTGTTAGCCTACCAAAAGGGCGAAGGATTTTCCTTTACCCAAATGGGGTCGTTTTGAAACGAACCCCTGTTATTTCCAAACGCATGGCTAGGTGCTATCCGTTTGAGGAATTCCTCTTTATAGGATAGACGGTACCACCTGCTGTCTTGCCACAGACTGTTAGGATAAAAAAGACCTCGTAACTAACGAGGACCTTCCTTTTCTGCTCATATAGAGTTGTTTGTTCCGCGAGGGCGGGCGATAAGGCGAAACCCTCCAAAGCCCCTTTAGAGGGGTTTCAAAGGGCACTGGTCGGGTAAACAAAGAGTCCGGCTCAGCCAAGCCTGAAGAATATAGCCTGATGCGCCCCTACCCATCTCTGGGGTGGGGGGGGGGATGTCTTCACCGGTTTCTGGAGGACACAGGATCGAGTTTCGATCACTTCCACCAGTGCGATTCTGCCCTTCTAACATTGAACGGTTTCAGGGGTTCTATTCGAACCTATTCACAATGCCCAGGAAAGAGGGCAAGGTGCGTCCAAATCTGGACTTGGGAAGAAATAGAGTCCATCCGTACAGTGGTGGCCTCCCTGCATAAAAGAGATTTCCTGGCGTCCATAGACATATAGGATGCCTATCTTTATATCCCCATCATCGCAGGACATCAGCGTTTTTTTTCACTTTCCCAAAGATCATCCCTGGTTCCCACCAGGAGACTGAACTATCTGGGCCTAAGGTTGGATACATCCTGGGCAAGAGAGTTTCTCCTTGCTGGGAAACTCCAGAAGGTTCAGTCAACGATTCGGATGTTGCTGTCCGTCAATTGGCTGGGACTGATGGTGGCCTTCTTAGAGGCAGTACCGTATACCCAGTCTCATACCCGAATTCTCCTGAAGGAGATTCTTTTTTAATGGAATCAGAATTCCGATTCCCTGGACAATCGGATCCGGTTGAGCGAGCGGACCAGGAAGTCTCCGATGCTCAACCAGGGGAAGTCATTTCTTCCGATAGTATCCAGATTACCAATAAGGGTATCGGAACTGAGAGCGATCAGATTTTGTCTGATTTACTGGATCGAGCAGCTCTAGAGCAGCCCGATTCGGATCCAATCGCATATGGCCTCTTCATCCAGAGGTTTTTTCCCTAGCTGTCCCTTCATTGGGACATCCCGGATGTGGATCTGTTGGCACCTTGGCCTAACAGGAAGGTGCGGAGGTTTGTAGCTCGCGCCACGATCCTCTAGCGGACGCAGCAGAAACGCTGATCGCCCCGTGGGGGCAGTATCAGCTACGGCATGCCTTCCATCCTCTCAAGTTGCTGCGGGAACTTCTTCGCAGGATAGAGGTGGAGGGAATTCCAGTTATTCTGGAAATTCTGGGTGGACCTCGTCAAGCCTGGTACGCCGACTTGGCGAGGCTAGTCGCGGACGCTCTTTGGAGACTTCCTCTCAGGGAGGATTTGCGGTCTCAGGGACCGATCTTCCATCTTGCTTTACAGTCGCTGGCTTAATGGCCTGGCCATTGAGACCCAGGTACTGAAGGACAAGGGAGTGTCAGCTTCAGTTATTCCTACCTCCAGTTAAAGCAAGGAAAGCGACTTCCAGCACATGAAAGTCTTATATTGCATGGTGTGAATCTATTGGATTTCCCCCACAGACCTATTCGGTGACCCGAATTTTGGTCTGTCTGCAACAAGGGGTTGAGCAGAAACTATCCTTGAGCACGATCAAGGGTCAGGTTTTCGGCGTTAGCAATCTTCTTTCAAGAAACCTTTGGCTAATCATTCCTTGGTGCGGAATTTCATCCCGGGGGTGCGACATCTGGCTCCGCCAGTGCGCGCACCCTTACCGCCTGGTATCTTAATTTAGTGTGGTCGGTTCTTCAGAAACTTCTCTTTGAAGATATTAGGGAGATTCCCTTGCTTACATTCCCAGAAGGTGGCCTTCTTGGTGGCCATTACTTCTCTACGCAGGGTGTCAGAACTGGCCGCATTATCCTGTCGTTCCCCAGATCTGGTGGTTCATAGGGATAAGGTGGTTCTTCTTCCGAATCCATCCTTCCTTCCTAAAGTGGTTTTCGTAAGACGGACTCACTTTTTGTGATCACGGATAGCCCTTGAAGGGGGTTGCCTGTGTCTGCCGCGACCATATCTACATGGATCAGTCAGACGGTGGTACAGGCTTATTCTATTAAGGGTCGGAATCCTCCGTTCCCTGTTAGGGCGCACTTCACTCGAGCGCTCAGTACTTCCTGGGCCTTTCGCCATCAGGCGTCAGTGGTCCAGGTATGTAAAGCGGCCACCTGGTCGTCGGTACATACCTTTACAAAATTTTATAAAATTGATGTGATGGCATCGGCGGATGCCTCATTTGGCCGCAAGGTTTTGCAGGCCGCAATTTGAGTAGACCGGTGGTCTACCTCGAGGGTTTTTTTCTGTTTGAAAATTTTTTTGTTGAGTCTCATCATTAAGGATGAGCATTGTAAACTTCTAGTTGGCACCGGTTGGGCCTTCTAGATTTGGATTTGATTTCCATTTTCCCACCCCTCATTTGTGATACTGCTCTGGGACTTCCCGAAGGTGCTGTATCACCGAGGACTACGTCTGTCAATGAGCGATAGAGAAAAATGGATTTTTGTAAAATCTTACCGTAAAATCCTTTTCTCTTAGCTCATTGACAGACGTAGTACCCGCCCCTCTGTTTTTTTGAGTTGGGTTGGGTTAAATTCTCTAAAGACTGCTTTTATGACATAACTGATTTGCTGAGGCAGAGAGAGAGAGAGGATATACCCTCTGGGACTGCCCCTAGGGTGTGGCCAGAGCATTTTATTTCCTGTCTAGTCCTACTCCTGTGGAGGCAACATAACCCGAAGGTGCTGTATCACCGAGGACTACGTCTGTCAATGAGCTAAGAGAAAAGGATTTTACGGTAAGATTTTACAAAAATCCATTTTTTTAGTATATGCAGTGTTAGTGTATGCTAAATGATATCAATTCACAGTACCGACTCATAGTGGATATATAGATTTTATTGACAGCCATGTGGACTAAGTAAGTTCTTATATGTACAGTATACTCTTAGTTTGAGGGCTGCTTTTGATAGTCCTTTAATTCCCATATTTCTTTATCCCAGATTTAACTCCCCTTAAAGTTGAACTCTGGCCACAGACAATTTCAATGAAACATTACTCAAATAATTCCTCAAAAGCCACTAGGGATATAAATTCACTTTTTTTGCACAAAATGCCTTTACAAAATCTTCTAAAATATAAATATGACCCTGGTTTAATCTAATTACAAACTTTGTTAAGATGGTATGCTAAAATATGGCCAATATAAGCTTCATTCCATTGTTTCAGTCATTGTGGCCATGTTGGCTCTATGTTTCATGTTTGGTGCCCTAAGGTGACTAGATTCTGGATTTCAGGGGTAACTATTCCTAAAGCTCCAGAAGTAGCGCTTTTTAAATAATTAGATATTGAGATCTCTAAAAATCTGAAAAATTAGTGCCTTAGCAGCTAGAATCACAAGCGCAAGAAGTTGAAACCAGTCACCGGGGTCATTTGATTATGTTAAAGGATAAGTTCACCTTTGTTCACTTTTTTTTTTTCTAAATTTCAGCTCCCTCGTGTATCAATATAGCATTAATGTACTGTATTTATTTTGCAAAACTTTCTATTAATTCTACACAGACTTACCTCACTCTCTTCATAGCTGTTTAGCCTCTTTAGCCCCAGAAGGTTTACTCCCCCTCAGGACCAGGCCAATGTTTGCAATATGGCACTGTGTTACTTAAAATGAAAATTGTGCGGTTGTGTGACGCTGTACACAAATAAAATTGATGTCCTATTTTCCCCACAAAAAGAGCTTTCCTTTGGTGGTATTTGATCACCTCTACTGTTTATTTTTTGTGAAAAAACAAAACAAAACCCAATAAAAAATGTAAAAAATCAAATTTTTTCATCAATTTAGGCCAATATGTATTCTGCTACATGTTTTTGGTTAACAAAAATCCCAATAAGGGTATACTGATTAATAAAAACAATATAAACAGTGCAGCGCTAATTGAACATTGTGTATATATACATATGAACGTATAAAATAAAGTGAAAATCAAAACAGTCCCAAGTGAAGTTGAACTGAAAATCAAACATAAAGTGACAATGGTGAAAAGAAGGTATCCAATTTTGCAATGAGTGTTCACAGTGCATGGCAGATCCCAACACCAACGGGAAATTATATTGTATGTCCTCACCAGAAAAGTAGAACCCAAAATACCTTATAGTATTTAGGTCAAACCAGCTTGTATGGTGGGTTATCCAGACCAGTGTGATGTCCTCGGATGTTCCAGTCTAATCTCGTAGCGGATATATAAACACAAAGGGGGAACTTTGGAATGACCAACACTGTCAGTACTGAGCCCAAACCGGAACTTCCGGGTCGTGATGCCTTCAACTTTTATGTCAGTTGTTTGTGCACGCAGCTTATTTGATGGTTAGCGCAGTAATTTTTTGTTTTTTCAAGGGTATATTGATTGTTTTTCCACAAAGTTATAGCGTCTATAAACTATGAAATATATTTATGGAGTTTTTTTTTTTTTATAGTTTTTACTACTAGCTTTTTTTACTAGTAATGGTGGCGATCAGTGATTTCTAGTGGGACTGTGACATTGCGGCAGACAAATCTGAACTAAGTGACACTTTTTGGGGACCAGAGAGACCAATACAGTGCTAAAAAATATGAATTGTCACTGTACTAATGACACTGGCAGGGAAGGGGTCAACATCAGGGATGCTCAAAGGGTTAAATGTGCTCCTATGGAGTGCTTTCTAACTGTGTGGGGGATGATTTGACTGGGGGAAGACAGAGATCCGTGTTCCTTCTTAGCAGGAACACAAGATCTCCATCTTCCCCTCCCACAGAACAGTAGTCTGCCTTGTTTACGGTTTACATAGGCAGACTGCTGTTCTGCCTCTCCCAAGCATGATCGCTGTGTGCCAGTGAACATCGGGTCCCCCACTGACTGGCTCCCGCTGTGTTCAATCAATATTCCCTTCCCCGTTTCTATTCCTATCCCTCCACTTTTTTCTCCCCCCCCCCCTTTTTTTCTCCTCTTTTTTACTTTTATTTTCACTTTATTTTATATATTATTTTTTTGTCTTTCTCTGAGTTTTATTCTTCACTGTTCCTTCTTGTCAATCGGATTACTCTTAGTGTTGGACTCTGACACCCAGAGCCCATTTACACTATATGTTTCTGATATTTATAGACAGATTTGGAATGACGGTACCTCTTTATATTAGATACAACAAACACAACATTGTCAACTGCCCCAGAAGTGGAAGAGATTGAATGCAGCGATGCCCAACCACTTATTTCTCAAGATGAGTACATGGAAGGACCATCGCAGCACGTCTCCGATGATGACGAAACGCAGGCGCCAACTGCTGCGGCACTCAGAATTGTGGAGACCGACAAGGAGGGCAGGGGTGAAGACTGGGTGGAAGATGATGTGGAGGACGATGCGGTCCTCGACCCCACATGGAATGAAGGTCATGCAGGTAACCTGAGTAGTTTGGAGGAAGAGGCGGTGGTCGCACAGAGCCACCAGCACAGCAGAAGAGGGAGCAGGGTGCAGAAGCGGAGCGGCCGTGCCCTAAACACTACGCCTGCTACTGCCCAATGCAGCAAGGGACCGAGCGCACCAAAGCCAGCTCAAAGGAGTTCTCTAGCGTGGAAGTTCTTCAGACAATGTGCTGATGACAGGACACGAGTGGTTTGCACCCTGTGCAATCAGAGCCTGAAGCGAGGCATAAACCTTCTCAACCTGAGCACAACCTGCATGATCAGGCATCTAAGTGGGCCTGAGGCGGATAGCAATTTGGCGCATGTCCTTCCACCACCGAGGCCTGGTGGTGTGCGATAACCAGCAAAATCTCATAGCAGCTCTGGGCCTAGCCTGTTTGACGCACATCCCTTGCCTGGCGCATGTGCTGAATTTGGTGGTGCAGAGGTTCCTTAAAAATTACCCCGATATGTCAGAGCTGCTGCAGAAAGTGCGGTCCGTCTGTGCGCACTTTCGGCGTTCTCACCCTGCTGCTGCTTGCCTGTCAGCGCTGCAGCGTAACTTCGGCCTTCCCGCTCACCGCCTCATATGTGACGTGCCCACAAGGTGGAACACCACCTTGCACATGCTGGAAAGACTGTGCGAGCAGAAGCAGGCCATAGTGGAGTTTCAGCTGCAGCACGCACGCGTGAGTTGCTCTGCGGAACAGCACCACTTCACCACCAATAACTGGGCCTCCATGCGAGACCTGTGTGCCTTGTTGCGCTGTTTTGAGTACTCCACCAACATGGCCAGTGCCGATGACGTCGTTGTCAGCTTAACTATCCCACTTCTATGCCTCCTTGAAAAAACGATTCGGGTGATGATGGAAGAGGATGTGGCACAGGAGGAGGAGGAGGAGGAAGAGGGATAATTTCCAAGGCTTTCAGGCAGTCATTCACAAGTGGCTCCGAGGGTGGGTTCCTGCACTCACAAACGCCAGGTACACAATTGTCCAGCAGGGGCACAGTTCTGGAGGATGAGGAGGAGGAGATGAAGGAGGAGATGGAACCATGTTCACAGCAGGGTGGCACCCAGGCCAGCTCATGGCCATCACTGGTGCGTGGCTGGGGGGATACAGAGGACACAGACGATACACCTCCCACAGAGGACAGCCTTTCGTTGCCTCTGGGCAGCCTGGCACACATGACCGATTACATGCTGCAGTGTCTCCACAACGACCACCGAGTTGCCCACATTCTAACTTGTGCTGATTACTGGGTGGCCACGCTGCTGGATGCCTGTTAAAAGGACAACGTACCTGTCACGGAACCATGAACCAGACGTACAACAACAGATAAGTGAAAATAAGAAGGCTTTATTGAAAATCAAGCTGTAAAGCAAAAGTCCAAACGGATGGCAAAACCGAAGCAGAGTCTCTGCGAAGCCAGAGGTCAGGAGCCAGGAAGGTAGTCAGACGAAGCCGGGATCAGGAACCAGCAGGGTAGTCAGACGAAGCCAGGATCAGGAACCAGCAGGGTAGTCAGACGAAGCCAGGATCAGGAACCAGCAGGGTAATCAGACGAAGCCAGGATCAGGAACCAGAAGCAGCAGCAGTCTTAGAAGCATGTGAACACAGGAGGACCAAGCAAGGAACTGAAGCCACAGACCTCCTATATATATGAGCTAGGCATCCAGCTCCTCCCAGTGGGAAGGAGGAGCCGCAGAGTGGGAGGCTACAAGAAACCCAGAAACCAAGATGGCCGCCAGCACATGTCAAACGAAGGAGAACAGCAAGAAGGTAAGACCATGACAGTACCGTCCTTAATTCACTCACTGGAGCGTGATCGCAAGATGCGGGAGTACAAGCGCACGCTGGTAGACGCGATGCTGCTGGCATTCCCACCTGACAGCGGGGCCACAGTGGAAGCACAAGGCCAAGGCAGAGGAGGAGGAGGAGGAAGAGGTCGCCAACGCAACCAGGGCACCGCCAGCACCTCAGAAGGCAGGGTTAGCATGGCTGAAATGTGGAAAAGCTTTGTCAGCACGCCACAACAAACAGCAGCACCAGCAGCTCATATGGAACGTCTTAGCAGGAGGCAGCATTTCACCAACATGGTGGAGCAGTATGTGTGCACACGCCTACATGTAGTGAATGACGGGTCTGCCCCCTTCAACTTCTGGGTCTCCAAATTGGGCACATGGCCTGAGCTTGCCCTTTACGCCTTGGAGATGCTGGTGTGCCCTGCAGCCAGTGTATAATCTGAACGTGTATTTAGCACGGATGGGGGCGTTATCACAGACAAGCGCAGCCGCCTGTCCAGAGACAATGTGGACAAGCTCACATTCATTAAAATGAACCAGGCATGGATCCCAAAGGACTTTTCCGTACCTTGTGCAGAATAGAGATGGATACCGACCTTACCCAGCCATTGTTATATTTTTGATCTTTCTCACTCTTTTGGGGTGTACCCTAATTTAAAATGACTAAAAAAAAGCAATGTTGGCTACCTCGTCCCTCTCCACCGCCGCTTCCACCTACACCGCCACATCCACGCCACCTCAACCTCCCTCCTACTCCATATGGGCCTCGTCCTTCACAGATGAAGAAAATTGTTTTATTTTTCTGTTTGTTTTGTTGTTTTAAGTTATTTCCCTATCCACATTTGTTTGCAGAGCACTTGCCATGCTCTTAACTACATTTTGCTGCCATTTGCAGCACTCTAGCCCTTTCCATTGTTTTTTTAGAGCCATTTTAGTGCCTGAAAGTTCGGGTACCTATTGACTTCAATGGGGTTCGGTGTCCGGGTAAAGTTGGGAAAAAGTCCTTTTTTCAAAGTTCGGAAAAAGTCTGACTTTTTCTTCAAGTTCGGCCGAACCCGCCGTACACGGACTTCTAGGTGTCCAGTCAACTCTAAACATCAGTATAAAAAAAACGGCCGATTTTCGAACCATGTGTATGTCGGAAAACCAGCAGCTAACTGACTCCCGATCAGCGCTCTCAGCCAATGGCAGAGAACGCTGATCAAAGGCGGGGGGGGGGGGGGGGGGTTAGCCCTCTGTCAGAACACAGCAGCTCAGCGCGGGAAATCACAGTAATTAGTCCTCATAGTTAGTACAGCGGCTCAGACCAGAGCTGACAGTTTTTTTTGGGTTGGACAATGCAAATGTTCCCGCTTTTTGATTAGATGCAAGTACTGCAGTGGAGGTTCCTGCTGTTAGCTGCGTGAGACAGCCCTATTAAAAGCAATGATAGGACATTGGCTCTGACAGCTGATTGCAGCCACTGGTGTGCAATTGTTTGTGCTTTGATCACATGCCAGCAATCAGACCTGGGCACAGACTGCTTTGCTTTTAATGGGGCTGGCTCTCGCAGCTTAGCGCCGATTCCTATATATACGACGACAGACTTGGCATGTGATTTGCAGCACAAATCACATGCAATGTCTGTGCGATGCGATATATACAGATTGAATGGCTGAATTTGCATTGGATTCAGACATAACTTACACAGACCCTTTTTTGGGTCCACACCAGAATCGCATTGCATGAGCGTTTACACCTATGTGATCCGATCCATGTCCGACATGGTCTGACAGTTCGCACTGCGATATGCGAACTGATCTGGGGATGTCCTTAACTATGTATTGATACCCCTAGCGATTCGCATATGGCAGTGTGAACTGCCTGCGAGTTGAATGCAATGTGGGGATTCGCAGGGTTCCCTCATCGCATATGAGTAAACCGGGGCTAATTGCAGGAATCATTCTCACATGTAATCAGAGAGTGGGTGCATTGGCAGGTGTGAAATGATAGCACATTAGTGAAAGTATCATTCAGGAAGTGCGGAGGTAAATGTCCAACCCATTCACAAAGGTTCAAGGTGTGTCCACTGTGTGCCCTGAAGAGGTTTGCCGTGGAAGCTTATTGCTGGGATACAGAGATCCCCTTGTGAGTGTGTGTACTGCTCTCCTACCCGTATCCTAGCAACCCATGGTTTATGTTACAGACAACATGACCGTTTATCCACTCTACTAACAGAAGTAATATTCAATAAATCTACAAGTCACATCCACAAGATTGGAGCCACCGTGACACTGACTGGTAACTGATCATATGTCCGCTGCCACTTCTTAGAGCTTTTAAAGAATTGATCTTTGCAGACTTGTAACCAGCAGGAGTGATCAGATTACAAAGGTTGCCATGACACCCAGAGCAGTGGCGGCTGGTGAAGTTTTAAGATGGTGGGGCGCAAGACCCTGCCCTTCCATTTTGACCCCTCCCATTTCTTAGAAGCCCCCACCCCTTATAGACTCCACCCATTTTGTCCCCTGTATTTTGCTTGCATGAAAAAATTCTCCCAATATATCACATATTAAGGGGTCCATCAGTACTAGTATATCCCATAATAGGGAGAAGGGACCCTATTATGGGATATACTGGGAGAGACACCCTATTATGGGATACACTGACTGAAAGTGGCACAAACCCCTCAAGCACAAACCCCACACAAACCCTCTCAAGCACAAACACCCTAGCACAAACCCCACAGTACAGCCCCCCTAGCACAAACCCCACAGTACAGGCCCCCTAGCACAAACCCCACAGTACAGCCCCCCTAGCACAAACCCCACAGTACAGACCCCCTAGCACTAATCCCACAGTACAGACCCCCTAGCACAAACCCCACAGTACAGACCCCCTAGCACAAACCCCACAGTACAGGCCCCATAGCACAAACCCCACAGTACAGGCCCCATAGCACAAACCCAGTACAGGCCCCCTAGCACTAATCCCACAGTACAGACCCCCTAGCACTAATCCCACAGTACAGACCCCCTAGCACTAATCCCACAGTACAGACCCCCTAGCACAAACCCCACAGTACAGGCCCCCTAGCACAAACCCCACAGTACAGACCCCCTAGCACAAACCCCACAGTACAGGCCCCCTAGCACAAACCCCACAGTACAGACCCCCTAGCACAAACCCCACAGTACAGGCCCCTTAGCACTAATCCCACAGTAAAGGCCCCCTAGCACAAACCCCACAGTACAGGCCCCCTAGCACAAACCCCACAGTACAGACCCCCTAGCACAAATCCCACAGTACAGGCCCCTTAGCACTAATCCCACAGTACAGGCCCCCTAGCACAAACCCCACAGTACAGGCCCCCTTTCAATGCAGTTGTCAAGATGAAAACATATTGAGGACTCTTAAAGACTTTTATATTATATATTCATATAATCCATATTCACTATAGCAGTCTAGAGTCCCCTCTTGTTCCCTGAATATATTTAAACATCATAGTTTTAGAAATTCAGTCTTTAGCCTGTTATGGTGTCTTTATTATGAATATGTGTCAACTATAACATGAGATGTTCCCTAACTTTCCGGAATAACAGATAAACAAATATATATTGGCTTAGATAATTATAGTTCCAGTAACCGGCCATTAATTGCATATTATCCATCATTTTTAATTGTCATACTCCCATTTTGCTCCTAGAGCAAGATGACCAAGAACTTTGCTAAATAATCAACAAAGGCTGTATTATGGCTGTTATTGAAATATTGTGTAATCTTGTATGACTATGTTTTTGGACCTATGCCCGCCATAGGTTTTACTGTGATAACTCTCTATAAAAGCATATATCAAAAATGTATAAGGCATCACATTTTCTATTTCTGTATGAGATGTGGTCCTTGCTCAAGTAATCTCAGTAAAGCTTACCTGAACAGATGCAAACCTGATTGGCGCAGATTATTTCATGGCTCAAGCTTAACATGAACTTAACATTTGGTGACCCTAATCGTGTTTTTCTGACCGCATCGAAACCGCCGGTTGGCACCGCACAACAGGAGGGACAGCACGGAGGCCTCAGGTGAGAAAAATATTTTTATTTCTCATATTGAAAAACTGTCTTTTACTGATGTGTGGTGGTGTGCCGGTTGGGGGAAGTGCGGCTACGAAAGGTAACACGTATCCTTTGAATTTAATTGCATTCTGTCTGTGTATGGTTACTGAGATTATTATATGGTACCAAGGGGAAATATTGTGCATGCAAATATTGTTATCTGAAGTATTTCTGTGATTCTCCTTATTACAAGAAATGACAATATATATATATACATATATATATATATATATATATATATATATATATATATATATATATATATAAGGGACGATTTCAGCAGAGATACTACTATTTTCTGGATTGTGTGTGTGTGGTGTTGAAAGACAAATGTGGAGGTATTAGGGCAGGTATTGCCTTAAACCCCAGTGTCTGTATAACCTGCTGAGTGTTCTTTGGATTAGGGAGTCAGAGAAAGACTAGCCTATATTCACTCGTTCAGAAGACATTCGAACGTGTATAGAACAGATTAAGACATGTCGTAATGATAAAGTACCGGGCTGTTGGTAGCAGCTGTTGTGATAAAGAAACGGAGTTCTTGATCCCGGAATCTCCAAATATTGTCATTTCTTAAAGTGGTAACGAGAAATAATAAAATGGGAAATTTAATTGATAAGAATGTTTTGCCCATTATGAATGACTTAGGGCTTAAAAAACTAAAGCAAAAACGTATTAAAAATAGCAAAACAGGCTTAAATGTTGCTAAATTGCATTCAGATGCACCTATCATTAAGATGATGGTGAGTGGTGATCCAGACGCCCTCAAACATCATGTAAAATGGTGCAGAATTACAAAAAAAGTGTATAAAGAGGATCCCTATAAATGGTGGCCACCAGAGGGCTATTTTGAGTACGCCTAAAAATTGACGCCTTGTTTATTTCGCTATTTTAAAATGTCTGATTGTGGGGGAATTAAATGTCTAGCAGCATGGGAAGAAAAATATATAGGTGAAGCCCCTCCCTATAAAATGTGTTCAGAAAAAGCTGCTTTAACATATAGATAAGGAAGAGTAATAGAAACAGTTTTATCAGGGAAAACATAGTTCGCCGTAGTTGGCAGGACACTTTGAGGTTATTTTTTATATTTAGAATTATAGATAATGAGAATTTACATTTTGCTCATAAGTCCCTGTATGAAAGGGAGCTCTGCTGCAAAATCTTGAAAATTGGCTACTTGCCAAGAAAGAGTTCAACAATAAATATCTTTGTTTCCGTTATAGTTATGGAATTTATTTTTGGATAGAAAGGGTTACCGCAATTAGTGTGACCATTGGACCCTGTTGGCACTGAGCCAAAAGTTTCAAATCAGATTAACTTTTTATCTGATTATAGTTTTTGAATGGTATTTTAGGGGTGTCCTCTATTGAAGGAGGGGAACCTCTGGTCAGATTTTTGTAAAAAAAGTTTTTTTTTTGTAAGTTTGGCACGGAGCCAAAAAAAAAAATAGTTTTAGTTTTATAGTTTTATCTGATTTTAGCATACAAGTGGTATCTGATGTGCCATCTTTACTGATGGCCATACCATCCGATGCTACTCCCTTTTATAGTGAAGTAATGCATTTTTTTTAGCGTCCTAGTGGACGAGGAGACAAAGCCATCTTCGTTTCTTGTTTTTCAGTCCAGGTAACTGACCTGGTGTAGAAATGCACTTAAAAATAGGTGATGGAGGTTAGTATACAGCAAGGATAGGGAAAGTTTATGTCCCTTAGAAACCCCAAGAAATTAGGGCAATTGTAGAAGATCTCCCAAACATTGCCAAGAGTCTTAAAAATGAAACAAAGATTGATGTGCAGTACCTGAGGAAAAAAAAAATATATATGTGTATGTATGGAACACATTTGCAGTAAATAAATAAATAAGTACACATGAATCAGGGATATTGAGGATACAGGCACATGGCCAAAATACGTATGAAACAAAGATTGATACAATAAAATTCTAAAGAAATGGGTAACAAGTATGTTTGATAAAGGACAGAATATGCGAATGTTATTGGATGTTGTTTAGAAGAAAGGTGAGGATATGTTGAACTATTGGAATAGATTCAAAGATGCGATATAGAAGCACAGTGATTGGGTGACTGAAAGTGAAGATGACATGAAACAACCTAAAGTGATAAATATTTTTGTAAGTGGATTGTTGTCTGAGATTAGAAAATAAAATGGAGCTCCGCATAGCAGGCTGGAGAATTAAACCTGTCCCTGAGTTGGTTGACATAGCACAGATAGCTTGTGAAGTGTTAAGGAAAAAATAGAGAGAAAGGAAAATCTAAAATAATGAAAATGCAAGTCCATGAGGTTAAAGAAAAGGTTATTATACCCAGGGGAATGCTGGTTTATACAGTACAGGTGACGGAACCCCCTTATCCCCCATCAGGAGTAGTGTACATTTCCAATTTTGGGGTCCCCCAGGCCAAAAGGGAGAACTGGAGATCCAAAGAGGGGCAGTGTAGGACCCCTACAGGAATTATTAAAGGAACAAACAAAAAGCAATTATAAATTCACTTCGGAAGAGTTAACCCCTTCAGTTATGGAAGCATTTAAACAAATCAAGCAATCTTTGCTAACAGTGCCCAGTCTTGGTTCGTCAGACTATAGCAAAGATTTCTATTTATTTTGCACAGAAATAAATGGACATGCGAATTGGGTGTTAACGCAACACTTCTGTGCCAGACATCGTCCAGTGGGGTACTACAGTTACCCATTGGACAGCGTAGCCAGTGGGCTACCTGGATGTCCAAAAGCAGTAGCGGCGTCTGCCATACTGGTTGAAAAAGACTGTAGACATTGTATTATGCAACTCTTTGTATTTGATGTGCCCCCATGATTTGGAGGCTATGTTGAATAGTGCCTATACTAAACACTTCACAGTACAGAGGATAACACATTATCATTTGATTTTGTTATCAGCTTCCAATCTCAAAATTCAGCGCTGCCAGCCTCTGAATCCGGCTACTTTTCTATCGGAAGCTGACAGTGAGAAAATTGATGATTCTAAATACCTAATACATGATTGTGCTGCCTCTATTGATAAAGTAAGAAAACCCAGATCTGATCTTCAGGATGAATCCATTGCTGGTCTGCCTGTATGTGCAGACTTGTTGGTAGATGGCTCATCCCTTAGACGACCTGATGGATTAACATTAGCTGCTTGTGCGGTAGTAAACGGTGAGAGCCGACTACTGCATACTGAAATTCTGCTACATTCTAAGTCAGCGCAGGCTGCGTAAATTACAACTCTCTGTGTTGCATTGGAGCTAGCAGAATGAGATACGGTAAATATCTACAGTGATTCTGCTTATGCTGTGGGTATATTGCACAGCTTTGCACAATTATGGCAGGAAAGGGGTTACCTGATAGCAACAGGAACACCCATTCAACACAAAGAGTTAATTGTCAGACTGTTGTTTGCAGTCCAATCGCCTCTTAAAGTAACAGTAATTAAATGTAAAGTACATACCGGGTTTAATGACAGTGTATCGGTTGGGAATGTTTTGGCTGATAAATATGCAAAAGAAGCTATTCATTCTTATCAGCCACATGTAGTCCCTATATTTTTGGTCACAAATCTTCAAGTGGACCATGGGGTTATCAAGGCCCTACAGGAGAATTCACCCCACCGATCCACTTGGTCTGTCAAAGGAGCTGTTTGCAGACCAGATGGCCTGTGGAGGTTGAATGATAAACTGGTTGCTCCACTGACTCTTTTTCCTTCATTGTTTACCTTGAGCCATGGGCCTTGCCATGTCTCAACAGGAGGGATTGTGAACAAACAGTGGTGGGCACCAGGTTTTTACACATATGCTGCTAAACAAGTTAATGAATGTACTGTATGTCAAATGCATAACATAGGTAAACCAGTGCCTACCCCTATGAAACACATTCCGCATACTGAGGAGCCATTTCAAATTGTGCAGATTGACTTCTCAGATATGCCCCCTTGTGGCCGATTCAAGTATCTTTTAGTTTGCGAATAGTGTTAAGTAGTTAAGTGTCTTACTAGAGAATTGATTCCTAGGTTTGGTATGGGAGCTGTGATCTCTTCAGACAGAGGTACACACTTTGATAACAAACTAATAGCAGAGGTAGTAGATATGCCTATAGCCCTAGCCACTATCAGGACTACCCCAAAGGAGAAGATGTATTGTTTGGGCGCCCTCCTAAAAGACTTCCTACAGCTTCTGTAACATCAGAAACAGTGACTTTAAGACTTTAACACAAATGTGTTTTCTGATACTTTTTCTAAAGCAGGATAACCAATGGACCTAAGTGAAAAGACTCATGGACTAAAAACTGGAGAGTGGGTGTACATCAAGAATCACACCCCGAAGACTACTCTGTCCCCTAAGTGGAAAGGACCGTTCCAGATTATTCTTGTGTCTCCCACAGCTGTAAAGCTAAAGGATTACAAGTATTGGGTGCATGGTTCCCATTGTAAGAAAGCAGTGGCTTTGAACACACATACAGGCCAGTGTACTGCTGGCAAGGACGTTTCTGTACCTTTACCATCTAGGTCATCTCAACCGATTACTCTAGCTCGAGCCAGAAAACTACGAATACAGAAGAATGCATCTTATAATGCCGAGAGCCGATCTGCATCTTTGGGGAATTATCCTAAGTGGAGGAGCCTTGGTGTGGATCACGGTCATGATGTATGAATGGACTCACATGATAAAAAAAAGGTGAGAAACATGATACCTTTTTCCTCAATGCTACTGTAATGACTAAAAAGTTACACATTACCACAGAGTCTGGATTTGATCAAAGGCTGAAGAGAGACTTACATGCTAAGCTAAGACAACCCTTCTATAATTCCTTTGTGGCTATGCATTTGCAAGCTGCCAAGAAGTTGGAAATCACTAAGTGTTGGATATGCACACTTTCACCTATCTCACACAAGACTTTGCCCTTACTAGGTATACCCAGTACCCTAGCTGAGATAGAAGACGGTGCTCACTTTGGCAATATCAGTGCTAAGATGGTTGACAAGGCCATTTCACTGCTACTATTTACCAAGGCCCCAATGAGAATACCAGCAGTATGTATTAACTTTACCCGTATTTATCCACCAGAACTACTTGAGAAAGGTTTCAAGAATACTGATCGAGTGATTGGAGACTCTCAGTGCATGGATAATGCGGATGTCAGGTATTGGTTTGATGGTAAAGATTTTATGTGGAGTACAGATCGATATCAGGAATTGCATGAATTTCACACATCGCCAAGAACAATTTGAAGTTATTAATGTGTTTGCAGGGATATTACTACAGAAAGGCATGTGCTGCTCCCCCAGGTTACTATTTCGTGTGTGGAAAGAAAGCTTACACTTGGATTCCATTAAATTCCATGGGAGTTTGCTACTTTGGGAGGGTTGTGCGTGCAACATGGTACATGAGTGACAATGAGTTTAAAGAGACACAATTGCATAAAATCCCTGCCCATTTCTTCAAAAGAGTCCTCACTGAAAAGGACATTCCAGTACAGGCTATTCCCGGACAAGTGGAAAATTATACTAGCAGAAATGAGGAGACTAAAGATGACAATGAAGAAGAGACTAATCTTGAAAAACCAACACCGATCCCAACTCAAAATATAGGCCCAGAAAGAAATGATGATGATACTGATATTGAGTCCCATGATAGAGAGATAAGACCAATATTTTCTATACCTTGGGTGAATAGATGTTGTATTAAAAAGGCTTTCAGTTTTATTATAGATTTAGCTGATTTAATGGTTTAACATAACTGCTCTGTATGACAGAAATTTCATATTAATGGCCACTGAATTAAAAATGATTAAAAAGGAGGTTTTGCAACACCGGCTGGTGTTGGATTAGTCAGGGAGGAATGTGTACCGTAGTGGGAACCTCATTCTGCAATTACATAGGAAATGATACGAAAGCTGAAGATGCAATCATTTCACATGTATAAAGGGCGCAGCAATTAAAGCTTTATTTTTGTAAGGAACATACCAAAACCGCTTGGATTGGAGGTAGCAGGGAAAGTTGACTCTCTTGGCTAAAACCTGTCAACTGGTTTACTGGTATTGGAGGATGGTTCGCAGGTATATTGCATGGTATCCTATATATTGTTGGAATTATAGTGTTGATACTCCTCATATAATCAAATGTGTATCAATGCTATGCAAATGCTGCTTGAAAATGAATTCAAATACTTGTGATGATTGTACTAATACTGGTTCTTTTGAGCTCTCGAAGTCTCGCATAAAGACGGCCCATGAGATGGTTACCCGCATACCCGAAAACCAACTTAAAGACACAGAAGAAGTTTAAAAGTATAAAAGAAAAGACACAGATGAATTCTAAACTCAGGAGGGACTGTCAAGATGAAAACATATTGAGGACTCTTAAAGACTTTTATATTATATATTCATATAATCCATATTCACTATAGCAGTCTAGAGTCCCCTCTTGTTCCCTGAATATATTTAAACATCATAGTTTTAGAAATTCAGTCTTTAGCCTGTTATGGTGTCTTTATTATGAATATGTGTCAACTATAACATGAGATGTTCTGCCAAGAGAACTTCCCTAACTTTCCGGAATAACAGATAAACAAATATATATTGGCTTAGATAATTATAGTTCCAGTAACCGGCCATTAATTGCATATTATCCATCATTTTTAATTGTCATACTCCCATTTTGCTCCTAGAGCAAGATGACCAAGAACTTTGCTAAATAATCAACAAAGGCTGTATTATGGCTGTTATTGAAATATTGTGTAATCTTGTATGACTATGTTTTTGGACCTATGCCCGCCATAGGTTTTACTGTGATAACTCTCTATAAAAGCATGTATCAAAAATGTATAAGGCATCGCATTCTCTATTTCTGTATGAGATGTGGTCCTTGCGCAAGTAATCTCAGTAAAGCTTACCTGAACAGATGCAAACCTGATTGGCGCAGATTATTTAATGGCTCAAGCTTAACATGAACTTAACAAAGTGACCAGCGTACATGTCCCCTTTTAATGTAGTGACCAGCGTACATGCCCCCTATCAATGTAGTGACCAGTGTACATGCCTCCTTTCAATGCAGTGACCAGCGTACATGCCCCCTTCAATGTAGTGACCAGTATACATGCCCCCTTTCAATGTAGTGACCAGCATACATGCCCCCTTTCAATGTAGTGACCAGTATACATGCCCCCTTTCAATGCAGTGACCAGTATACATGCCCCCTTTCAATGCAGTAACCAGTATACATGCCCCCTTTCTATGTAGTGACCAGCGTACATGCCCTTTCAATGTAGGGACCAGCATAGATGCCCCCTTTCAATGTAGTGACCAGCATAGATGCCCCCTTTCAATGTAGTGACCAGTATAAATGCCCCCTTTCAATGTAGTGACCAGTATACATTCCCCCAATGTAGTGACCAGCATACATGCCCTCAATGCAGTGACCAGCGTACATGCCCCCAATGCAGTGACCAGCGTACATTCCCCCAATGCAGTGACCAGCATACATGCCCCCAATGCAGTGACCAACATACATGCCCCTAATGCAGTGACCAGCGTAATCTTTTTTTTCTTCTTCTCTTTTTTGGGGGGGGGCGCGCACAAGTGGCTCCAAGGGTGGGTTCCTGCACCCACAAACGCCAGGTACACAATTGTCAAGCAAGGGCATACTTCTGGAGGATGACGAGTTGGAGGATGAGGAGGAGGAGGATATGGAGGAAGATGAACCATGTTCACAGCAGGGTGGCAACCAGATAACTGATAACAACAGATACTACACTTGATCTTAGCCAAAAGGTCGAGAAGCAATGCTGGTGGCATTCCCACCTGACAGCGGGAGCACAGTGGAAGCACAAGGCGAAGGCGGAGGAGGAGGAGGAGGAGGAGGTCGCCAATGCAGCCAGGGCACTGCCAGCACCTCATAAGGCAGGGTTAGCATGAATGAGATGTGGAAAAGCTTTGTCGGCATGCCACAACAACCAGGACCACCAGCTGTTTTTTTTTTTAAGCCCCTGGTGTGTGAACAAACTCAGACTATCTGAAAAAAATGGTGTTAAGCACCACCAATCCTGCGCAAAGGACCATGATATAAAGTGATATGTAATTAAAAAACAAATAAAAATATGTAATAAATAAGTGTAAAATTATGGGAGCTTCAACGTGAAGGTGAAAACGTAATAATTGACAAAATTATATAATAAAATATAATAGTTGCGCTCAACCAAAAATGTGAGTATGAATTGTGAATAAATAAGCAACTGTGCAGTACCAAAATAGGTGAATAGATGGGTTATCCCTAACCCAATTAGTGTTAGTTGATAATAAGTTATTAATAATCCACCAACATAAACTCAAAACAAATACAGTGCCAAATTTGATCTGTGTAAATTCAGTCCCAACGAAACCACAGCAGACAGTCCAAAATGAATAATGCAGGCTGGAAAGTTCTATATAAGTGCTTCTTCTGATAGTGTAGCCTCCACCAAAACCAGGGTCACCCAGTGATATAGGCTGCTTACCAGATGGGGTGGACCCCTAAATTATAAGGGTTCAAAGAAGCCTTTGATCATAAATGAAATGTCAGGATCAGATAGTTTTCCTCAAGGATCATCCAGCCAAGTAATCCATGGACCACCAATACATATATACTCTCAAAATAGCTCCAATCAATCATGTAAAGATAAGAGAAAAAGCTCCATAGTGAAGTACATTGAAACAGGGAATGTTTATTAAAAGAGTAAAACTTCTTCTTGTAGCAGAGCATGCAGATACAAACAAAGATGCCGAGTGTCGGGTGAACGGTGAACAGCCATGACCCTTGAGAACGTCAGCTGCATGTTGACGAAACGCGTCGAGATGTATGATCGCATCACGTCACCTCCAGCTCCGGGTGGAATGCATTGTGTAACGCGGAAGCGTGTTTACCCGGAAGCGTGGATGATCCTTGGGGAAAACTATCTGATCCTGGAATTTCATTTATGATCAAAGGCTTCTTTGACCCCTTATAATTTAGGGGTCCACCCCACTCAGACTATCCCCCAGTGGGTGTACAAAAAAAGTGCACAGCAAAAAAAGTGAAACACAAAAAGTGCACAGGGTGTACACATGGTCCTTGACCCTAATCCCCCGGGGCGCAAGGCTCCTGACAGGGACTGGGGTACTTACACTGGCTAACCTGGCCAAAACCAGGCAGCCCCGTTCTTTAGGAGGTCTGCTGAAACAGACCACCCCAAGTACTAGGTGGGGCTCTCCCCAAGAGAGACCCCATGAGAGAGGGTGCACAAAGCCAGAAGGCCATATCCACCCCCTCCCAAGACTTTCAGGGACAGGCCCAAGGACCTAGACCCTACTAATCACGCTGTGCAAAATAGAGGCAGGTGTGAAAAACGTGTGTAGGAAGTGCAGTGTCCTTGGTGCCATACTCAACGTGTTGCCATCCACCGTGAATTATGGCACCCCTGGACTGCCACTCCAGGGGGAACATACACCACAGGCTTTTCTGAATCCCGGTCCCTGGCAAGACCAGTGCAGCCCGTCCCTACCAGAAGGCCTCAGAACTTAGACACACAACTAGGCCTCACAACCAGGGACACATACCTTTTCCAAGGCCAGACTCAACCCAGAAGGGGGAAAAAAAGCCCCCCCGCTGCCATCACCTTTCCTTACCATATACCATATACAGTTCCTTACTGTTCCTTACGTACTATACATGTATTGAATAATGGGTCTGCCCCCTTCAACTTCTGGGTCTCCAAATTGGGCACATGGCCTGAGCTTGCCCTTTACGCCTTGGAGGTGCTGGCCTGCCCTGCAGCCAGTGTATTAACTGAACGAGTATTTAGCATGGCTGGGGGTGTTATCACAGACAAGGGAAGCCGACTGTCCAGAGCCAATGTGGACAAGCTCACGTTCATTAAAATGAACCAGGCATGGATCCCACAGGACTTGTTCATACCTAGTGCAAAATAGACATGTATACCGACCTTACAATAGCCATTATTGTATTTTTGATCTTTCTCACTCTTTTGGGGTGTACCCTAATTTAAAAACAAATAAAATTAAAAACAAAAACCAGTGTTGGCTACCTCATCCTCCTCCACCGCCGCTTCCACCTTCACCGCCACATCCACCTTCACCGCCACATCCACCGCCACCTCAACCTCCTACTCCATATGGGCCTCGTCCTCCACCTCCACTGCCGCTGCTGCTTCCACCTACACCGCCATATCCTCCGTCACCTCAACCTCCTACTCCATATGGGCCTTGTCCTCCTCCTACATCGTTCAAGATGATTATTTTTTATTTTTCTGTTTTTTATGTTATTTTAAGTTATTTCCCTATCCACATTTGTTTGCAGAGCACTTGTCATGCTCTTAAGATGATTTTGAGCCATTTGCAGCCCTCTAGTCCTTTCCATGTTTGTTTTAGAGCCATTTTAATGCTCAAAAGTTTGTGTCTCCATTGACTTCAATGGGGTTCGGGGACGGGGTAAAGTTCGGGTTAAGTCCGGGTCACGAACCCAGAGTTTTTTTTCAAGTTCGGCCGGACACGCCCAACCCGGACATCCAAGTGTTCGCTCAACTCTAGCCTTTAGTGCTTAGAGAGATCATACAATTTGCTTGTGTAGCTGGGATATAATGAAGGGGGATACAATGGTTAGATGGAGTAGATTCATGATCTTTAATCCAATTACATTCTGCAGGACCTCCTTAAAATTGCTACACCAATTGTGCAGACACTAGACCTCAAGCACAGCAATTGCAACAAAAGAAGCCCTATGAGATTTAATAAACTTTCATTCGGTTTAACTTTTACCATTTTTAAGTGGAGTGAAGCATTAAAGGAAACAACCATATATCCTTTACAGTTGACAGATATTGCTGAAACTACTGAAAATTGAAGTACAACTGTTTGCCGTGTAGAAACTGGCTATGTATTATGTGTTTTCTATTTTCTAATGAGAAAACTTCAACATGTAAAGTTAACCTATTGTTCAGGACCCCTGTATGCCTAGACCCATCTGCTTATATATACTGTTCTTTTATTCTTTCTTACAACACAGTCAATTTTACTGCACATCTGAGAGGCTTTTTGTAAGTCATACTTGACTGATGTTCAAAGAAAGAACCCTGGTAGGATTACTGAATCTATCACATTTACCAGCGTTTAGTTATTTTAAAGAGTAACTCCACTTTCATATAAGAAAAAAAATAATATAGCATATTGTGAGGGATTAGCTCGGTGGCAGGTGTGGATGACCCCTTGGGGGGGTTAGTTACACAGGGAGATAGCCGAGAAGTGGTTGCAAACAACAGTTTGGTTTATTCATGCAATTTTCTTCACACAAGTGCAAGCGTCAAAAACATCAAAATAAAAATAAAACACAAAATAAATCCTTGCCACTGTGGGTGGCTACCTTCTCACATACAGGAACCTACCTACGGAAGTCTGTCTCCAACCTACTGTTGGGCAGACTTTGCTGATCCTACAGCAGACCATCAATAGTCCATTTATTTTCTCTTCACACAACAAGTGTCCATTGAACATGTCCCTTTTCTCTTCACATAGAACATGTCCCTTTTCTCTTCACATAGAGGGCATTCCTTTCACATAGAAAACATCCATTGGTTTTTCCTGTTCACCCAGCAAATGTTCATTTATTTCTTTTCACATAGAAATAGTCCAAGACCTCACCTTGAGTAGTCTTCACACTTTATACCCTCCTCAGCGCACATTGCTCCAGGAGGTCTTCCCCTTGCTCACACCACTTCAGGGGGCACACATCTGACTGTCCTCCTCTACTCACACAGCGTCAGGAGGCAGCAATCCTTCTCCCATGCTCACACAGCGTCGGGAGGCACACATCTGACTGTCCTCCTCTCCCCAGCTCACACAGCGTCAGGAGGCAGCAATCCTTAGACTTCCTTTGGACAAATTATAGAGGCCTTAACTTCCTCATTCTGAACAGCTGAAGGCCTTTCAACTTCCTGCTGCCTTTGCAGCCGACACCCTATAGTAATTGGTGAATTTTCTAAACCAGGTGGAAATGTATCTCCTGTCTGTGACTACATCCACAGATTTACCTGACTTACTATCACAATATACAATTGTTATACAAGTCACATTGTAATTTATTGTTATTAAAAATTACCTTTTCTTCTCAATCTGCAGCTCTGTAATTTTCTGTGAAATGCAATGCAATATGGCTACCCCCCCCCCCCCGATATTCTTAACATATGGGTTTTCCTGCCCCCTACAGGAGTAGGACACTAGGCAGAAAAAAGTCTGGCTACATCTATGGGTGGTCACAGGGGGTATACTCCCTCTCTCTGCAATGGGTGCTCAGTTTTTTTCTGCTTAGTCAGGAGTAAGGACCTAGTTCCTTGCTGGGATCTCTGGTTTTCCTTTTAGATTAATTTTTTTTCTCCTGTTTTTCCTGTGTATTCTTCAATCAACTGCCACACTGAACGATGGGCTGGACAATTTAGATCCAGTGGTCACCCCAGTCTGGCCAACGAGCATGCACAGACCTCAGCTCTGCGCTAGGTTGGCTGCGACAAAGCCCCACTGGATGGGGGCTGGCTTGTGAGTTAAACGCCTCGCGAGGTCGCATACAACAGGGTAATAGCCCGAGTCACAGCGTTCCTACTGGCCGACAGCCCCCCCATTATGATGGCAAGGGGTTCAGACTGGAGTGGTGCCCACCTGGTTTATGGTATGGTAAGTAGCTGTCCCCCCTCTCCCCCTGGAGGATTTTGGGGTGGATGCGGGCCCCTCCCTGGTACAGTTGGACCCCCGGGTTCCCCTCCTTCTCATTAGGCCCCCCTCACCTGTCCCCCTATCCTACCCCCCTCCACTATTGCTGGGGCTGTGTGGGTGGTCTGCTACATCTCCCGGGTTGGGGACAGGGTGCTATGCTAGCGATGGGGGTGGGGGGGTGTGCTGGCGACCGCATGATCGACTGTGCAGGGGAGATTGTACCTGGTGGGGGGCTCCTGCCAGGGCCCCCTGTCATACCTGTGCCTGTCCTGAGGCCTAGGGATCCCTCCTAGTGCCGCCATTTTCTTGTTGCCTTTGTGCTGCAATGCCACAGCGGCCATGTTTTTGAAGTCTGGTGGACATTTTGCGATGGTTTACCACAGAAAACAACTGGGACCATTACAGTGGAGCCCTATGGACAGCGATTTTGGTGGTGGGAGCCCCTCCTCATCCCCTGGTGCTGACTGGATCTTTTCCTTTCCTGATTGTTGTACGTGCATTGCAGATTCTCCTGGTGGCTACAGTGCCTGGTTTCTGCGGGTTGGGGAGTCTGGTGGGGTCCTACTCCTTTCTGCTAAGGATTGATTGAGCCTCTGTGACTGGCAACCGGGTGTGCTGCCAGAGCGGTGGGAGTGTCCCTTAGTAGTGTTTTACATTTTGTTTTGGGGTCCCCCTGGTGACTCATGGAGTCTTTTAGAGTACATCTCCCCACATGATCCCCTCTCTGAGGCCCCAGGGCCCTCTGGGTCCAGACCATCTATCGAAGCACTGGTGGCGGTCCTGGAGTCTGTTGCGAACCGGGTGGAGTTGGCTTTTGGGCAACGGGCTGACAAAAGAGCGCTCCCGCCTTCCCCTGCCTCATCTGTCCCTTCAGATCCTCAATCTGATTCCGCCACCACGGATGTGGGTCACCCTGCATGGGTCTGCGACCATGCTCCCTGAATCCTTAGATAGTGAGGAGGATTTCTCCACTTCTGCAACCGCACACGACAAGGGACCTTAAAGATGGAGGACTCAGCTGCAACTGCGACAGAGGCGCAGGTCCCCTTTGGCACTCACAAGCCATCCAGAGCGGCACCTTACTACAGAGTGTGGACGACCAAAGCGTCCCCTTGGGGTACCTATGCGCTTTGCTAGGCGATACCCCTATAAGGAGTCTCTTCTTAAGAAGTGGACTGTTCCACCGGTGGTGGACCCTCCGGTTTCCAGATTAAACAAGAAATGAAACAAGTGGCGCAAGCTGTTAGCACTACATAAAAACGATAATCCATATAATAGCACATCAAGGTTATGATAAAGTCTTAGGGTGAGATGAGGAAATAGTCTGGATGCTCAGGGCCAGCCTGTTGGGGAGCAGAAGCAATCTCCAAACATGCAACAAACAAAAGAGAAAACAGGCGCCTATCAAGGTAAGTATAAGCAGACAAGATGGGTCCTTCCGGTGTCCATGTGGAGGCTGAGGCTTGGAGTCATCACTGTGGGTCTGTAATAATCTCCTCTCTTCCTCTTCCTGTCCAGCAGGAAGTGGAGGGTGTCACAGCAGTGAGATGGAGGCTTGGACAGCAGGGTGAAACCGCAGTGAGATGGAGGCTTGGGCCGCACGGTGGCTGTGATGCTCGTCCACAGGATCTTCCGGCGTAATGACTGACGCGTTTCCGAGCATGCGCACTGTGGGGGGAAAACCAGCACGCGCTCCTTTTTAAAAGTTAGATGTAAAAGGGAGAGAGAAGGACCAATTTATGTGTTCCGGGACAATGCCCTCTGGTGGTGAAGTTATAAAATTACTATCAAAGTAAACATGACTCTACGTTATAGCTGTATGAGGAACAATGCCCTCTGGTGATGAAGTTATTAAATTACTTTTAAAGTAAACATGACTCTACGTTATGACTGTATGAGGAACAAGGGTCCCTCTAGAGGTCAAACCCGTATGAAAAAACAAACAATAATATACATGTGATACGATGCATGAAGAGAATATTGCCATAGACAATGAGAGGAAAATTAGAAAAATATAATAATAAAAATAAAAAAAACATGGGATGAATTGAGAAAGAAATGATAAATGTGGAAATAAAATTAAATATGAATAAAAAAAAAAATTAAAATAGAAATAAAAATAAAAAATGGGAAATTAAAAATTAAAAATAAATGCAAACAAAATAAATAAAGAATTGTATATGATGTATGCATATCATTAACTGAGACTAAATATACAATAAAAAAAAAAAAAAATTATATTTGTATGTGATAATGTAAAATTCTTATAGTATATATGTATGTATAAAATCAGGAAATGTATACTAATGCAATGAGATGGATGGAATGGGAACAATGATGAATATCAACCTGAAAGAGGTATGAATGTGGAATGTATAATCATTCGGTGGAGACAAGGGATAAATGCTAAACAGTGAGTGGATGAGGAATTGTTGGCAGCAGGAGGGGTAGGAAGGGGGGGGACTAATTAAAGAATGGTGGATACATCCAATTCTTCGTTCATCCCGTTGGGCGAAAGTGTATTGAGGGAATAGATCCAAAACGTTTCACGTTCGCACAGTTTGTGAAATCTTTCGGCTTCGTGAAGGTCTTTTGATATTTGCTCAATGATCCATACCTCAAGATTTGAGGTAGATTTGTCATGGTGTCTGAGAAAGTGGCGGGGGATGCTATGTTTGTCTTTTCCTTCCTCTATTTTTCTCCTGTGTTCCCCAAATCTTTGTCGAAGGGGACGGATTACCTTGATAGGCGCCTGATTTCTCTTTTGTTTGTTCCAGATTAAACAAGGCAACCATGATTCCGGTTGAAGAGTCCCCAGCCTTTAAGGAACTGGCTGACAGGAAGGCAGAGGCTGTGGCCCGCACTATATACACCCTGGCTGGTTCGGCACTGAGGCCGATATTCACCATTGCCCTGGAGTCGCAGACTGACCGAATGGGCTAAACTGTTGTGACCGTGACCTGGAGTGGGAACAGCCCCCCTTGCCTTTGCTGAGCTGGCGGACCAGCTGGTCCAGGGGCTGCAGATTATCTGTGATGCCTCTTTGGATGTGGCTCTCTTAGTGGCTCGGCTCTCTGTTTCGACAGTGGTCCTTAGGCGTGTCTTTTGGCTCAAATGCTGGTCTGTGGACCAGACTTCTAAAAAGGCCTTGACTCATCTTCCCGTTTAAGGAGATCACCTGTTTAGTGCTACCCTTGTTGGCATCATTAAAGGTCTCACAGGGGGGAAGAGTACCCTTCTTCCACAGGCTACTAAGGGCAAGAACCCTCATTGTAGATGTGGGCCCTTCTTCTAGGCTCATACAAAGTTTTTCCATCCCTTGTCAGGGTCAGCTGACAAGGGATGGAAGCCCTTTAGGGCTTCTTCTGGAGGATCCAAGCGAACTTGGTCTGGCAAGTCAAGAGCAGCTTCTCCGGACTAAAGGATAGGAGTTGGTCTGAATCGGTGATTCCAATGCTGTTAAAATCTAGGAAATCCTCTTCTAGGAAGATCTACCATCGTACGTGGAAAATGTAAATCGTGGTGTTAATCCCTTGGGGTTCATCCTTGCTCCTTCTCAGTGGCTCGGATCTTGACCTTCCTTCACGGGGGGTTGAACAGAAATTGGCCTTTAGTACCATCAAAGGCCAGGTGTCGGCTTTGAAGGTCTTCTTTTAATGACCCTTGGCCACGCTCTCCCTAGTGCGTACCTTTCTTCAGGGTGTTCGCCATTTGGTTCCTCCAGTGTGGTCTTCGTTTCCATCTTGTGACCTCAATTTGGTGCTTTTGGTCCTCCAGAAGTTTACCTTTGAGATTCTTTGGGAGATTTGTTTGTTTACACTGTCTCAGAAGGTGGGAATGAAGACATTGTGTTGACAGGTGGCGTTATTCTGTCATTCACCTTACTTGGTGGTTCACAGAGATAAGGTGGTTCTTCGCCCCTGTCCGTCATTCCTTCCAAAGGTTGTCTCTGATTTCCATTTGAATGAAGACATTGTGTTGCCTTCCCTGTGTCCCAGGCCAAAACATCCTAAGGAAATTGCCTTGCATACCTTAGATGTGGTTCGGGCAATTAGGGTGTACCTGGCAGCTATGGAGTCTTTTAGGAAGTCAGACTCACTATTTGTGCTTACGGATGGGTCTCGGACAGGGTTGCCCACTTCCACCATTCCCAGATGGATCAGACAGATGAGTATTCAGGCCTATTCCATCAGGGGTCAGGTTCCCCCTTTCCCTATCAAAGTGCACTCTACTTGGGAGCTCAGTGCCTCCTGGGCCTTCTGTCATCAGGTGTCAGTGATGCAGGTTTGCAAGGCGGCCACCTGGTCGTCAGGGCACACCTTCACAAAGTTCTATGTAGCACCCTCCTAGTCAGGTGCTAGGTAAGAGAGTGTAGTTTTGCCTCTCTCTGCTTACCAGAAAAGCAATAGGCAAAATATTTGTGCACTCTGCTTATCAGGGAGCAGGATTGGTAGTTAGGTCTACTCAGTGTGCCCAGTGTGTGATTCATCTGGTCTCAGGGAGTGTCCCCAGCTAATCCAATGGGGAGGCACGTTGGATGCTGGAGGAAACCTGACCAATGACACACAGGCTTTTGGTACTGTCCAAGGGGTTGCATTATGGGACAGGGTATAAAAAGCCACAGGCACATGAGGTAGAGGTCTTTGGGTGGGAACCCAGGTCCCAGAAGGAGGGTGGCAGCTGCCTCCTCTTCTGCAGCAGTTGGTGGTCACAGGCAGTCGGCCTAGTGTACCAAGGGTGTGATGCTGAACCCAGAGGCCTAGGAGAGCTGACTACAGGAGTTGGGGCATTGGAGAATCTGGAAAAACAGTGTCGTGAGTACAGAGGAACTTGCCCAGGGGTCTGCCCAGGAAGGAGATCACTCCAGAGTGTAGAGTCAGTGAACGGGGGTCAGCTAGCCCAGAAAGAAAGGGGGTACTAGGGGAGTACCCTGAAGAAAAATACTGTAGTAGCACTTATCTCATCTTCATTCAAGTGGCAGGATGAAGTAGCCGCCTTGCCGCAATCTCAAGTTAAAAGTCCTCAGCATTGTGAATAGTTAACAGTTGGAGTATCCCCCTCATCCCTTCTCCTATCCAAATTAAAATAAAAGCACAAAAACAACAAACCCTGAACTGATCTTTGACTGAGTCAAGAACTTAAAGTGTTATGTTTTCTGCAAACAGTTGCTACGGGTAACCCAGGGGAATCCGTAAAGTGTAATATCCAGCAGTCCTCTAGGGGGCAGTGCTACATCTTTAAAGTGGATGTGTTGGCATCTGCGGATGCCCCTTTTGGCCGCAAGGTTTTTCAGGCTGCTGTTTGGAGGACTTTGAGGGTGTATTGTTTTTTCTGGTGGGCTCCAGTTGTTTTGGTTGAGCTCCTGTTGCCTGGCTGGCTACTGTTTTTAGCCTTGGGAATTTTTTGCTGTTCCCACCCCTCTTGTTTATCACTGCTTTGGGACATTCCAATGGTTAAGAATATCAGGGACTGTGTCCGTCAATGAACGAAAGAGAAATGGGATCTTTGACTTACTGTAAAATCCATTTATCTGATGTTCATTGACGGAATAGCACCCATGCCTCTCTGGGGTTGTATTTTCTCTGACTCTGCTTGTAACAAGACTGGGTACCTATAGCAGAGAGAGGGAGTATACCCCCTGGGACTGTCCATAGGTGTAGTCAGACTTTTTTTCTGCCTAGTGTCGTGCTCCTGTAGGGGGCAGTATAGCCCATTAAGAATACCAGGAGCTGTGTCTGTCAATGAACATCAGAGAAATGGATTTTACGCTAATTCAAAAATCCAATTTTTTGGTGAGATACTCCTAAAACAAATCACATCTAAAGGGATGCAGGCCCAACAGCTTTCCTCATTCGAGCCTTGCAGACGCAATACCTGGTTGATAATTAAGAAACCACTCCCATTAGACTCACCTCTGCACATGGGCTTCTTCAGAATAACAAAAGTTAGGAATATGCAACAAAATTTGTCAAAAATCCTTGTAATGTACATAGATCAGCCAAAGGGGAATGCTTTTTTCTAAACAAAGGTGGAGTTACACTTTAAATTTAATTTAGGGTGCACAGTAATCCTGGCAATATGTTTAGAAGTAAAGGCTGTATGCTTTGAAAAGTATATTTTAGTAAGTAAGGCAAATCTGTGCCTCTCTTTGAATACCCAATCATATGCAAGGAAATGTGGGAAAAAAGCATTTTGTACTAGCTTTTTTTTTTTATCTTGCTTGCAAAACTCGGGGTTATAATTTGACCCAACTCAAGAAGGAAAAAACATGTATGTATGTACTCTTTTAAAGTTTAAAGTTAGAATTAAAAGGTGAACAACAAAACTCTACAAATACAATACAAATGTAATGGTAAGAACAGTAGAGCAAGCCAATGATAAGTAGGAAATTCAGCCCATGTTTTTTATAATGCAACAAGTGAACAAAGTGCAGCAAGTGGGTAAATAGAAAACAAGTGTATATACCGGAGGCCATTTTTTACAGTGATTAATGTTTTGACTGTAGTTTTTCTACAGCTAATATTTCCCTTGCCTTCTAGCTGGTTTCTTTAAAGATGACTTTTACTTACAAACTCTGAAATGTGTTCATAGACTTAGAATAGACAGAATATGCCAAATTGAAAAAACGTATCCTGTTGCTTTTCTTATTTTTCTAGCAGCACCAGTCATATGTGGAGGACATTTCCATGCAGTTAAAGATATGATTTCAGGTAAAAAGAGCAATGCTTGCTGGCCAGGTAAACAAATCAGTCTAATAAACTCTTACTCGTGTGACAGAGCTTGAAGCAATGCTCTGCTAGGACTCACCGTGAAGATCTGCTGGTGCTTGAAGATGTACAGCATTTCCGTAATTTGTGATCCTAAGCTCATTTGCTTCCTTTTACAGCTGTAGTCATATAAAATTCCTTTGATTTCATTTCACAGCTCATTCACCTAACACAAGAAAAGACTTACTTTTTGTAATAACACTGAAACTGGTAAGTAAAACAAACAAAATTCATTGCAAAGCACATACATTTTAACCACTTCTGGGCCGGAAGGATTTAATGACCAGGCCATTTTTTGCGATTTGGCACTGTGTTACTTTAATGGACAATTGCGTGGTTGTGCCACACTGTACTTAAATAAAATGGATGTAATTTTTTTCCCACAAATAGAGCTCTCTTTTAGTGGTATTTGATCACCTCTGCTTTTTTTATTTTTTGCGCTATAAACAAACAAAGAGCGACAATTCTGAAAAAACAACAACAATATTTTTTGCATTCTGCTATATTACATTTCCCAAAAAACATTTAAAATCAAATTTTTTTTAACATTTTAGGCAAATTTGTTTTCTGCTCCATATTTTTGGTAAAAAAATCGCAATAAGCGTTTTTTGATTGGTGTGCGCAAAAGTTGTCAGCGAGAGTTTGTGTGTAAAATTGTTCTCCCACTGACATTGAATTTTTTCTGTAGACAGTCCAAACCACATTAATTTACCTAAGCCAACACTATAATTACTCACCCTCCCCTAATGCACAGTAGCTCAATAATAATAAGAAAAACCGTAACCACACATAACTACATTAAACACTAAAAGCAAACAAAAAGTAGAAATATATTAAATAATCGATTACCTCAATTAATATGTTTAGCAAAATCACTTGTGTGCACTAAAATGGTAGTAGTGTATATAAATGGTGCACCCATATAAAAATGAAGAAAAAGAAATTAACCATGCTTGGTCACTAGGCAACCTACAAAAAACATCACTATCATTACTGCCGCAAAATCACCAGAAAACCATTGTTGCTGTGTGATATCAAAATCAATATAAAGAGAAATTACTGAAAAAATCTTTTGGTAATACCCTTAAAAAAATCTTTTGGTAATACCCTTAAAAAATCTTCTAATAGTTCAGGGGTATGACTTGCCAAGTGCTGTGTATGTCAATGAAAGCACACAGCTCCGGCTGGGAGAATGCACATACAGGTTTATTCTTTAGGTGTGGCTACCTAAATTAACTACGTGCAAACAGGAGCAGCTGTGGGATCAACCGCCTAGGAAAAAATAAACACATGAAAAGATGTAGACTTTACACAATGTGTAAGTCTGTACTTACTTGAAATACGTTTAAAAAAAAAAATGAACCCCTTCAAGTCTAAGGGTAAAACAAAAATAAATGCCTAAGCACAATTTTGCAATTTTAACATATGCTAGTAAATTCGTACATATCCTCACCCCTACTGTGGGCATCCTGGTGAATTAAAGCTTGTTTTTTTTTTTCAAGACAAATTGGGCTTTCATTTGGTGGTAAATGGTAATGGATATCCATGATTTTTAATTATCAAAGGAAAACTAGCCCAAAATAATAAAAATATATATTTTTTAAATTTAGCTGTATATTTCATGCTACTACCGTAACCTACCACCAAAGAGCAACCCAAAATAAATTCTCCTGCCTCTGACAATTGCAGCGACACCACATAAGTGTATGGTATTTCTTTTTTGTACCCTTGTACCCAGTGGCGGCCCGTGCATAGGGGGGCGCCAGGGCGCCGCCCCCCTACCCCAAAAAAAGAAAAAAAAAAAGAAAAAAAAATTACAAAATGAACAAATAAAGTTGTGAATAAAAAATTGGGTTCGCCGGCCTCTGTGATGGCACTGGTGGCTGGGGGGGGGGGGGGTGGGGTTTACGTCCCAGAAGAGGCGCAGATTGGCTGCCTTCTGGGGGCGTAACCTGGGTGCAAGTCATTGCGATTGGACACCCCCACTTTCCTGATACCCTGGCTGTGATTGGTCCAGTCTACAGCCTGGACCAATCATCATCCAGGACATCCCATGGCCCCATACTGACCCCGCTGACGTCACGTCGCGTGCGTCAGTCACGCTGCCGCACCGAGTCTGACTGGTGTGGACAGACAAAGGCGGGAGACGGGAGTGACGGCGGCACCGGCGGAGAGGAGACCGGAGTCACCGGACCGGAATCGGATCTCCATCTGTCCAGACCACCACCGGTAAGTGACTGCAGTGTGTCAGCAAAACGGCAGAAGCATTTCACATCTCGGGGCTGGAGGAGATACTATGGAGGAGGATGGAGGAAGACCGGAACTGGGCATCTGCTGTAGCTGAAGATTTAAAAAATGGAGAGAATTTGGAGATCTGATAAATTAGGGGAGATGGACATCTACTAAATGCAGAGGTGGTGGGGGTCCTATGGATAGAGAAAAGCTGGAGATCAGAGGAAATTGGGGAGATGGGCATTTGTTGCATGGAGAGGAGCTGGGGATCATAGGGGTAGGGAGAACCTGGAAAACTTAGGAATTGGGGAGGATGGACATCTGATGACTGAAGAGGAGCTGGGGTTCAAAGGGGTAGAGGGAAGCTAGTGGTCTTAGGAATTTGAGGGAGGGGATGGACATCTGATTAGTGTTGGAGAGCTGGAGATCTAATGACAAGAGGGTAGTTGGAGGTAAGTGGGCGGAGATAGACATCTGAATAGTCAGGAGTTAGAAATGTTGTAGTAAAGAGAAGATTAACATATATGTTTTTTGAGCAGAGTTGATCTGGATATGTTACATTTTTTTTTGGGGGGGGGAGCTGGTGATCAGATGACAAGAGGGGAGCTGCACTCACTCTACATTGAAGGGGGCACGCTGTGGTCACTCTACATTGAAGGGGGCACGCCGTGGTCACTCTACATTGAAGGGGGCACGCTGTGGTCACTCTACATTGAAGGGGACATGCTGTGGTCACTTTACATTGAAGGGGGCACGCTGTGGTCACTCTACATTGAAGGGGCATGCTGTGGTCACTCTACATTGAAGGGGGCATGCTGTTGTCACTCTACATTGAAGGGGGCATGCTGTGGTCACTTTACATTGATGGGGGCATGCTGTGGTCATTTTACATTGATGGGGGCACACTGTGGTCACTCTACATTGAAGGGGCATGCTGTGGTCACTCTACATTGAAGGGGACATGCTGTGGTCACTCTACATTGAAGGGGGCATGCTGTGGTCACTTTACATTGATGGGGGCATGCTGTGGTCACTTTACATTGATGGGGGCATGCTGTGGTCATTTTACATTGATGGGGGCACGCTGTGGTCACTCTACATTGATGGGGGCATGCTGTGGTCACTCTACATTGATGGGGGCATGCTGTGGTCACTTTACATTAATGGCGCACGCTGTGGTCACTTTACATTGATGGGGGCATGCTGTGGTCACTCTACATTGAAGGGGCATGCTGTGGTCACTTTACATTGATGGGGGCACACTGTGGTCACTCTACATTGAAGGGGCACACTGTGGTCACTCTACATTGAAGGGGGCATGCTGTGGTCACTCTACATT
This sequence comes from Pelophylax lessonae, assembly GCF_965119305.1. Taxonomy (NCBI): domain Eukaryota; kingdom Metazoa; phylum Chordata; class Amphibia; order Anura; family Ranidae; genus Pelophylax; species Pelophylax lessonae. Next base: position 267,396,496 of record NC_138772.1, on the reverse strand, counting down.
GAAGGGGGCATGCTGTGGTCACTTTACATTGAAGGGGGCATGCTGTGGTCACTTTACATTGATGGGGGCACGCTGTGGTCACTCTACATTGATGGGGGCACGCTGTGGTCACTCTACATTGAAGGGGGCATGCTGTGGTCACTTTACATTGAAGGGGGCATGCTGTGGTCACTTTACATTGATGGGGGCACACTGTGGTCACTCTACATTGATGGGGGCACACTGTGGTCATTTTACATTGACGGGGGCACGCTGTGGTCACTTTACATTGAAGGGGCATGCTGTGGTCACTCTACATTGAAGGGGGCATGCTGTGGTCACTCCACATTGAAGGGGGCACGCTGTGGTCACTCTACATTGATGGGGGCATGCTGTGGTCACTTTACATTAATGGCGCACGCTGTGGTCACTTTACATTGATGGGGGCATGCTGTGGTCACTCTACATTGAAGGGGCATGCTGTGGTCACTCTACATTGAAGGGGGCATTCTGTGGTCACTCTACATTGAAGGGGGCATGCTGTGGTCACTTTACATTGATGGGGGCATGCTGTGGTCACTTTACATTGATGGGGGCATGCTGTGGTCATTTTACATTCATGGGGGCACGCGGTGGTCACTCTACATTGATGGGGGCACGCTGTGGTCACTCTACATTGATGGGGGCATGCTGTGGTCACTCTACATTGAAGGGGGCACGCTGTGGTCACTCTACACTGAAGGGGGCACGCTGTGGTCACTCTACATTGAAGGGGGCACGCTGTGGTCACTCTACATTGAAGGGGGCACGCTGTGGTCACTCTGCATTGATGGGGGCACACTGTACCTTGATTACTGAAGGCCCCTTTCACACTTGTGTGACCTCAATGTCACGCTATTTTTTACCGCGTTTTTTGCCGCGAAGCAATGCCTATTACATTTTTCTGTTTGCGCCCCCCCCCCCCCAAAAAAAATTTTGAGCACCAGCCGCCACTGCTTGTACCCATAGCACAGCCCAGAAAAATAGTTCACATTTTTTTTGTCCTACCTAAAACACACTGACATTAACTGACACTGATACAGTTCAGTGTTACAGAGGAGATCTTGTGCTAGAATTATTGCTCTCCCTTTTGCATGTGCAGCGAAATGTAACACGTGTAGCAGTGGTGTATTTAGGTTTTGTGCTGCCCTGGGCCTGACTAAACTTAAGCACCCCCCATATTTAAATATGACCCACCACTTCCTGTAAAGGTCACATCCCTTGCTTTTTATGACCCGCCCTGTCATCTGTAAACCACAGACCACAACCACAGTCTATCAGTGCCCATCAGTGCAGCCTCATCAGTTCCCATAAGTTCAGCCTCATCAGTGGCCATCAGTACAGCTCCATCAGTGCCCATTAGTGCACCCTATCAGTGCATCATATCAGTGCATCATATCAGTGCCCATCAGTGCTGCCTTATCAGTGCAGCCCCAGCAGTGCAGCTTATCAGTACCTCCTCATCCGTGGCCATCAGTGCTGCCTCATCAGTGGTCATCAGTGCAGCCTCATCAGTGGCCATCAGTGCAACATATCAGGGCAGCATATCAGTGCAGCCCCATCAGTGAAGCCTATCAGTACCACCTCGTGCCCATCAGTGCAGCCTCATTAGTACCCACCAGTGCAGTTTATCAGTACCCACCATTACCGCCTCATCAGTGGAAATAAGAGCAGCATATTAGTGCCCATTAGTGCAGCCTATTAGTGCCCATCAGTGCAGCATATCAGTGCCCATCAGTGCAGCATATCAATTCCCATCAGTGCAGCATACCAGTGCTGCCTTCAGTGTAGCCCCATCAGTGAAGCTTATCAGTGCCACCTCATCGGTGGCCATCAGTGCAGCCTTATCAATGCCCATTGGTACAGCCTTATGTCACTGGATTAGTAAGATTACTCCTTTCTTTTAGGATATTTGGACTTGTGTTTTCTGCCACTGATTGTAATCATAGGATTATTTCACTTATTTGTATAATGACTAGGAAGTCCATAGCCATTATACAAATAAGTGAAATAATCAGTGACAGGAAACACAAGTCCAAATATCTTATAAGATAGGAGTAATCTTACTAATTCAGTGACATATTGCAATCACACATATGGAGGTGAGCAGGTCCAAAAAATATTTGCAATCATATACAATTAAAAGTCTTAATTATATATGATGCAATTCAATATGCTCGCTCAAGGACAAGGATGTTTAAAGAAATAAATTATATTATTGACATGATGCCTGCCATACCTGGATACCTGGGGGCGTAGGAGGGTAGGCTGAGCATTAGGCTGCAGTGCAACACTTATGCAGAGCATTGGTGGCTGTCGGGCCAGTTGTATTAAGTGTGTTCGGTGGCCTGTGGTCTGTCCGAATGTCCTCACCGGCCAGTATTATCATACCGGCAGGTAGCAGTGTGACCGCTTTTGGCCCATGTTGGCATGATAGCATCATGTAGTTGCTGCAAATTTGTCTGCTGCACATCCATGGTGTAAATCTCCCAATCCACCACATCCCTAAAGTAGTCTATTGGATTGAGATCTGCTGACTGTGGAGGCCATTGGAGTACAGTAAACTCGTTGTCATGTTCAGGAAAACAGTTTGAGATGATTTGGTCTTTGTGATATGGTGCATTATCCTGCTGGAAGTAGCCATCTGAAGACTGAATGACTGTAGTCATAAAGGGATGGACATGGTCAGCAACAATACTCAGGTAGGCCGTGGCATTTAATCCATGCTCAGTTGGTATTAAGGGGCCCAAAGTGTGCCAATAAAATATCCTCCAACACCATCACACCACCACCGTCAGCTTGAACTGTTGATACAAGGCAGGATGGATCAATGCTTTCATGTTTACGCTAAATTCTGACCCTTCAATCCCCAGACAACATTTTCCCAATCTTCTATTGTCCAATTTTGGCAGGAGTGGTCTTCTGCTGCTGTAGCCCACTTTAATGAATTTAAAAAAACAAAACACAATATATACCCCAATTTATGAAAGATGATGTTATCATCAGGGTAAATAGCTACCTAACATGACACACTTTAAAATTGCGCAAGCTCGTGGAATGGGGACAAACAATGCTTTAAAAATGTTTACAGGTTACCTGTTTACAGTTACAGAGGAGGTCTAGCACAAACATTCACGCCAGTACCCCACACTGTTTACATATGCATGCCCAACCTATGTATACTTTCACTTCTGCATGCGAGGGATGTGGACGCTTTATACTTTTTTTATTTTCTACACTGTTTCTTTAATGTTTTGTTTTCTTTTGATCACTTTTATTCCTATGACAAGGAATGTAAACATCCTTTGTAACAGAAATAAGGATGACAGCTCCTCTTTATGGAGAAATCTGGGGTCAAAAAGACCCCAAATCTCTTCTTTACCTTTCAAAGTAAAAGATCAAAAAATCTTTTTTTTTTTTTTTTTGATTTTTGCCTTTAAAAAAAATAGTTTACTTCCACCCTGGACTGAATGTGATGTGTCCTCAGTCCTCAAAGGACATAGAGGCGATCAACGAGGATCTAATCTTTTATCACCTCTGTGACCAGCCAGCAGCACCATTGGATCATTTCTTGGGCGTGTTGGTGGAAATGGTAAGCCCAAGAAACATTGGCCAGCTCCAGGAGGAGGGGAACATCCCCTCCCACCTCTTCTGAAAGCCAGCCGCCGACTGAGAAAAAAAAAACGGGGTTATGGCTTCAGCTTCAGCCATGATCCCGGTAAACCACTTGCAAACTGCAACGCTTATATACGTGTTGCGGTCGCCAGATAATGAATGTTTTACCATTTGCAGACTGGCCCTTAGATAAAAAAGACTGGTCTACTGTCCTATTGTTCCAGGCACTGCACTTCTTTGCACTTCTGTACCTGCAGTATGCAGCCAGCTATCCCCTTCCTCTAACACATTGATCAGCTGTGAGAGAAAAGGCAGAGCTTTACATTCTGATCTCCACCCACACCAGTACAATGTTCTAATACCAGTGCCAACTAGCACCAGTGATCTCATTGCCAGCCAGCAAAGTACAAATGTTCTAATACCAGTGCCAGCCAGCGCCAGTGTCCTGATTGCCATACAGCACCAGTACAATGTTCTAGTACTAATGTCAGCTAGCAACAGGGCCCTAATCACCAGCCAGCACCAGTACAGTGCTATGGAACCAGTCTGAGCTATTGCCAGCATCCTGATCACAAGCTACACTAATACTAGTATTCAAATACCAGTGTTAGTAAGTAGCAGTGAGCAGTGATCATGAGCCAGCACCAATACAGTGTCCTGATACCAGTGCCAGCCAGTGCAAGGGTCCTGATTGCCAACCAGAACCAAATGTTTAATAAGCAAAATGTCAGTGCCAATGTCCTGATCACCAGCCGGCACCAGTACCAGTGTTATAGTACCAAGTCAGCCAGCAACAGCCTTTCTGATCACCAGCCAGCGCCAGTGCTAGTGTCATCAGGTACCAGTGTCGACCACAACCAAAGTTCCAAACATATCAAATACCAGTGTCAGCCAAAATTACTTCCCTGATTACCAGCCAGCACCACCACAGTGTTCTAATACCAGTTAGAAGCAATGCTCTGATCACAAGCCAGCTAGAAGCAGTGCCCTGATTATGAGCCAACCCCAGTATCAATGTTATCAGGTACCAGTGTCACTGTCTGGACCAGGATCTGAACCCATGACCTCTGCTGCATCAGGGAGTAGCTCTTTTTGCTGAGCCACCTAGGATGCTGGAGAGCATCCTGTTTGATTCCTTGGATAATCTTGCCTTGTTTCTGGTGAACCTTCCTGTTTGCCAGATTATCGTGCTCTCTCCCCAGTGAATATCTTGCTTCTTTTGCATACCTGAAGCTGTCTTTATCTCCCCTACCACTCGTTACTGACCTTTGGTTTGGTCCATAACTACGCTTCCACTTGATCTCAACCTGCAACCATTCATTATCGACCTTTGGCTTGTTCCTTGATTACACTTCTACCTTATCCCAACCTGCAACCACTTGTTACTGACCTTTGACTTGTTTACAGACCATGCTTCTGCTTGATCCCTACCTGCTATGTTTACTACTGGACACTGGCTTGCTTACCTACTGGTGGGATGATCCTGAGGACCATGATCTGGTACTAAATTGCAGCAAAACCCATCTCTACTATCAGGAGCTTTGGTGAATATTAATTGGTGCTTAGACCCCGCACCAAGGATGAGCCTGTGTCATCCACCAGGATGAACTGATTATGTACAGTACTTATTGAGCTAGTTAGTGGGAGCCTCTTTGCTGCTGTAGCTACTGGTCTCCAAGCCCCAGGCTCAACAAATCCCAGGTGCCAGATCACCATGGCGACAAGAAACTGCGTCCTGGTTGGTGTTCAGGCTGCTTCCACACACCTTCTACGTGTCCTGGCCTCCACTTTCCCATCTGCTGCGATTACAGCTATAAGTCGCTTGGGGTATGTCTCTATCAGTTTTGCACATCGAGAGACTGAAATTTTTGCCCATTCCTCCTTGCAAAACAGCTCGAGCTCAGTTTGGTTGGATGGAGAGCATTTGTGAATAGCAGTTTTCAGTTCTTTCCTCAAATTCTCGATTGGATTCAGGTCTGGACTTTGACTTGGCCATTCTAACACCTGGATATGTTTATTTGTGAACCATTCCATTGTAGATTTTGCTTTATGTTTTGGATCATTGTCTTGTTGGAAGACAAATCTCCGTCCCAGTCTCAGGTCTTTTGCAGACTCCATCAGGTTTTCTTCCAGAATGGTCCTGTATTTGGCTCCATCCATCTTCCCATCAATTTAACCATCTTCCCTGTCCCTGCTGAAGAAAAGCAGGCCCAAACCATGATGCTGCAACCACCGTATTTGACAGTGGGGATGGTGTGTTCAGGGTGATGAGCTGTGTTGCTTTTACGCCAAACATAACGTTTTGCATTGTTGCCAAAAAGTTCAATTTTGGTTTCATCTGACCAGAACACCTTCTTCCACATGTTTGGTGTGTCTCCCAGGTGGCTTGTGGCAAACTTTAAACGACACTTTTTATGGATATCTTTAAGAAATGGCTTTCTTCTTGCCACTCTTCCATAAAGGCCAGATTTGTGCAGTATATGTCCTATGGACAGAGTCTCCCACCTCAGCTGTAGATCTCTGCAGTTCATACAGAGTGATCATGGGCCTCTTGGCTGCATCTCTGATCAGTCTTCTCCTTGTATGAGCTGAAAGTTTAGAGGGACGACCAGGTGTTCGTAGATTTGCAGTGGTCTGATACTCCTTCCATTTCAATATTATCGCTTGCACAGTGCTCCTTGGGATGTTTAAAGCTTGGGAAATCTTTTTGTATCCAAATCCGGCTTTAAACTTCTCCACAACAGTATCTCGGACATGCCTGGTGTGTTCCTTGTTCTTCATAATGCTCTCTGTGCTTTAAACGGACCTCTGAGACTATCACAGTGCAGGTGCATTTATACGGAGACTTGATTACACACAGGTGGATTCGATTTATCATCATTAGTCATTTAGGTCAACATTGGATCATTCAGAGATCCTCACTGAACTTCTGGAGAGAGTTTGCTGCACTGAAAGTAAAGGGGCTGAATAATTTTGCACGCCCAATTTTTCAGTTTTTTATTTGTTAACAAAGTTTGAAATATCCAATAAATTTCGTTCCACTTCATGATTGTGTCCCACTTGTTGGTGATTCTTCACAAAAAATGACAGCTTTATATCTTTGTATGAAGCCTGAAATGTGGCAAAAGGTCGCAAAGTTCAAGGGGGCCGAATACTTTCGCAAGGTACTGTATACGAAAGAGATAACGATTATGGAAACCAGTGAGTAAACCAATGCAAAAAAGTCAGTGTGCAAGGTACATGACAGACAAGTGTTGACGGTGTCTGAGCCAAACCCGAACCACTGTATAAGTTGCAAGATTGACACAAAAAAAAGGGTGATTTGGTATATCCCCACCCCCACACTCCTACTTCCAAGGGGGCATAGGAGCTAGCTTATCTGACGACCTGGCCGAGGGCTCCGAGCACCTAAAAAGGTTGCGAAGCATTCAGAGACCGCGGTGTGCATCAAACCAGGAGGGATCCTATACAGAACAACAGGAACCCCTCTGCTCACAAGTATAATGTGGACTTTTATTAGAAATTTTATATCACATCATTGAGGGGTTTTGCGGGTAGGTATGTCACAGCCGGGCCTCAGACGTGCATAATTCCATGCGCGTCACGGGGTTTTGGCAGCCCCTCCCTCGCGAGGAGGGGTTAGTTGCCCAGGCAATACCGAAGCCACCCCACCGGGCACGTTCGCCGACAATGTGTTTGTCTGCGTTGAAGTCATCACTCTCATATGATGCTGGCACATGCGCGGCGCATATAGGGAGATGCCGGGAGCCACAAGGGGACGTGCTTACATCCTCTACAAGCGGAACTCTGAACGCTCACCACCCATCCTTGTTTTGTGGGGCTTTTATACGGACATAAAGGGCAGACGCCGGGAGCCACGGGAGAATGTGTTTACATTCTTTACAAACGGAACTCTGCAGGCTCACCACCCGTCCTTATTTTGTGGGATGTTTATCCGAACATAAAGGACAGAAGTTCACCAAGAGACCCCGAATCCCCTCAGTTATTTCTTCTTTTGGGAGGAGTTTTTTGGTAAGTTTATTCTAATATATATATATATATATATATATATATATATATATATATATATATATATATATATATGGACCTCATTATTTATGTTATAATGATTTTGGAGACATCATTGGGGATATTTTCTCTCCCTTATTTTTTCTAATAGGAGATTTTGCAGAATCTTGATCAGAATAAACTGTCTGGATAGCTGCTCCAAAAAACTGATGTTATTATCCCCCCTTCTGTGAAAAATAGGTATGGACCATTTAGTTGTCATACAAATCTACGCATGTGTGTTTTCAAATAAGAGGTTCCTATGTTCCTCTGATGAATGCACAGATAAATTAAAGAGTATTCATTCCTCTCATATAGAGAGGAATTAAATCCAAGAAGGCTATTTTTTTAAGGAGGTTCCCGCCAAGGCTCCTGTATCTGATCAATTTTTCAGTGGAAGGATTATCTGCCGCAAGTGGGGGTTGCAGGTGTGCTGAGAGGGGAGAGGCAGGGATGTTCCACACATACATGGACACAATGATACATATGTATACTGTATTTGAAAATCAATGTATTTTGTTATTAATATATTTTGAGATATGATAGCTTACTACTTGCTTGTTGTACTTTTCAGAGTGTTATTGTAATCCCTGATGAAGATATACATTATGTACAAACTCGAAACACGTTGGAAAAAACTTACCGCTGGTCGCAACTCTGCATGTATTATTTGTGCACTTTACACAAGAATGGTTTCATGTGATATAAAATTTCTAATAAATTGTGATTTGGAATGTTTAATTTTAAAGAATACGCCTTTCGGTTTTCTAAATTAATTTGGTAATTGCTATTATAGTCCCCATAAAAAGAGAGGGTCTCAACTTGTTGCAATTAGTTAGGGATGTGGGCAATTCTAACTCCCTCACTGGTAAACAATACAATTTGTTAAGCTCTTTCCTAGCCTGACCCCTGACCATGACAGTCAGCCATGACCAGTGCCCCGATCACAAGCCTGTACCAATGTCATCAGGTACCATTACAGCCACAGGCAAAAAAAAATTACACTAGTGAAGTACCATTTAAAATTATTTCTATAACTGATGAGAACAATAGAGAGACTCATAGTCAGATTCAGATTCAAAGTATGGACTTGTAGAAAGTAGTGAATATTTTTCTGAATTCAAAAGAGGAGGAGGTTCAGGGGCATACTGTGTCATCAAGCATTTGGGTGATAGCTTTCCAAAATGTGGCTATTTTGTTGGTCTTTTCACTGTTTTGGCACTCCGGGGCCTCAAAAAAGTTGATAGCTAGTCAGGAAAATAGTTTTTTAATTTATGTTCTTTGGAAATCTTAAGGTGCCAGATTTTGTGTCCCTCTAGTTGGTTAGACTGAGAAAACATTTTACATACTTAGTATCTCCATACTCAGAAGGAGTAGTATGTAGGAGTGTAAATCGAAATATGCCATTGCTTTGTATGAAATATTTCCCATTAAAATTACGGCATTGTGTTTTTTCATTTTCCAAAAACTTGTGTAACAAAATTAAAGCTTCAAAAGGCTTACCGCATCTCTCTGAAAATAACTTGCTGTGTCTACTTTCCAACAAGGGGTCATTTTGTTGGTCTTTGGACTGTCTTTGCATTTTAAGGCCTCTAAAATATGAAGATAATTTAAGATGCATAATTTAAACTGCCTAAAATTCTAAAGGTGTTCGTTGGATTTTGGGTTCCCCTATAGGGATAGACTGTAAAATAGTTTCACAAATGTGATATCCCCATACATAGGAGGCATAGCAAAATGTGGGTTGGGTGTAATTCTAAGTATGCCCAAGCTTTGAGTGAGTATTATCGGATTAAAAATGACAACTTTGTTAAAAATCTTTCATTTTCATTTTTGATTTCCAAAAATGTGTGGCAATATATATATATATATAAGCCTAGGGTGGGAAATGCAGCAGCTACTGGACACAACTGGACCACCACCAGACACAAAACGGGCTGTAGGCATAGTGCAGGGGCTGCAGACATGGTACAGGAGATGCAGGGCTGTGGGCATGGTACAGGAGATGGTTTAGGCATGGTACAGGAGATGGTTCAGGCATGGCACATGAGATGGCACAGGCATGGCACAGGAGATGGTACAGGCATGGCACAGGAGATGGTTCAGGCATGGCACAGGAGATGGTTCAGGCATGGTAGAGGAGATGGTTCAGGCATGGCACAGGAGATGGTGCAGGCATGGCACAGGAGATGGTACAGGCATGGCACAGGAGATGGTTCAGGCATGGCACAGGAGATGGTTCAGGCATGGTACAGGAGATGGTTCAGGCATGGTACAGGAGATGGTTCAGGCATGGCACAGGAGATGGTGCAGGCAGGGCACAAAAGATGGTACAGGCATGGCACAAGAGATGGTACAGGCATGGCACAAGAGATGGTACAGGCATGGCACAGATGGTACAGGCATGGTACAGGAGATGCAGTGCTGCGGGCATGGTACCATGCCCACAGCACTGCATCTCCTGAGGGGATGCAGGGGCTGAGGAGGAGTCTCACTTACCTTTCGGTGAGGCGCCTTACATTTAAAAATGGCCCTGCCCAGCGCAAACACATCACTGCGCATGTGCCGTCTGCCTGGGAATAGCGGAACGTGTATGGGCTTTCCCGAGTGACGGCAGCGCATGCGCACTGACCATAGAACAGGTAAGTGAGACTGGGACTCGAGTATAAGCCGAGGAGGGTTTTTTCAGCATAAAAAAACATGCTGAAAAAGTCAGCTTATACTCGAGTATATACGGTAGTCAGGAAATCAGATGCATAAATTACGTTCCTTGAAAACTTGAAGGTGCTTATTTGATTTTGGGCCCCTTTATGCAGCTTGGCTGCAAAAAAATTTCACACTTGCGGTATCCTAAAAGATACTCAAATGGATCCTAAAATAATTGAGCTCCGTCATTTCAAAGCCATTGTTTCTAATTTTTAGCGTAAGGCCAATGTGGTGCCTATAAAAAGGGGTCTAAGTCTTTACCAAGTAATTAGAGACCTGTTAGTTTAACTTCTATAGTTGGGAAGATATTGGAAACTTTAATAAAAGACTACATAGATGAATTCTTGTTGGAAAAAAATGTTTTTTTTTCCAACAGTCAGCATGGACAGTCAGCAACAGTCAGCATGGATTCAGGAAAACCAGAAGTTGTCAAACAAATCTGATTTCTTTTTATGATGAGGTAAGTAAAACCTTAGATAAAGGAATGGCTGTGGATGTAGTTTAGTTGGATTTTGGTAAAGCGTTTGACATAGTTCTTCACACATGGCTAATGTGTAAGGTAAAGTCTACAGTCTTGGAAAACTCAGTTTGTAAATGGATAGAAAACTGGCTAAAAGACAGAATTCAGAGAGTTGTGATTAATGATTCATACTCTGAATGGTCAAGGGTTGTTATTGGTGTACCCCAAGATTCAGTGTTGGGACCCTTGATTTTTAATATATTTAAAAATGACATAGGGTGTAGAATTAAAAGTACCATTTCAGTCATTGCATATAACACCAAGCTATGCAGTGAAATAACGTCCTTAAAGGATGTCTCCAACTTACAAGCTATTTACTTGGGCAACTATGTGGCAGATGAGGTTTAATGTTAAAGCGGAGTTCTGGCCTCAAAACATTTTTTTTTATAAAAATACCCCCGGGACCGTCAGGGCTAGTGCATTTCAGCAACGATAGCCTCTGAACTGTCCCTGGATTCACTTACCTTTTAGAAGAAATACTTACCTTGAAAATGTCTTCTCCAGCACTGCCCTCTCAGGTGTGAGCAGCTGAAGCCAGAGCGTCCTCTTCGGTGACGTCGGAGTCCCAGAATGCCCTGCACCGGCCCTGCTTGTCACTTCCAGTGCAGGCGCGTCATCCTTGCACAGCTTCTGGGCATGCCCAGAAGCTGTTTAGCAGGGAATGATGCGCCTGCACCGGAAGTGACGAGCAGGGCCGGTGCAGGACCATTGACTCCTGGGAGCGATGACGCTCATCTACCAGGAGTCAGTGCAAGCAGGAAGAGACGGCGCTGGCTGCGGCCGCAGAGGGAGGAAGAGGAAGGAAGGTAAGTATATTTTCTTTAATAAAAAGGTAAGTAAATATAAAAAAAAAGTTGAAATTATCTGATTCTTTTTCAGCTACATTACAGCAAGCAGATGGTGTAAAGTCGATTATGAGCCCAGAACTCCGCTTTAATAAACGTAATGTTAAAGTTTTGCACTTGAGGCTAAGAATATGCATGCATCAAGCATACTAGAGCGAGTACAATTGGGGGAATCAATGATGGAGAAGGATCTGGTAGATCATAAGCTTAATAATAGCATGCAATGCCAAGCTGCGGTTTCCAAAGAGAGCAAAATCCTTTCTTGTATTAAGAGAGGAATAGACTCCAGAGAGAGAGAGAGAGAATTTTACACCTGTACGAATCATTAGTAAGACCTCATCTGTAATATGCAGTTCAGTTTTGGGCACCAGTTTACAAAAAGAATATCGGGGGAACTGGAGAGAATGCAGATATGGACAACCAAACTGATAAGAGTCATGGAGAAGCTCAGCTAGGAGGATAGATTAGAGAAACTGAATTTATTTTTTCTCTATGTGGAGATATGATCAACATATATAAATACAGTACATAATTGGTCCATAAATTATAATTTGTTTTGAGTTATGTACTTTAAGGTCATCACAGAGGATAAGGGGTCACTCTTTACGTCTGGAGAAAAAGACATTAAGAGCCGGTTCACACTATTGCGATGCGGGAAGGCTGCGAATTCGCAGCCTGTTCCCGCATCGCACACGCACCCCCGGCAGTTCACACTGCCATATGCGATCCGCTGGGGGTGTCAATGTAATCTTAACGACACCCCCAGTTTGATCGCATATCGCAGTGCGATCGTGCAGTTCGCACAGGATCGGATCACACAAGTGTGAACCGCTGTGCGATCCGATCCTGATGCGGCAGCAAAAATGCCTCCTGTGCGTCTTTGCTGCGGGTGCGATGCGAATTTAGCCATACAAACTGTATGGCTAAACTCGCACCGCACAGCTGATCGCATGTAATGTCGGAGCAGTGCGCTCCGACATGACATGCGAACCCGGCACACGCAGAAGTGTGAACTGGCTCTTAATCTCCAAATACAGAAAGGTTTCTTCACAATAAGAGCTGTAGAAATGTGGAATAGACTCCCTCAAGAGTTGGTTCTTTCTAGCTCAGTAGATTACTTAAAAAAAAAGGCCTGGGTTTATTGCTAAATGTACATAATATAACTGGATACTAGTATTTATTGGAAAAATTGATCCAGGGAATATCTGATTGTCTCTTGGGGGATAAGGACGGACTTATTTCCCCTGCTGGAGCAAATTGGATCATGCTTTGCTGGGATTTTTTGCCTTCCTCTGGATCAACTGTAGGTATAGGATTATGTACTGTATAAAGGATTGTATAATTGTTTTTCCCCTTTTATTGGTTGAACCAGATGACCTTTTTTTCAACCAAACTAACTATGTAACTATGTATTTCCATAATGTGTGAGTAGCAGAATGCATTTTGGTGTGTAATTTTCAGTATGCCCATGCTTTGTGTGATTATTAACTCATTAAAATGAGGGCTTTGTAAAAAAAAGTTTTCATTTTCTTTTTGAGAATACATTTTGGGCTGACAGCTTGGGTTGGCAAAAGAAAATACATCTTTAAAGGACTCACCATGTCTCTCAGCAACACCCTTGGGATATTTACTTTCCAAAAAGGGGTAATTTTGGGGTGATGTTTGTACTGTCCTGGCTTTTTAGGGCTTTTTAGGACCTCCGAAAATGAGATACTGTAGGTAGTCAGATGCAAAATGTATGCTTTTGAAATCTTCAAAAGACTCACCCTGCCTCTCAGCAAATCAGTTTTTAGTGTTGCTTTTCAAAAAAGGGTCATTTCTGGGTGTGTTTTTACTGTTCTAGCATTTTAGGGCCTCCTAAAATGTGATAGGTAGTCAAGATGTCTAGTCTGTAAAAAATGTTTTACATGTGTGGTATCACCCATAAGTATGCCCATGAGAGTGAGAAATAAATTAAATTAAAATGAAAACTTTGTGTAAAAATTCTTAACCACTTACCACAAAGTGACGTATGGGTACATCGGCAGACTTTGCGGGGGTATACCGGGGTGATACCTCTAGCTAGAGGCACCATCCCGGTACCGTGGTTAACAGCCAACGGTCGGCTTTCCGTCGGTAATGACCGATACGGCTCGTGAGCCGCTCGATCGTTACCCGGGTGAGCGGGAGGGGACGTCCCCCCTCCCGCGACTTTGCTCGGGGCTCCCGTCCCACCAGGAGACCGAGCACCCAGCCGGCGCGTCCGCCGGCTGGATAGAGTCCCGATCAAAGCCGGAAACGGCTTCGATCGGGTCTCCGATGACGTAACCCGGAGGCGGCGTCCATGATGTCACTTCCGGGTTACTCTGCTGCAAAAAGCAGCAGATTTAAAAAACGGCTGTATGCAATAACGCATACATGTATACACAAATGCATGCATGAAAGTGTAGTGGAGGAGTCTAAGGTCTTTTAGACCCTCGATCCCTCCATAAAGAGTACCTGTCACTGCATATTGGTGTCGCAAGGGATGTTTACATTGCTTGTGACAGCAATAAAAGTGATCAGATTTTTTTTTTTTAAAAACCTGTAATAAAGTTAAAAAAAGAACATATACCGAAGTCCAACCGCAAATGAAATCGTTGTTCAAACCACACATGTGAGGTATCGCCGCGATCGCCAGAGCGTGGGCAATAATTTAAAAAAAAGAGCTACACTCTAAACTGGCAACCGTTAAAAAAATTTAAAGCGTCGCCTATTGAGATCTCTATTGACCGTAGTTTGTCGCCATCCCACGGGTGTGCGCAATTTTAAACCGTAACATGTTGGGTATCTATTTACTCGGCGTGACATCATCGTTCACAATATACAAAAAAAATGGGCTAACTTTACTGTTTAGTATTTTTTAACCACTTGCCGACCAGTCACTGGGACTGTACTGCGGCAAAGTGGCTCGATTCCGTCCAGCGACGTAGACCTACGTCACTGGACTCCTCCCCATGTAGGTGGCACTCGCACGCTGCCGGAGGCGCGCTCCCGCTGTTTTCAGTCACAGCGGGAGTCGGGCCAGGGGAGGAGCAGCGGCGATTGCCGCCGCTCTTCCCCGATCGTCGGGGAATCGAGTTTGGAGATCCGCCCGCCTGTGTAAACAGAGCGGTTGGATCTTCTAAGTGACAAGGAGTGACAGATTGCAGTGTTCAGCATAGCTGAACATGCGATCTGTCCCTGTGTCACTCAGTCACCTCCCCCCACACACGTTAGTAAGCACCAGGCATACATTAACCCCTCCCTCTCCAATAAAGTTAACCCCTTCCCTGCCAGTGTCATTTTTACAGTAACAGTGCATATTTATAGCACTGATTACTGTAGAAATGTCACTGGTACCCCCAAAAGTGTCAAAAATGTCAGTCAGGGGTCCGATCTGTCCGCCGCAATGTAGCAGTCCCGCAAAAAAAATTGCAGATCGCCGCCATTACGCATTAAAAAAAAAACACCAAAAATGACAGAAATCTTTCCCTTAGTTAGTAAACGCAATAACTTTTGTGGAAACCAACCAAAATACGCTTATTGTGATTTTTTTTACCAAACATAGGTAGCAGAAAACAAATTGGCCAAAAATTTTAAAAATTTTGATTTTTACATTTTTTTGGGGGAATTTCATATAAAATTTTTTTAAAAATATTGTTATTTTTTCAAAATAAACGCTCTTTTTTTGTTTATAGCGCAAAAAGTAAAAATCGCACAGGTGATCAAATACCACCAAAAGAAAGCTCTGTTTGTGGGAAAAAAAGGACGTAAATTTCGTTTGGGTACAGCGTCGCACTACCGCGCAATTGTCAGTTAAATTCGCACACCGCCCTGAATCGCAAAGAGTGGCCTGGACGTAAGACAGCAAAATCCTCCGGTGGTAAAGTGGTTAAATGCAGTGAAATGTGATTTTTCAAAAATTTTCCCAAAAAAATGGCGTTTTAAAGACCGCTGCGCAAATACCGCGTGACAAAAAATATTGCAATGACCGACATTTTATTCTCCAGAGTCTTTGCTAAAAATATATATATAATGTTTGGGGGTTCTAAGTAGTTTTCTAGGAAAAAATACTGATTTTAACTTGTAAACAAAAAGTGGCCGAAATAGTGGTTAAACATTATTCATTTCTTTCATAATTTTTTCAAATAATTGTGGCAAAAAATACATTTTTAAGAGATTCATCAAGTCTGTTGCCAAATATTTTGAGGTGTCTACTTTTAAATAAGGGGGCATTTTGGGATGTTTGTAGTCCTGCCATTTTAGGGCCCATAGAAATGTGATAAGCAGGCAGAAAATCAGGGCTAATACATTTCAAATGAACAGTATATACCATCATTTTTAGACTAAATTTGATTTCATTTGTGTACAGTGTTGCATGACCAAGTAAATGTCGGTCAATGTATCACATTGCTGAAAATGGAAAAACTGGCCTTGTAAAGAAGGGGCTGAAACATGACGGAACAGGCTAAACTGATTAGAGATAAAAAGACAAGGTGCCTCTAAGTGCAGTAGGCTCTGAGTGTTTATTAGGTTAAAAGTATAAAAGCACTCACATTTGGTAAATGTGACATGGGCATAGCAAAGATCTGTCTGGAGTCTTCCTATCCGCTGTGCTGAGTGGTTGCAATGAGGACATCCGGTGATCCGCTTCCTGTAGATGCGTCCTTTCGTCTGTGTCTCATCCTGGTCGGCATGAGATTTCCTGAAGGCAGGGTGTGGACGCAGCGGCTGGTGTCCAATAGAGCGGGTGGTGGGCGGTTACATGTTTCGGAGCTCAGCTCCTTCGTCAGACCTCCACCCGCTGGAGGTAAAAGGACATTTATATAGGCAACTGAAATCGTTATTAACCACTTGCCGACCGCCGCAAGTACATATACTGCGGCGGTCAGCCCCGGGCCAGGCAAAGTGACGTATCGGTACATCACTAGCCATCGCCGCACGGGCACGAGCGCGGTCCCGCGGTCCCGCCGATGACTCGAATGGGTTCAGAACCGATCAGTCATCAGGTCCAGGCCAATCATTTTTGGCCTGGACCTGTAGATCGGTTCTGCCCAATCAGATCCTGTGCTGAGCCTGTGAAATGTAAACACAGGCTCAGAAAAGATGTGTCCTCCCCTCCCATGATCCTTTTTGGATCCAGCGTGAGAGGAGAGTACATCTGACTGAAAGTACTGCATCAAGCACACACTTGTAGATAGGCACATTTAACCCCCGATCGCCCCCCCAGTTAACCCCTACACCCCCTGTCACAACACACACTGTATACAGCATATAGCATTTTCCTATATACCTGTATAAGTGTGATTTGTGACCAGGTGTAGCGCTTGCGACCCCCCCCTTTTCACTAAAAATACCTGCCACCCCCCAATAAAGATTTAACCCCCTGATCCCCCCTGATCCCCCCCTGATCCCCCCCTTATCACCCCCAGTTAACCCCTTCCCCCCTGTCACATTGAACACTAATACAAACGTAATACAGTATACTGTGTTTTTGTATTTTGTATTAGTGCGATTGTGACCTGAATTAGCGCTAGCAAGTTAGTTTCTGTCCCAAGGAGGTTTAGGGTCCCCGCCACCCCCCCCCAATAAAGATTAAACCCCCTGATCCCCCCCTGATCACTCCTACACCCCCTGTCACAACACACTCTGTATACAGTATATATCATTTTCTATATACCCGTATAAGTGTGACTTGTGACCAGGATTAGCGTTTGCGGTCGTTCCTTTTATCCTTAGGATACCCGCCACCCCCTCCCAATAAATATTTAACCCCCTGATCCCCCCCTGATCACATCCAGTTAACCCCTTCCCCCCTGTCACATTGCACACTAATACACACTTAATATACTGTTTTTACTGTATTTTGTATTGGTGTGATTGTGACTTGAGGTTGCGCTAGCGACTTAAGCCCCGTACACACATACTGATTGTCGGCCATAACAATTCGGCCGACGACCGATCGGCCGATTGTAGGCTTGTTAGTATGATGCTTCCGACAGCCGACAGCGCATTTTCGGCCGAACAGAATCTGTCGTGCAGGCATTAAAATTTTTGTTGGCCAACACCAGAACGGCCGATTGTTCGCCAGTCAGTACAGAATTCGGCTGACAGACAGCAGATTTGCAAGACTGGGCATGCTCAGAAAAGAAAAAAGACAAGGAAAGTTAACCATCACATGACATCACTTCTGCAGTCGGCTGTTGTTGGCCGACAAAATTTGTGTGCAGTCTTTTGCAGTTTTCAACAGACACGACAGCCCTGGACAAATGACGGCCGATCGTTCGGCCGACGATCAGTACGTGTGTACGGGGCTTTAGTTTCTATCTCAAAGGAGGTTTAGGGTCGCCGCCACCCCCCCCAATAAAGATTTAACCTCCTGATCCCCCCCAGTTAATCCCTTCCGTGCCCTGTCACAGTGTCACTTTTATAGTGTACAGTTTTTTTTCTGATCACTATTATTAGTGACACAGGTGACATTAGCTAGTGTTAGTGTCAGTCTAAAAAAGCTCCCCGGCGCATAGTTAAAAATAACCCCTTGATTACTACACACACACACACAAACACACACACATACGCACACATACACTTCCATTACTAGCATAGTGTTTGAACAGATCAATATCTGATCTGATCAGAACTATACTAGCGTCCCCATAGTTTAGGGTTCCCAAAACGCGGTGTTTGCACGGTCAGCACTGATTCCTGCCAGCGCCTGCGTCTAACCCTTTCACCCAGGCAAGTGTAGTAATCAATAGATTACTGTCACTTCCAAAAAAACACAACACACAAAACCGCTGTGTTAGCAGAGTCAGGCCTGATCCCTGCTAGCATTAGCAGTTTTTTTGGTAGCGCTTGAAATAGTCCTTGACAACCAGGTGCTTTTATTACCTGTGAGTCAACACCACTGTACAGGTAAATTTAGTTACCAAAATGTCCAAACATTTGTACAGTGGTGAAGAGGCTTATAGTATACTGGCCATGTCAGATGATAGCGATGGGGAAGCTACACTGGCAGAATTAGTGTCAGTATATGAACCTGATGACAGCAGCGGCCCCCTGACAGATAGCTCCGACGACAGATGGGTCCCTGTTAGACCCAGGCGTACCCGACCCCATTCTGGAGTTGTTGAGATGCAGGAATCGCAGGGTGCTCGTATGGAGCAGAATGTGGTTACTAGTGCCGCTCATCCTTCTGGCGACCTGGCAAGCGCCAGCGGCCTAGTACACCCTGGACCTAGTACAACCAGCACTGCAGTATCACTTGGTGACGTTACGAGTCCCATAAGTGCAGTTGAAGCTGGTGCGGTGGCTAGCACGAGTAGTGGCCCGCCGCTACCGTGTACTCAAAGACAGGCCCATAGAGCCCATAGTGCCCTCCCTGATGCACTGGCATATCCCAATTGGCATCCCACTGATTCTACAGCGCCAGTACTTCCCCCATTCACTGCCCAACCTGGAATCCATGTGGAGACAGCTGGTTTTACGCCCCTGAACTTTTTTGAGCTGTTCTTCACGGAAGATCTTAACAGATCTATTGTGGATCAATCAAATTTATACGCACAACAATTCATCGCCGCCAACCCAAATTCGCCCCTTGCCAGACCATTCGGCTGGAAACCTATGACAGGTTTCCGATTTTAAAATCTTTATGGGCCTTTCCCTCCACATGGGCATTACTAAACAGAGTGAATTGCAGCTTTATTGGTCCACTAGCCCAGTTCACCATATGCACATGTACTCTGCCTCCATGTCCAGGGTGAGATATGAGCAAATTCAGCGATTTATGCATTTCAGCGACAATGAAATCTGTCGTCCTCGGGGAGACCCTGAATATGATTGGCTCCACAAAATTCGGCCCCTCATAGACCACTTCAATGAGCGGTTTGCAGCCTTGTTTACCCCCGAACAAGTTGTCTGCATTGACATGTCCCTGATTTAATTTACTGTCCCCCTTGCTATGAAACAGTACCTCCCCAGCAAGCGTGCCAAGTACGGGGTCAAGCTGTATAAACTGTGTGACAGGGCCACAGGCTATACAGTTAGTTTCCGGGTCTATGAGGAAAAAGATAGCACTGTGGAGCCCCTGAACTGCCCAGACTACATAGGGAGCAGCGGCAAGATAGTTTGGGACTTGGTGTCACCCTTATCTGGAAAGGGGTACCATTTGTACGAGGACAACTTTTACACAAGCGTGCCACTATTTAGTCATCTTTCTGAATTACAAATTGGCGCATTTGGCACCGTGCGACCTAATCGCCGGGGCTTCCCCCAACGGCTTGTAAATTCCCATCTTAGTCGGGGGGCGAGAGCCTGCTTGAAAACAGACAAATTGCTTGCAGTGAAGTGGAGGGATACACGGGATGTTTATGTTCTGTCCTCCCTTCACGCAGACACAACGATCCAAATTCCTACGGCAACTGGCGTTATGGAGAAACCCCTCTGTGTCCACGAATATAACCTTAATATGGGAGGGGTGGACCTTAACGACCAGCTTTTGGCGCCGTATTTAGTTGCCCGTAAAGCCAGACGCTGGTACAAAAAAGTGTCTGTTTACCTTTACCAATTGGCTATGCTGAACGCCTTTGTCCTATACAGGGCGTCAGTACGAACTGGATCCTTCCGGGAATTCCAGGAAGCGATCATCCTTGCCTACCTGTACACAGGAGGCATGCCTGCCCAACTTCCCCTTCCAGATGCAGTGAGCCGGCTGCATGAGAGACATTTTCCATATGTCCTCCCGAGTACCCCTACCCAAAGACGACCCCAACGAATATGTCGTGTCTGTAGCAGGCGCGGATGTAGGCGTGATACCCGCTATTATTGTCCCAAATGTCTTGACCAACCTGGTCTCTGCATCGGGGAATGTTTCGAGCGCTACCATACACTAGTGGAGTTTTAGTGTAGGGTACAGCACGACACAGTGTAGGGCACACAAACACAGGGTCTCGAAAGATGTTGGATGTCCATCGACATTTTGAGAGACCCAAGCTGGAAAATCGCAGTCGCAAATCGAGAAACAACAGTTAGAAAGAAAAATAAAAGGATCCAAAAACAGTTGTTGTGTCAGTCATTTTATATGTTCTTCTACTCTTCCTATTGTACTTTTACTGTACTTTGTTTGTTTTTTCTTCTTTTGTGAGTGACCTCTCTTGCAGGTACTCGTCGGCTGCCACATTGATTTTATATATTCTGACACAAACAGCATTTGCGCTCAGCATATATGGATACCTTTGCTGGCAGCAGCTGTGGTGATTTTCTGATTTCAGCACTGCAGTTAAAATCCTATTTTGGTATACATGGAATAGTGTCGTGTATACCCATCATTAAATTAAGTGGGTGGATGTTTGGGTGGTTAATGGTGGGTAACACTACACATTATTCCTGTGCTGATTTCTGATAGGTTCTCTTTTTTTTCATTCAGCCCACAGGCTGCATGGAAAAGAAAAAACCTACACTACTGTATATGCCAAACAAGGACCAGCAATGTACTGGTACGTTGCTGGACTTTGAGTGGTTATACCAGGATGATGCCTGCAGATTTAGGCATCATCTTGGTATCGTTTTTTACAGCCAGTGGTTGGCTTACATGTAAAAGCAATCCTAGCAGGTAATTGGCTGCTAGACTGCTTTTACATGCAGTGGGAGGGGACTCCCCCCCCCACCGCCGCCTTCCGCAGCCTTCCGTGGTTTTTCTCGGGCTCTCCTGTCCCACCGGTTAACCCGAGAGTGCAGCCGGTGGTTCAATTATCTAACCATAGAGCTAATTGGAGATGACAATGGCTCCAATCATCTCTATGGCCTAAGATACCGGAAGCTACGAGCATTTCATGACTTCTGTTTCACCAGAAATAAACAGTGTCATTGGGAAATTGGGAAAGTATTTTATTACACCAATTTTGGTGTGGTCAGATGCGTTAAGGTCAGAGGAGAGATCTAGAGTCTAAAAAACCCCAATTTTTTTAAAAAAGAGTAACTGTCACTACAGATTGCTATTATAGGGGATATTTAAATTCACTGTGATAACAATAAAAATGATTAAAAAAAAATGAAAGGAAAGGTGTCAAAATAACATAAAAAAGCAAAATAAAAAATAAAAAAAAATCAAGCCCCCCCTGTCTCCCCGTGCTTGCATGCACGCAAGCGTTGGTCTAGTGTCATATGTAAACCGCAATTGCAGCATGCATGTGAGGTATCTCCGCGAACGCCAGGTCGAGTGCAGTAATTATTGCAGTAGACCTCCTCTGCAATTTTTAAAGCATGTCATGTTTGGTATCTATGTACTCGGCATAAGATCATCTTTTAAATTTTACCAAAATTATATAGTGTATTTGTGCAATAAATTTAAAAAAATGTATTTTTTTCACAGAAATTGCGTTTGGAAAATCTGTGCGCAAATACCGTGTGACAAAAAAATTTGCAACATCCACCATTTTATTCTATAGGGCCTCTGCTTTAAAGAAATATATAATGTTTGGGGGTTCAAAGTAATTTTCTAGTAAAAAAAATATATTTTTTCATGTAAACAAAGTCACAGAAAAGGCTTGGTTTTCAAGTGGTTAGAAGAGTGGGTGATGTGTGGATAAGATTGAGCATAAAATGCCGGGACAGTTCAAACACCCCCCAAATGACCCCTTTTTGAAAAGTAGACACCCAAAGCTATTTGCTGATAGGCATATTGAGTCCATGGAGTATTTTATATTTTGCCCTAAGTTTCGGGAAGATGACAATTTGTTTTTTTTTTTTTTTACAGAAATTTGTCACTAAATGATATATTGCTCACGCATGCCATGGGAATATGTGAAATGACACCCAAAAATACATTCTGTTGCTTCTCCTGAGTACAGGGATACCACATGTGTGAGACTTTTTGGGAACCTAGCTGTGTACGCGACCCTGAAAACCAATCCCCATCTTCAGGTTTTCTAATGGCGTAAATTGCTGATTTTACCACTGCACTACCTGTCACAGTGTAAGAGGCCCTGAAATTTCAAGATAGCACAACCCCCCCCCCCCCAATTGACCCCATTTTGCAAAGTAGACACTCCAAGCTATTTGCTGAGTGACATGGTGAGTCCATGGAATATTTTATATTTTGCCACAAGTGTCGGGAAAATTATTATTTTTTTTTTGTTGTTTTTTTACACAAAGTTGTCAGTAAATGATATATTACTCACACATGCCATGGGTATATGTGAAATGACACCCCAAAATACACTTTAAAAGTGTGATAGGTAGTATGGAGTGAGATCAACAATTTACGCCCTTAGAAAGCCAGAAGGTGCGGATTGGTTTTCCGGGTCCTGTACGTGGCTAGACTGCCAAAAAGTCTGTTTGGTGTGTCTCCCAGGTGGCTTGTGGCAAACTTTAAACGACACTTTTTATGGATATCTTTAAGAAATGGCTTTCTTCTTGCCACTCTTCCATAAAGGCCAGATTTGTGCAGTATACGACTGATTGTTGTCCTATGGACAGAGTCTCTCACCTCAGATGTAGATCTCTGCAGTTCATCCAGAGTAATCATGGGCCTCTTGGCTGCATCTCTGATCAGTCTTCTCCTTGTATGAGCTGAAAGTTTAGAGGGACGGCCAGGTCTTCGTAGATTTGCAGTGGTCTGATACTCCTTCCATTTCAATATTATCGCTTGCACAGTTCTCCTTGGGATCTTTAAAGCTTGGGAAATCTTTTTGTATCCAAATCCGGCTTTAAACTTCTCTACAACAGTATCTCGGACCTGCCTGGTGTGTTCCTTGTTCTTCATGAGGCTCTCTGCACTGTAAACGGACCTCTGAGACTATCACAGTGCAGGTGCATTTATACGGAGACTTGATTACACACAGGTGGATTCTATTTATCATCATTAGTCATTTAGGTCAACATTGGATCATTCAGAGATCCTCACTGAACTTCTGGAGAGAGTTTGCTGCACTGAAAGTAAAGGGGCTGAATAATTTTACACACCCAATTTTTCAGTTTTTGATTTGTTAAAAAAGTTTGAAATATACAATAAATTTTGTTTCACTTCATGATTGTGTCCCACTTGTTGTTGATTCTTCACAAAAAATTTCAGTTTTATATCTATGTTTGAAGCCTAAAATGTGGCAAAAGGTCGAAAAGTTCAAGGGGGTCTTACATTAATTTCACTGCCATCCCATATTTATTCATCACCACCATTTATATATAAAAAAACAATTTTTTCTCGTCATACAATTTTTTCACAGATATTGCGCCTAATTTATTTTCCTTACTTGCCACATAGCTTTTGCTATGGTTCAGCGGCTGCATTTCTGGTGATTAATTTTTTTTACACATAAGTTTCCTAAGCGCTGGTTTCCCCATTTGATTTGATGAGACACCTAGCTAACAGGTGGGAAGCCTCACTTTTGTCATTCACTGCGTGCACTGCTAGTACTACTGAGTCTTGTCAGAGCTTACCGAGTTTAAAAGAGGACAAATTGTTTGTGCCTGCTTAGCTGGTGCCTCCATGACTGAAGTTGCCAGTTTATTCGCGGTGCTGGGAAGTACAGTATCAAAAGTTATGA
Source organism: Pelophylax lessonae (assembly GCF_965119305.1). NCBI lineage: Eukaryota > Metazoa > Chordata > Amphibia > Anura > Ranidae > Pelophylax > Pelophylax lessonae. The sequence goes on along the minus strand of NC_138772.1, from coordinate 267,372,182 downwards.
CGGCATATGCAGTTCCCGGTAAAACGTTGTCTGTCAAGCATAAGCATAGTCAACATTGTCAACTGATTAAGAAAGACAAAAGGACCCAGATTTTTGCATGGAGTGGTACCAGGTTCCATTATCCACCATCCAAGACTTATATTTGTAAATTACCAGGAAAATTTCGGCCGAATTGGATGGCAAACGCAGTCCAACACCATTGTAGGTAACGATTTTGTTCTTTTACAATACTTGTTTCTATAATTTTGTCCAAGCCCTGTGAATACAGGATAGTGGGCTATATGATTATAGCTGGGGTTTCTTTTGTAGCATACTGTATAGCCATACTTGAGATGACATCCAGTGTCCTCTCCCACCAACTGTGGCTTTTGAGTGATTTCTGCTCTGAAATGTAGGTACTGTTGGTCAAAAGATCAATGACCTAGATGCTGCTGGGCATTGTAACACCCCTGACCCTGAATGGCACTCACTAGAAGACTGGGGCCCACTGGAAGGTCTTCCAGTCAACCCTGGTAGTGTAGCTGTATACAGTGTATCTGAAAAGTATTCACAGCGTTTCACTGTTTCCACATTTTATGTTACAGTCTTATTTAAAAATGTATTAAATTAATTATTTTCCTTAAAATTCTACAAACAATACCCCATAATGACAAAGTGAAAGAGGTTGGTTTGAAATCTTTGCAAAATTATTAAAATTAAAAAAAAAAAAAATGAAAAAAAATCACAGGTACATAAGTATTCATAGCCTTTGCCATGACACTCAAAATTGAGCTCAGGTGCGATCCTGTTTCCACTGATCATCCTTGAGATGTTTCTACAACTTGATTTGAGTACACCTGTGTTAAATTCAGTTGATTGGACATGATTTGTAAAGGCACACACCTGCCTATATAAGGTCTCAAAGTTAACAGTGCATGTCAGAGCATAAACTAAGCCGTGAAGTCCAAGTAATTGTCTGTAGACCTCTGAGACAGGATTGTATTGAAGTTTGGAACCACCAAGGCTCTTCCTAGAGCAGGCAGCCTGACCAAACTAAGCGATTAGGGGAGAAGGGCCATAGTCGGAGAGGTGACCAAGAATCCAATGGTCACTTTGACAGAGCTCCAGCGGTCCTCAGTGGAGAGAGGAGAACCATGCAGAAGAACAACCATCTCTGCAGCACTCCACCAATCAGGCCTGTATGGTAGAGTGGCCAGACGGAAGCCACTTCTCAGTAAAAAGCACATGACAGCCTGTTTGGAGTTTGCCAAAAGGCACCTGAAGGACTCTCAGACCATGAGAAACAAAATTCTCTGGTCTTTTGAAACAAAGTTTGAACTCTTTGGCCTGAATAACAAGCGTCATGTCTAAAGGAAACCAGGCACCGCTCATCACCGGGCCAATACCATCCCTACAGTGAAGCATTGTAGTGACATGCTGTAGGGATGTTTTTCCGTGGCAGGAACTTGGAGACTAGTCAGTATCAAGGGAAAGATGAATGCAGCATCCTTGATGAAAACCTGCTCCAGAGCACTCTGGACCTCAGACTGGGGCGAAGGTTCATTTTCCAACAGGACAATGACCCTAAGCACAGAGCCAATTTTACAAAGGAGTGGCTACGGGACAACTCTGTGAATGTCCTTGAGTAGCCCAGACTTGAACCCGATTGAACATCTGTGGAGAGATCTGAAAATGGCTGTGCACTGACGCTCCCTATCCAACCTGATGGAGCTTGAGAGGTCCTGCAAAGAAGAATGGGAGAAACTGCCCAAAAATGGTTGTGCTGCGCTTTTATCATCATACTCAAAAAGACTTGAGGCTGTAATTGGTGCCAAAGGTGCTTCAGCAAAGTATTGAGCAAAGGCTGTGAATACTTGTGTGCATGTAATTTTTTCCTTTTTTATTTTTAATAAATTTACAACGATTTCAAACAAACTTCTTTCACGTTGTCATTATGGGGTATTGTTTGTAGAATTTTGAGGAAAATAATGAATTTAATCCATTTTAGAATAGGGCTGTAATATAACAAAATGTGGAAAAAGTGAAGTGCTGTGAATACTTTTCAGATGCACTGTATGTATGCCCCCACCAGTATTATGATACAAATGTGCATACCATGCTCCGAATCATTGTTCCATCAATTTCTTTTTTTAATCTGGTGCAGGGAAATGTCCTCTCCAATTACAAAGTAGTTCATAAAATATATAACATCTATTTTTGTTTCTGCCAGAAGACGATGTTGCTCCAAGTGTATGTGAATTTTTACAATTCCACATTCATGGTGACCAGAATCTTTACTTTAACCACCTCCCACCCGGGCCATAGTACATATACGGCTGGGTGGGAGTCTCGTCCTTCTGAATGGACGTTCCGGAACGTCCTTCAGAAGGAGAGAGATCGCGCCGCCGCGGGCACGTGCAGCGGCGCAATCTCGATGTGCCTGTGTCCCTCGGACACAGAGCAACATCATTCGGCAGGAGGGCCCCGTGATTGGCCCTCCTGATCACATGACGGCTGTGTCCAATCACAGCCGTCATGTAATGTAAATAGAGCCGTTGTAATGGCTTCGATCTCTTCTCCTCCTGACAGATCCTGTCAGTGAGGAGAAGAGGGATGATCGGTGCTGCTGCGGGGGTGATCAGTGAGTATTTCTAATTACTCACTGATCACAGGGGGGGTCTGTGCTGGTAATCAGAACATTGATTACCAGTGCAGCCCTGGGGGGGGGAGGGGTGCCACTAAGCCACCAGGGATGCCCACCCATGACCACCAGGGATGCCCACCATGGCCACCAGGGATGGCAAGCAGGGCTCAGAGAGCCCCCCAGTGCCCTCCCTATCAGTGTTGCCCACCAATGCCATCTATCAGTGCTGCCCACCAGTGCCGTTATTGCCATCTATCAGTGCCGCCCACCAGTGCCCATTATTGCCCACCAGTGCTGCCTATCAGTGCCCATCAGTGCCCCCCATCAGTGCCGATCAGTGCCACCCATCAGTGCCGATCAGTGCCGATCATTGCCGCCCAACAGTGCCACCTATCAGTGCCCATCAGTGCCGCCAATCAGTGCCCATCAGTGCTGCCTATCAGTGCCCATCAGCACTGCCTATCAGTGCCCACCAATGCTGCATATCAGTGTTATCTATCAGTGCCACATATCAGTGCCCATCAGTGCTGCATATCAGTGCTACCTATCAGTGCCCATCAGTGCTGCATATCAGTGCCACCCCATCAGTGCCACCCCATCAGTGCCACCCCATCAGTGTCTCCTCATTAGTGCCTGTCAGTGCGGCATCATCAGTGCTCATCAGTGCAGGAAAAAACATATCTATTTACAAAATTTTATAACCTAAACAAAAAAATTTTTTTTTTTTTTTTCAAACTTTTCAGTATTTTTTTATTTGTGCACCAAAAAAGAAAAAACCTGACGGTGATCAAATACCAGCAAAAGAAAGCTCTATTTGTGGGGAAAAAATGACACAAATTTGGTTTAGGTACAGCGTTGCATGACCGCGCAATTGTCATTCAAATTGCAACAGCGCTAAAAGCTGAAAATTGGTCTGGGAAGGAAGGGGGTTTAAGTGCCCAGTATTGAGGTGGTTAAGAAGAGTGCCTATGGCTCTGAATTTGGCTCCTTTTATATAGCTAGTTGCTGAATTGTCCATTAATTCTGAGAAATTTCTATTCAACCCTAAATGTTTCCTATGAATGTGTCAGAGATTCAACTTATAGATCTGCTTGTCAGACACTAGTAGTATGCATTTTTTTGTTGAACTGCAGATTAATGAGTGACTTTGCAAGCCATTATCAACCACTTCAGCTCCAGAAGGTTTTGCCCCCTTAATGACCAGGCCATTTTTTGCGATTCCGCACTGCGTTACTTTAACTAACCATTGTGCGGTCGTTCAATGCTGTACCCAAATACACTTGATGTCCACTTTTCCTCCACAAATAGAGCTTTCTTTTGGTGGTATTTGATCACCTCTGCGGTTTTTAGATTTTGCGCTATAAAAAAAAAAAAATAGCGACAATTTTGAAAAAAACACATTTTTTACTTTCTGCTATAAAACATTCCCAATAAAAATAATTAAAAATCACATTTTTTTATCAGTTTAGGCCAATTTGTATTCTGCTTCATATATTTGGTAAACAAAATCCCAAAAAGTTTGCGCAAAAGTTATAGCATTTACAAACTACGGGATAGATTTTTGGACTTTTTCTTTGCTTTTATTAGTAATGGCGGCGATCAGCGATTTTATAGCGGGACTGCGACATTGCGGCAGACAGATCGGACCCCTAACTGACATTTTTGACACTTTTTTTGGAACCAGTGACATTAACACAGTAATCAGTGCTAAATAATATGCACTGTTACTGTATAAATGACACTGGCAGGGAAGGGGTTATTTACTGGGGTTGATCAAGTGGTTAAATGTAAGCCTAAATGTGCTTGCTAACTGTAGGGGGGCTCTGTGAAAGGCACACAGCTTAGCTGAAACACACGATCTCTCTCTGTGCCTGTCTGACAGGAGACCTGCCTGCTTTGTTTACATAGGCAGGCAGCTCTCCTGTTAGTTTCCCCAAAGATCGTGGGAGGCAGGCGGCAGTCGAGCCCACTCCTCCCGCGGTCTGGCTTCCACTGTGTCTAATCACAGCGGAGACTGCATGCACATAATCACGTAGATCTACGTGATTATGCGCAACCAAGTCACCCTGCCCCAGTAAATCTGCGTGGGGTGGTCGGAAAGTGGTTAATTACAGGATTTAGCAATCTGGAGTCCCTGGATTTTGGTGTTCAGGTTTTTATTGAACTGCAGTTGAAGTAACAGTTGAGGTTGCTTTGTGTGTCAGTTGTCTTTACAGTATAAAGATCTGAGAATTTTTTTAAATCAATGTTATAAATGTATTACCTTAAAGTAATGAAAGGAATAGAGGGGGGCATAAAATCACAAACCTTCTGACCTTTTCAAGAATATCTGCTAGAAGCAAAATGTTCTCTCTATTTACTCCTGTCTTATGAATCTCCTTCCTCATGTTACACAAGTCGCCTTTAATGCTGCAGGCTCATTGGTTTATTTTCCTTGTTCTCACCTTCAAATGCCAGGTGTAAAATGTGTCAGTAACCAAATGAATACTACATGCAAAGCCTTTAAGCTTTATATATCTTCACACACATGTCCCACATGCACACATTAGCATGTCAAGAGCACATTTGCATCTGTCCCTTTTCCATTCAGATTTGTGTTCTTTTGGCAGTGATTGTTATTCCATCTGCTACCTGACTTTGTATAAACCAAACTTTTTTTTTCAGTGAGACATTTATTTATTTATTTTATATTGCGCAATGTTAACTAAAATATCAGTTTTACTGTCTATTTGAAAGAGGATATGAATATCAGATCTGAATGAAAATATAGCATAGTTTTGTTATAATAACAGAATGAAAAGGGGGCACAATTTAGGGCCCACACACATGGAATAGTGGATGCCAAGTGTTATAAATGAGATTTAGAATAAAATTCATTCATTTAATTTGTTGGTTAATTTAAGGCTGTGGCCCCTTTAAGAGCGCAGCTCGCATTTATGGCGGGAAGATTAGATGCGCGGGCATCTTTCCAGAAGCTTCCAGGCTACCTTATATAAAGGGCTGTCCAGTCAGAGTCTGCTCACACCTGACTGGAACATTGACGAGCTCCCCTCCCCCCACCCCGTCGCAAGCACTCTTATGTGGTCTGTCACCCTTGATGCAAGGGGGGACTTTTGTTCATAATTGCTTTGATTAGATTTGGCCTGAGTCCTTTGACTAAGCTGTGTTTTGGTATGCATTGATTTATTTATTTAATTATTTGATGTTTAATGGATTTAATAAACTTCTTATCATTCTAAACCAATAAAGTGCCGCGGCTATTTCGATGCCAATTAATAATTTGTCTGAGTCTTATTTATGTTGTAGTAAATATGTTTATTTTAATCTACTGAGAAATGCATCCTGCTATCCCATGTGTTATGATAGAAATATTATTTTTTTTGTAGCACTGCCCCCTTGAGGGCTACTGGATTTCACACTTCTATGTGCCCCTGGGTTACCGGTAGCAACTGCATGCAGAA